>NC_134469.1:34059860-34396653 GCF_964194025.1 Convolutriloba macropyga
TTCACGCTTGCCGGGACAGGGTTTTTATTATGGGAAATAGCGTTAAAGTGTTTTCAGACCTAAATATTCAAAAAACTAAATTTTCACACCCAAATTTTCAAAATTGTTTCCGACAACATTTTCACTCACAAAACAAGTTTCACAACTTTTCACATTCATTAGAGGCAAAATTATTGGCACAAAATTTTCAACAATGGTCTTTCTTAACGGTGACTACAATAGGGGAGACATATTACTGGTCTGGTCAGCTTGTGCGTTTTATCATGTGTTTTTTATCAAGCAGTTTTTTGAGTTCTAGAATAACTTCATCTTGTATGGTAATTGGAATGCGGGTTCATTTTGATGTCTTGGTTGGAAGTGTTTATGAAATTTTGAATTGCCACTACGATTTTTCAACCGTCCATATGGGTTATCAGTTTAGGGAATTGAAGTATTATGTTAGGGAATTGAAGCGCTCCCGCATATCGCTTGTTGATTACTCTTAACTACCCGCGTGGTGAGTGATCTGTCTAAAACGCTGCATGCACTTCCTGAATCCAACAGTAGGGTAGTAGAGACGTTTCCGATTTTGATTGGCAGATATATTGGTTCAATTTTTGATACAGTAGTCGATTGTAGCAACCATATTGTCATCTCCACTGCTATAGTCGGATCCATATACTTCGTTTGCTGATAATGGTTGTAGGTAATTTATTGATTCTTCTGCCTGAGGTTCTTCCTCTAGATCATTAGTCGATTTTTCTTGCGGTTCGGGGCATTTTTGGCTCATCTTATGGCCGACAAATTTTGGCAAATAGATTCATTAAACCGCAATTATTACAGGTTTTATCCATTTGCAGTGCATTTTTCTCGGTGGCCCGGCGTCCATTCAAACCCGTAGTTTGGGCAGTGAAATGGCGATGGCCTAGCGTTTTGTTTTGGGAAACAGTTTGTGGTTGACCAATTTGAAGAGCGGGTGCTAGAGGGATATTGGATTGCCTTCACGCTTGCCGGGACAGGGTTTTTATTATGTGAAATAGCGTTAAAGTGTTTTCAGACCTAAATATTCAAAAAACTAAATTTTCAGACCTAAATTTTCAAAATTGTTTCCGACAACAAAACAAGTTTCACAACATTTCACATTCATTAGAAGCAAAATTATTGGCACAAAATTTTCAACAATGGTCTTTCTTAACGGTGACTACAATAGGGGAGACAAGTTTCACAACGGTTTTGGGTAACAGTTTGTGGTTGACCAATTTGAAGAGCGGGTGCTAGAGGGATATTGGATTGCCTTCACGCTTGCCGGGACAGGGTTTTTATTATGGAAAATAGCGGTAAAGTGTTTTCAGACCTAAATATTCAAAAAACTAAATTTTCAGACCTAAGTTTTCAAAATTGTTTCCGACAACCTTTTCTCTCACAAAACAAGTTTCACAACATTTCACATTCATTAGAGGCAAAATTATTGGCACAAAATTTTCAACAATGGTCTTTCTTAACGGTGACTACAATAGGGGAGACATATTACTGGTCTGGTCAGCTTGTGCGTTTTATCATGTGTTTTTTATCAAGCAGTTTTTTGAGTTCTAGAATAACTTGGCCTAGCGTTTTGTTTTGGGTAACAGTTTGTGGTTGACCAATTTGAAGAGCGGGTGCTAGAGGGATATTGGATTGCCTTCACGCTTGCCGGGACCGGGTTTTTATTATGGGCTTCAGCTTGATGTTGACTTCGCATCCCGAGATACATATTGACAGCATATTGAAAGCCTTCCTGGTTTCCACCATTTTCTTCGGCAACTTTTTCTGAAATTCTGAACCGATTAAAATTGCTATAAACAGATCTCTGATTACGTTTCTTCTTTGTTTTCAAAAGTCACATCTGTTTTTTCTTTTAGTGTTCCATAGTCCACTGTCTCAAATCGCAGTTGTCTCTTTATGAGAAAGACATGTCTATCAATTGTTGTATTACGTGGTCTGATGAACGCATCTTCTACTACTTTCCAAAATTCTTCGGTAGACAATGTGTCTATCATGATGTGCAAGTTCTTGCTGTTAAGAATTCGGCGCCACTCCACACTGATACTCAATTATAGCAGCGATGCAGTCTTTTGGTCGGCGAGATGCCCAGGTTTATCTGCGCACATTCTGCTAGTGTGACGAATATGATGTTTTCTTTGGTTATCAGGAATAACTTATGTTGTACTCTCCATTTTTAGTAGCGAAGAGGTTGGACAGGAGTAGGTTTGTCCCAAAAAGCATCAATCCCCAGCGGGTTCGTTTGTTTGTTGACTGCACCATGTCGTACTTAATTACTTTACCACCGTTTTCGAAGTGCGAGATGAGAAATTAACCTTGGGATTGGATTTCGCTAAGCAAAGTATTTGTCTAATTTCTAGCCTCAGATTTGCGGCGCGAAATCAAAAGAGAATTTGGATTACCGAATGTCAACTGGTTAACACGAGAGAAGGAAAATGAAGTACCTGTCAACAAACTTATTTGTGAACAAAATTGGTTGATCAAGAAACGGGAAATAAAGTAGAGGTGAACAAAGACAATAACTCAGACAAACGGGAAAAATGAATTGGAATCTGATTAAAAGGGAAATTGAGGGCAAAATCTTTTGAACTAAAATACTGTGTCATTTGATTTTTACTGTGCCAATTTAATGAAAAATGTCCAGATATGACACCCCCCTTTGAAAATAATTGAAATTCTTAAATATTTCCAGGTGCTTAAAAACGTTCGCAACTTGATAACCATATAAATGCAAGGCAACTGAGGAACTATAAAAATGTCATGTTTGCTCTGGAGAACCGGAAAAACTACGGAGATATTAGGATAACTTTTGAAGTATTAAATTTGGCTCCCGCAAAAATTGTTAGTCTATTCAGAGCAGTTAGTCAATCAGGCTCGCAAGATGAGAGAGTGCGTCAAAATGTTTGTAAAACCTTTCAAAAGACTTTTCAACCCAACCCCTTTTTAAAGCAAATTTTCAAATACTGATAGCCACCTAAGTCTTGGCAAATAAAAACTAGGTGCCCAATCTTGTCAAAGAATTACAAAAAAGAGACAGAACATTTCAGGTGCAAACGGCACACAATCCTGCTGAAAAATAAGCTGCAATGATTCCCGTCAACATTCAAAATGGCGTCTCGCAAAGATTTTTACTCCGAAAATGTAGTTTAGGAAACAACTATTTCATCAAATAAAGCTGTTTAATAACAAAACTAACTGCAGAAGCGTACTCCGAAATATTGTGCCATGCAATCAGCCTAGTTGACACTTCAGAATTTTTTTGTCTAGGGTATGACCCTTTTTTTTTTTTGGGGGGGGGGGGGCTTTTTAATAACATATGTTATCATTTCATGTTTTATTAGGTTGGCACATTTTCAATTGCACTTTTTCTTTACAAGATAGGCGTCTGGATCTTGCATCAAGGATCTTGCAAGGTTTTGCAAGATAAGCGTCGGAGTTCGTCTAAGTGTAAATTGTACATAAATTCAATGCATTCACTGCCAATCTCACATTTTTTGTTTGTTTTTCAGCGTTTGCTCCTCGGCCCGGGTTTGATCGGTTTCTGCAAAGCTAAACCAACGGAAAGCAATTTTTCCTTATGTTTGAACTCGGGTCTTCATGGTTAATTTACTTTAAATTCAAAAACTCATCAAGTGAGAGGGGAGTAGAGAAACTAAAGATGAAAAAGAAGAAGATCGGATTACGATTATAATCTTTGGGATGGACACGTTACAGAACTAGTCGAACCAATTGAGGATAATTTGAAATTGGAATTTGAAAAGTAAATTGGTCTAATCGGTTCAAAACACAAAGAGTTAAAATTTTATCTTCACACCGATTGAGTTTAAGTAATGGTTGAGGCTCAGACCTAAATTGAGCTATGATAAGACTATCCAGACTGAAATGACCTCTGATCAGACTTTCCAGACCAAAATGACCTCTGATCAGACTTTCCAGACAAAATGACCCCTGATCAGACTTTCCAGACCAAGATGGCTTCTGATCAGACGATAACTAGACTATGGCCCACACTATAGTGCGCTTATGATCAGACTCAAATTCAGACCATTGTCCAGACTATAGACAGACTATGATCAAAACTTCCAGACCAAAGTGACCTCTGATCTGAGACTATACTTAAACACGCACGAGACTTTTAGTATCTTTATAATATATGCATTTCATAAAAACCGATGTCTCCAAGAAAATTGAATTCAGTCGATTCAAAATCGAATTTTTTGATATAAATTGTCATCGAAATTTTAAATTGAAAACTTTGCATGTCATTGCTTAAGTTCGCCGGCATCATAGATGAAGTTTGATAGTTATTTACAAGAAACGTCTGAATCTACTGTTACTTTTTTTGTTCATAAGGGGACCGACCACTGGTTAGCGGTTGGACTATCTTGTGAGCGGGGGCAAGGGACTGCAATTGAGTCTCTGGTCAGAACAGTTATCTCTCATTGGCTCGTGGTAGGGCCATAATCAGTTATTCATTAGAAAAAACGCACAGAAAAAAATTGCTCATACTCAAATGCCTATGATCAGATTCAAGTGCGCTGGAATCCGTCTCTGATCAGATCTTTCAGACCGATGTGACCTTTAATCAGATCTTCCAAACCAAAGTGACCTCTGACCAGACCGAATCGACCTCTTATCAGACGTAAATCAGACCATGGCCCAGAATATTTTGCGCTCGAATTGCTGTCCAGACCCTTTAATTTCGGTCTGGGATCACACGGGTGTGCGTTCGAGTGGTTCTGATCATAGCTCAATCTGGGTCTGGACCTCAACCTGGCATTAAGTCGCCAATCCTACAAATTACACAGGAGTCCGCGTTTGCGAACACGAGTGGCAATCTTTTGTCACTCGATTTAGCGTCCTAAAAAACTGCTCAAATTGTAGTAAACAGTGACAAGAAAAGCTGCGGACAATCGTAACAAAGTTTCACCACTGATTATGTGAAATCACGAGTTTACGTCACAAATGTCCGCAATTTGTGAGTCGGGAAATCGTCATCAATGTCGGCATTTTAAGAATGTTTGTTTATTCCATGTCAATTATATGCTGCGCTCTGATTTATAAATTAATTATGCTTCTTTTAATTTATAAATTACAAATTTAATGACAAAAACTGGCCAGCTTTTTGCACAGTATAGATCAAAACGTACAAAGAATAAGCTGCAAATAACACACCGCTTTTTTTAGATCATCTGACAGTGAATTCCACTCCGTGGCAACCATCAATACAAATTGAAACAAAACTAGATTTTAATATAATTAGCCGCAGATTGCTTTAATACGAATAATTCTATTATTATATAATTCTAGTATTCTTTTATAATAGTATTATTTTGATAAAAAATCATTAATGTTTCACCGTAAAGATAAAATTGGTTTTAAATTTATTTAATAAAAATCCCTCATCAATTGAATTGATAAAAATCCCTCACCTGTAGGTTGAATCCAGTGGATAAAAAATACATCAAAACTAAAGGGCTTTTTATTTAGTCTGAGATCGAGAAAATGAAACATGTGGATATATTCAATTAAAGTTGCTATAGATTTAACAGAAAATATATACTGAGGGAATTTTATACGAAAAATACAGTTCTTCAGTCATATAGCTCATCAGTCATTTATAGTAGTTTTTTCTCTGTTCATCAGTCATTTGTAGTCTCTGTTAATCTATCGGTTAGTCTTCTTTTGTCTATCGATTTTTGCATTTAGAATCTACACTGACTCAGGGACGACAATTTTCCTTCTTTCTGAAGCGAAATTTAAAGAAATTAAAATTGATTAAAAGCGGACAATAGTGACCCGGACATTAGTGACAAAGACATCAAAAACTGCGGAAATTAGTGAAGATTAAACCGCGGATTGTTACCTTAGAGCAGATATTAGTGACGTAATATTGCTGATACTAGAATTCTCAAAATTAACAGAATTCACAACCTCTGTACCCTCAGCTGGTTCTCCTTAACTTCTAGACCACAAATGCTTGTCCAACTCTGGACGCTCTATATTTTGATGGGGTAATTCCTTTCCGACCAAATTGGACCTTGAATTCGACCTGGGTCGCGAAATTTTCCGCCCAAAATGATATAAGAGTCGGGTTGCAGTGGGAGGATTTTTTAGGAAAATGCAGCTCAAAAGCCCTCTGAACAAATTCCCCTCTCACTCTTACACTCAGCCCAGCTCTTACACCATTTTACCCCCTCTGGACAAATTACCCCCTCACTTTTACATCAATTTAGCCCCCCTGGAAGCCCTAATCTTACATTGTTTTGGCCCCCCATACTCGAAAACTGCCAGTCTTGAACCCACAACCTCTGTACCCTCAGCTGGTTCTCCTTAACCTCCAGGCCATCAATGCTTGTCCAACTCTTGACGGGGTAATGCCTCAAACGTCCTCCCATTGCAGCCCGTTGCAGCCCACTTTTACATGGCAATTTTAGTCAGGTGGGAATTCCTCAAAAGTCCTCCCATTGCAGCCCAACTCTTACATCATTTTACCCCCCCCCCCCCCCCCAGACCAAATTACCCCCTCACTCTTACATCAATTTACCCCCCACACTCTTACAAAATGTGAAAATGTGAGGGTTTTAGGGGAGCTATTTAAGCAAGGCTGAATTTATGACATCTGGCATATCTTGAGAACATGATTGTTTGAAGAACAGTCATTACAAACAGTGTTATTATTAATTAGAATGTACAATTGTTATTACTATACTGTGAACCACTGTGTCTATATACTAATGATAAATGAGGTCGTTTGAAGTGTTTCTCTGTTTTCTCTCTTGTTATGTCATTTCGTTCAACATTGGATTCAATCACGCAATCTTCAACAATCCCTCAAAGGTACCACCACCCTTTCATATACTACAAGTACTGTGGCACGTACACTAGGTAATCAATGTCCAAAAAAGCAGAACTCAGTAAATTTTGTCCCCAAAACATGTCCCTATTTTTCACGATTCATATGCCACTTTCGACGATAGGATTCAGTTACGAAAAACGTGGAAATAAGTTACTTATATAGTGAAAAGGTCTTACATTTTGTCACGAATATTCAGGTAATGTATTTCCGCCATAACTTTTAACATGAAATGAGCCTAAAATATATTGTTCAAATTTTGTTTGCAATTACTTGACACCCAATTTGAAGGCGTAATTGATTTTGTGAACTATGAACTATATATATAATCGCAACACTTCCAATTGTCCCCTTAATCCACAATTAGGATCGAAAGGAAAATTTCTGAATTTAATCACCAGTTGGTTTTCCTTTCAATTCGGTCTAATATTAACTCAGTTATTTGGAAAGAGTTACTTATAGTGTAGAAACTATTGACTTATGGCGTGGAAATGATTGATCAACGATTGTCCCAATTTTTCACGCTAGTCCCAAAAACCCAGCTTTCAGCTAGCTACTTGCTTAATTTGTAGTTTTTCAAAGAACTTTATTAGGCAATTTGAAATCATACTACGTTAGATGAAGAATTGTTCTCGTGCTAACGAGAGCCAACACCTGCCTAATCTTGTAAGTTTTAGTAAGAATCGTATAAGGGAATGTGAAATCGTACCAAGTTAGTACGAGGAATTGTTATCTTGTAAGAACTTTCAAGTTTCGTACTAAAGGAAGTAAGATCTCACAATTTCTTGTAAGTTTTAGCTATATGCGTATTAGGGAATAGGAAATCGTGCTAAGTTAGTACGAAGAATTGTTATCTTGTAAGCACTTGCAAGTTTCGTACTAAAGGAAGTAAGATCTTACAATTTCTTGTAAGTTTTAGCTAGAAGCGTATTAGGGAGTGTGAAATCGTGCTAAGTTAGTAAGAAGAATTGTTATCTTGTAAGAACTATTAAGTTTCGTCCTAAAGGAATTAAGATCTTACAATTTCTTGTAAGTTTTAGCAAGAGTCGTACTAAGAATGCTTATCTTTGCAAGTTTTTGCAAGCGGCATAATTATCTTAAAAGTTCTGTTTAAAAAACTTGTAAGATCTTGCAAGATTCGTACTAAGGATACAGAAACTTGCAAGTTGGCTTAGTAAGAATTAGTACAATTCTTGCAAGATAACTATTATGCAATGCCTGGGGAAGTGAGAGCTCATATACACAATTTTGAAGCAAAATTTAACTAAATTAGCCTAATATCACTTTTTCCCACACACGCTAACAACTTCAATCGTAAAACAGAATCGTGAAAAACCCAACCAATCGATTATGTATACTCGATCTTTCGGACATTGGTCACGTAATGTAATTATAGCACAGCATTAAATCGTCATGCAAATAAACATAAAAGTTACTTGAGTGGTTCAATTTTTGTCCCAGATGCTCCTCACTAATTTCTGATGATCAAGTTCTAGTCAGAAATCATGGTTCTTCCATGATTTTATGATAAACTATGATTCTTCCAGAAATATTTAATGATCTAGAAACCACCTGGAGCAGCACGAAAAGTTTTTCAAAAACAAAGTTATCTTATGTCAGAATACTTTTGAAATTGCTTCAATTGTAATTGGAGGACGACACCAGAAAAGCATTTGAAAGACTACATTTTTCTTTGTCTGAAGAAGCGAAGATTTTATTGGCATCAGTTTTAGCTGAATAAAACTTCAAAATTAAACAGGTGTTACTTATGAATTCAGATGAAAAAAGATTTCTGAGTTCAAATCGCGGGGAAATGTTTGTTGCATTTGTTGAAGAAATCATATTGAATTGAAATTATAAAGCACCCGACACTTGGAGGTCAATTTTTTTTGTTTACCACATCATATCTCCCGCCTCCTTGAAACAGTTCAATTTGATATTGCTAACATTGCAGCTGCGAGATTCTTTTGACACCAGATGGTTACCAAACTGGATCATGACAATTGGCTGTGCTCTCTGCGTTGCCATCCTTGTTATCTTGATCATCTTAGTTGTCATCAATATCGTTGCTTTCGTGAAGTGATAATGACTTCAGTGATAATTGCATATTGTCAAGAGAACTGTTTCAGATTTTCCGGCCTAGGCATTTTTTTGTAAAAATTGGCTGTATTGGTTTCTTGTCAATTCACGTCGAATGACTCATTTGCTGTGCTCCATTCTGGTAGCCTACTTTTGGAATTCTCTTACTCCAATGGGACAAGTTAGCTGATTGGTCGCATGTACAATGCCGTTGGAGTTCCTATTGGAAAAAATTTTTTTAATCGCTTCAGTGGAATAACTTTATTGTCCTTGTAGTGGCAGTAGCATTGGATGCGCGCTTTCTTAGTTGATTGCAATTATGTCGTTAAAAGCGTACTCTTGATTGTTATCCCGGTTTTTTATTGCTGTTGAAGTGTTGACATGTAGTGTATGAACCACTTTTCAATTTTTCCAAATTTGTCTGAGAATGTTTTTGATAATTTTTAACTTTATGATAAGTGTCGCGTTGTTCTCCTGAGATGGCTTGAGCAATGCTGTTAATGGGCGTCCAAACAAGTGGCAATAGCGCTAACGAGTGACTGATACCATAAGAAGGGGTTGTCAACGGGCAATTAATCAAGGAGCTGCACTTCTCAAGAGACCGTTTTGTTGTTCCCACAGTCCTATAAAACTGCCTCCTCATGGATTTTATAACTACTTCCTAGGTCTTCCGAAATAAGTTTTTTATGGCCGAATTTTCAGCCAATTGACCTGCTGTCCACTAGTGAAGGCATTGACCACTTATTTGAGCATAATGTCCATGAACAGCTTCCGAAACTCAAGTTCTCCGTGAATTCCAATGACAGTTTTCGGGTTGTTGTTCTAGATAATTTTGGGCAAGTCACGTTGAGCTACAAAACGGTTTGCGCCTTCCACTCATCCATGTCTAATCTTTGTTGACACTAATTCCATTTTAACTGTTTTTGGACTAATTTGAAACGGTTGTCTACAGGAGTTCCCATATATATGTCTTCTGCATTTGGTTCTGTTTTGTCTTTTGTGTTGGAATGCCCACAGTGCAAATAACCAATACAACACGTTTTGTAGTGGATGGATAGCTGGCAGCCAGATTATTATTGTTTTTGCTTTGAATGCAGGGTTTGCAGCTATTAAAAAATCAAAATTTATACTCCTTCAGGAATCCAAGCTGCTTGTCGCTGGTAGAAAAACATAATTTTGTTATTCTTCATGCAAATTTCTTGATTGAGTTTCTTTGATCAGACAGAATGTATGGGGCGAAAATTTGAAATCAGTCCAGGAAACTTCTTGTCTATGTTGTTTGTGGAGTGATCAAGGTGCTGCATTTCTCAAGAGACGTCTTAGTTGTTCCCACTGTCATATAAAATTACCTGCTTGTGGATTTTATTGCTACTTCTCAAAGAAAGTTATCCAAAATGAGGTTTGTATGGCGAAATGCTCAACTTCTCAACCAATTGACCTGCTGTTCAATATTTAATAATTAAGGCATTGACCAGTTATTTGAAATCTCTGTCTATGGACAGCTGCTTAAACTCAAGTTCGCCTCGAGTACGAATGAAAGTTTTTGAGTTGTTGTTCTAGATAGTTTTGGGCAAGTCACCTTGTGCTGCAAAACGGTTTACGGCTTCCACATAACTCTCTCTAGTCTGTGTTGGCTTAATTCACTAATTTTAACTGGTCTGTAACATGAAATGGTCTTCTAAAGGTGTTCCTCTATGCATGTATTCTGCTTTTGGTTTGGTTCTGCCTTTGTTTGAATTTCCACAGTGCAAACAACCAATACAACCCGTTTTGTTAGATGACTATTTTACAGCTGAAATATTCTGGATTTGTTTCGAATACAGGGTTTGCAGTCATAAAAAAAAATTTCAAAACTGATTCTCCTCCAGGAACCCAAGCTGTTTGTCGCAAATATAATGTGGTCATCCATGTAAGTTCCTTTCTTGAGTTTCTCTGATCAGACACATTGTGATGGGGGAAACTTTGGAATCAATATAGGAAACCTCTTGTCTCTGTTGTTTGTGGAGTTTGCTAGTCGTCCACCCACGCAACAATCTTAAAGCTCGGATCGGCGAAATTTTGGGTGTTGTGATGCAACGCATATTTTTGTTAATCAAAAATGCTTTGAACGCTTTACCGACAAATTGGCTTTATGCTTAAAAAGAACTTAGGCTCAAAAAGAAACAGGTGTTTGCAAAAAAATCAGATGAAATTATCATTTCCTAAATCAAATCACGTTGTAATTTTTTGTTGCATTTGTTGAAGAAGTCGCCTTGAATTGAAATTGTGTAGCTCCCGATATTTGGAGGTCGGAGGGTTGTTTACCGCAGGAGTCAGAAATTTAGATGGTTACTGCCTTCAGATTTGAACCCTTTTTTCACATCTATTATCACTTTAATTTCAAAAAGTATTGATACTCAAGCTATAAAAAAACACGCCTTTTTTCATTTCGATTTGCCATTTGTCAAAATGCCAATCTGAACGATACACTTGAAAACACGTCATCAGACCAAAAACTGTTCTCAGACAAACATTTTAGTGACTGCTGGAAATACACACTAAAAAATTTAAGGTAGATTTCGATCTTGGTTGGGGATTTTTTAAAGTATTGTTAAGGTAATTAATTAAGGCAATTTTAAGGCAAGTTACAGTAAACTTTAATGTTTTTTTAAGATAGTGAGGCCTTAACTTTTCAGGTAAAGTTCAGGTAAAAGTAATCTCAGCTTAGGTGAGTTAAGGAAAGGGAAATCTACTTTAACAGTTGAGGCAAGTTAGGATGTTTTTAAGGTAAAATTACCTTAAATTTATGTTGTGTGCAATTAGTAATTTTAAAATTATTTGGGAACTTTTTTTTCATTTGTTTCTGAAACGGAGTTGAGACAAAGTGGCACCGAGTTGGAAACAAGCACAACAAAAAAATCAGTGAAAAATTGATGAGGAACCAGTTAGAAAATGCAGTGAATTTTCAGGCAATGATTTCCTTAGCAGAGATCCTTACTTAACAGTCAATGGCCATCAAGAGTCGAGTAGGAGAGAAACGTGCACGTTTTCATAGGTATAACGTAACGTAAATGTGTTTATTCACAATGTCAGATTATCTTTAAGAAAATAGCTTGAAAGCGAGTTTTTCTTGATACCTAATTTAAGATAAGGATTGACGTTAAACATCTGATTTGTCTACTTCACTCAATTCCGTTTAGGACTCGAAATAACAGTTTTTTGTTAATTAAAACAGTATATTGAGGAAAACAGTACACAAAATGAAAGGATTTCGCCCTGCGACGCCAAGGATTTAGCAAAATAATACTTTAATATGTTTCAGATCAAAATTGTTCTTTTTATTATTGCAGATCAAAGTTCTTGTTAATAGAGCAGTTAGTAGCTCATTATGTCAATTCTTTGTCAACACCATTATAGTGAGTGTAAATTTTGGAGCCTTTGTGGGTTGCGACACCAAAATCGTTTATTTGAATGCAATCCTGTGTTCTCCACTGAGCCAATTGGTCCACGCTGCGAGAGTCTTACCATGCCCTCTTATATTGAGCTATTATTTCAAGCTCCATCTCATGATTAAACTGACTCACTAGCGTGTATACTCTAACAGCCGTAAATCTCGAAAATTCGAAATTTAATACGTCTAATATTTGGTGGCGGTCAAGCAGGCCTATAGGCAAGCGAGCAGAATTTTGAAAAAGAGGTCAAATTTGCCAAAAAATTGCTATACCGGTCCGGGTTTTCTAGATTACATCCCACAGCAGATGAGAAGTATGGCCATGCGTAGCGGTCCGTTGAGATCCGTAACAATTAGATGCAAAAAAATTGGCGTATTTTTTTTCTTTGGTGCATTTAAATACATTATACATTATAATGCTGAGCAGTCTTGATTATAACGGTTAACAATGTATTATTTCTGATATATTATTAACTATTATATTACATAACTTTCAGCTTGCTCTTACGTCGGCTTACTTTTGCTTCGAGTTACGTTGCGTTCACGCTAATTTTCAGCTTAAACACAGGTAAATATTCAAGAAAATATACAGATAAACTCAATAAATGATTCTTCCGGCGATGAAGAAAATGGGGAAGCACAAGATCCGCAAAAAAATAAAGAGCGCATTTTGGCAGTTGCACCCTACTAAGGTTAAGTTTTGTAAATACTTGTGTAATCCTCTTAGAACACTACTCTCAGAGGATGGCAAAATTGGCGAGATCATAGAAGTGAGATTAGAGCTATTGCACTCTACTGTAATGTATTGCACTCTGAACACTGTGCAACTAAGGCTATGTGCAGGCAAAATTTACCTCCACAATTTGCTTACCCGAAAATTGCTTACCTGCAGACTAATTAGGTGAATTACCTGCAAAAGTTTATCAAAATTTTAATGCACAAATTTGAAGCAAAAGGTTTCCCGAAAAACTGCATTGTGAAAAAAATAAATCGTAATTTGTCTTTTCAGACAGGAAAGAGGTTTTCTTGAAGCTTCTCTATGATTTTTCAAAGCTAGAAAGAAAAAAACTGAACGGTAAGTTTAAAATTGTTATCATTACACTACTTTTATAACGCATTCAAAATTTCTGAAATTTCTCTGGGACTTTTGTTTTGGACAGGATTCTTTTAGTGAACTTTTTCTGAAGATCAGTGCGCCGTCTCTAGACGTCAGGTAAGCTCAGGAGGCCCATGCTAAAGCCAAGGCCTAATTTGCGTCGCTCTGCGCTCAAACCTGGTCCCTACCACAAAAAGGGAGGGTAAATTTACCATAAAATTCAGGTAAATACACCTGAACTGTCCATGTAATTTGGCGTTCCTGTACATTACCTGCACGGTACTTGCACGTACCTGCAATTGGAAGTAATTTTTCTTGAATTGTGCACGTAGTCCTCCTGGAATTACCTGAACAGTCCAAATTTCAGGTAAATTTAACTGCACAATCTACCTGAACTTTTCAAGTAATTTATCTTTTCAGTACACTCACTGTATAGGTAAATTACCTGAAAAGATCAAGTAAATTGTGCAGGTACATTTACGCAGGGTATACACTTTTGGTTCAAATATGCTGAAATTGGCACTCATGGAAACCAAGAATTGTTACTTACCCAGGTTACCCACCTTAGACGAAACTTTGAAAACTTACTAAGACTTATAAGCTGCCGTATTAAACTTACAAAACTTTGTACGGCACCGTATAAGGCCGTAATAAGTTTTCTACGGCACCGTAACCAATTGATGTAATTACTGATTTTTAAACTCTAAATCCCTAAAATCGACTTTAAATCTATCGCTTATCTAATACAACTCACTTTTTCATCACTTTATGGCACTGGGTATAACTTTTTAAATCTCTGAAAAATTACAAAACTTAATACGGTGCCTTATAAGGCCGTATCAAGTTTTGTAATTTTTCTAAGGTAAAGTTTTTGAACTTTAATTTGCTCTGCAGGTAGCCCTCGTGGTCAAAAAATATACCTCGAAACAGTTCGAAGTTGCAAAAACTTCTTACGCATCTTCTAAGGTCGTACCGAACACTTTGGAAGTCTAATGATATCTTTTGCAGTTCATGTCATTGATCAAGCAAAAAAACGTTCAAATATCCATCAAAAGCGTCAAAACTGAGATTTCGTTCCAAAGAAGACCAATGCTTACGTATTATGTCTCAAAGAAATGATTAGCTGTAATGAAGTTCAAAAAAAAATTTGCGGTTTAAGTGAATCAGATAAAAGTAGCATTTTTTTAACATGAAACTGTCAGTACCACTTACATAGCTGGTGAATAATTCCCCAACTACAAGCGCTGGGTTTACAAGAAGGAATTGAATAAAATATGTGTTTGATTCGCGTTCTGTTCAATTAAATGTGTTCTGGTTTCAGAAAAAATTTTTTTTTTCAAAGTTTGGCTAATTTGAAAGTTCATTTTCGAGTTTTTTTGAGCATTCACAACAACTAAAGTCCTCTTGCAGATCTACAGTCAGATTACTTAAACTATGTAAAAGAATGATTGAACAAGAATAATCAAATGCGCAACAATAAATACATTTGATCATTAGTCTACCCAGTCTCTACACTTATGAACTCGACGAAATTGGGTCACAAAGTTGTATTATATTTTTTGTCTTTGTTTTCGTGTTTGCTTTGTTACGTGTACTGACTCCTCTAATTTATAGCCTTTTTTTTGCAAATGTATCTCTAGTTGGGTTTATTTTGGCCCTATGACGTTGGGAACCTGTTAGTTATCACTAGTATACGTGTCTAAGTCGAAAAAGAACCATAATTTATGTAGAAAAGGCTCCAGTAAAAGAAAGACTTTCTCTAGGTTTTAAAAAGTATTCTCTCGAAAATCTTCTTAAATTTAGAGTTATGTTGAATCTCGGATTTTTTCGTTTTTTTGGCCATTTATGGTTTTCCCTTGATTGTATCGAATATTTGAACTTAATTAACGTAAAAATACCGGACGTTTTCATATATTGCGAAAAAATGTTAGGATTTTTGAAGATTTTGTTTTATTTTAAATTTGTCTGTTTTGGAGAGAGCTTTTCGAGCCTAGTATTTTTTTAGCTAGTGCTCTGCTCAATTCTCCTATAGCTTTAGTTTGTAACTCCGCCGTAGCCGGTCCCCAGCCCGGATGAGAAAGGAGGAGGGAAACACACCCAGAACATACTGGAAAAGTCTCAAAAGTCGTGTTATTCAACTTGACTGGATCCTTTTCCGACAATTTTACAGGTTTTATTTTATATTATAGTTGTCTGTTTTGGAGAGAGCTTTTCGGGCCTAGTTTTTTTAGCTAGTGCTCTGCTCAATTCTCCTATAGCTTTAGTTTGTAACTCCGCCGTAGCCGGTCCCCAGCCCGGATGAGAAAGGAGGAGGGAAACACACCCAGAACATACTGGAAAAGTCTCAAAAGTCGGGTTATTCAACTTGACTAGAGCCTTTTCCGACAATTTTCCAGCTATTATTTTACCTTAAAAACCTTATTAATCTTGCTACGGCCTTGCTACGGCACCTTATTAGTCTTGATATGGCATTAGCACGGCACCTTATAAATCTTAGTACGGCCGTAGTACGGTGCCGTAGGAAACTTGACAAGACTTAGTAAGTTTTTTTTCTAAGACTTATACGGTGCCGTAGTAAGGCCTTAGTAAGTTTTCCAAGTCTGGTCAACCTGGGTATACACACTTGACCTCTAACGGTTGCCAGTCTACTGATTGGAGAAAACAAATTGTTGGATATCCCAATTAGAATTAGAAATAGTTCATTTTTATCCGCAAATGAAATAAAGAGTTTCCATTTGACACGTAGCTAAACTTTAATTAACTTTTTTTTAACCTAGGAACATTAAATTGTTGTTTTTTGAAACAGGAATTGAATTAATTTTATAACCAGCTTCTTAATGTTCACAAGTTGAAAACAATTACATTCTAATTTTTGATACAGTGTTTCAAATCAGGATTAGAGGTTCCGTTTTCTGCTAAACATTATTGTCAATTTTCCATAAGTTTTAATGTTCAGTAGCTATCTTCTGAAATAGCGAATGTATCTTTCCGTTCAACCGTACAAGTTTGAATTAATATGGAGCAGATGCTGTTTCAAAACATTCGATTAAATTTTGCCATCTCCCGTAATTCGAGAGCAAGTTTAGAGGATCAGTGAAGGCATTTTATCCGAATTAAAATTTACTAATGTTATTCCTGGTTTAGTAAAAGCATAAACTGCGTCATATGAGAGGACTGGCAGCTTGGCCGTTTGATTTCAGGTAATTGTAGACAAACTGAACAAATCATTTGACAAGCCTCTGGAGTCACAGCGACTCCTCTGGTCATCAACAGTGGCTTTCTGGAGTCTGGGTGCGTTTGCATCTGCCTTCATCAGCTACACTATGGTGTGCAGTCAGGGTCGCATTGGCTGCAAGAAATCAATATACCTGGGGGGTCTCATCTCTTCCGTCGGTCTAGTAGTACAGTTCCTCTTCTCAAACATTAACTTCCCCTGGTTACTTCCGGTAGGGAGACTGGTCACGGGGTTCGGTGATGGTATCATGTTGTTTACAGCTGATGTTTATTTACACTCTGTGACACCACCTTCGAGAGAGTATTTGAAACGTAGAGCATACGCAATCTCCTTTCTTTGTGGAGTTTTATTAGCTCAACTTTTGGGTTTTGAGCAAGTTTTGGGCACAAGTAGTAGAATCCAGTTCTTGTACATTTTCCCACTGCTGGGGAACATGTTTGCCTCATGCGTGATCTACAAATCGTATGACAACCCCAGTGATGTTGTGAACAAAGGCGCGCACGACCGTGCCCAATGGATAATGAGTCAGTTTCTGGATGATATAGACAACTACCAGGAGATTGAGCCAATCATAGAGAACCTGATGAGTTCAATGTCATTTGAGGGCATTTCGACCGCTGTTTCTCCCTCGTTTGATATGTCCCCGTCGAGGGCTCTGAGTGCGACGTGAGTTTATAACTTGTTGTTTATGAAACCTTTTCATTTACATAAATCATGCTTTTCAATTGATCCCCACGGGTAGTTTTAACAGTTCTGTTTAAATTCAGTGCGCAATCATTTTAAGATTGGCTCTCATCACACTAAGCATGCACAAAAATGGCTCTGAACAGACTCAAAGCTTGACTGGAACTCTGAACACACTCCAAACGCTCTACACTCCAAACGCTCTTTTGTCAACGGATCTGACTGGGCTAGTCTGCATGCGAATTATAGAATTTGAATATATAGGATGGAGGTTTACCCTATTCACAATTCCACAAGTAATCCTAGAATGTATCCTTAGAGCGAAAAAAAAACTGGGGGTAGTAATTTCACAAACCTACTGCTCTTAGGTAGACTAAAGTGTCGTACCAGGCCCTTCGTTCAATCCATAAATGAACTGTTTTGAGAAATCATAGAACTGTACTCAATTGCCAAAAATATTAACGATGATAGAATAAGTTTAAATGCCTCTCGTGTTATATGATATTTTAGTTCCTAAGAAATGTTGTTACCAAATGGAATAAATTGGTGACTCTGAGATTGAGAAGTATACCAGGTCCTCAATTCAACAAACTAATTAATCACTCGAAAACTACGCTTAAACAAGATGGTAGATGGCGTGAAGATCTCGTCGGTGTTCACTCCACAACTCAACCAGACGAGTTTGAACCAACTTGATAAAACGTTAAGACATCAGGTACTTCAGGTTACTGGTGACCGTTTTAGTTGTCTACTTGGCTAACCATTCCTTACTACATCGGTTGACTTAACTTGCCAAGTCCTCCACGAGCAGGCAGCCCTGCCCTCAAGGAGGCTTGACTATACGGTCTCCTGGAAGGAGCTTGGTCGGTTAATACTCTCGTCGAAATCAATCGTCCTGATGTTGTTTTAATTGTCTTGATATTGCACCACACGTTATTTCTATTTCCCTTAATATCAGCAAATTCCTTTTCAAATGCATCCTTCAGCACCATATGGTTTTTCTTCTCAACTTTGTTTGCCCTATTGGTTAGAGATGCACGCTCTGGCTGTCCCTCTGTCCCTAGTAGTGAATTGCAGAAACCCTTCACCTGCAGCATTTCTTCAAATCTCGAGCTCCAGATTGTGAGCGCCTGTGACTTTCCTGTGTAGGTCAGAAGCTTCACTGTCAACGAGTTTTGTTTTTGAAAGAGATCGCATGACTTAGAAAATTGCTGGGCCCATAACCTGTTGGGTGACGGACTTTCGAAGGCAGACTAAAAGCGTTTTCAACTAAGTTTTAATCTTAGTTAGAACAGCTTAGTTAAAAACAATCATCTGGCAAGCCTCTAGAGTCACAGCGACTCAACTGGTCATCAACAGTGGCCTTCTGCAGTCTGGGTGCTAAAGGGCTTTTAACTAAAACGCGTTTATAAAAGCCTTTTCTATAAAAAACGTTTTTCAAAAGAATTAGTTTCTCACAATTGAGAGAGAGAGAAACAAAGTCATATATTTGACTAGAATTTAGATATTTACTAGGAGATCTGGTTGTTAGATCAAGATAATGATCTCAGTCTTATATGGGGGTTCGCAAGGGTTATCAAATATAGCTCGCTTTTGCAAATTTCCGGGCAATCATTCGCAAGGAATACCATAAATACTATGCGTTAGCACTTTTCTTCGCTCACTTCTGGAGGTATCATAATCATTCAAAACCCTCTGAGAAGATTAAGTAATCTCACTCTAAAAATAGCTATCTAGATTCACCAGTTTGGACCGATGATTGATTTATAGCATCATTTCTTGAAAGTTCATTTAATCAACTAGGTGAATTGAATTTCCCTTGTCAGATTAAAACTGGTATGTTTTCAACCTTACGTAAAATTAACAAATTTTCTTACTAAGTTTAAGGTTTTAGATTGAATCGATTTTCTAACATGGAGAGAACCTTCAATTGTTGAAAATTTTGTCATCGATACAGTCAGTTCTACTAGTTAAGGAAATTGCGCCATCAGCCTCGTATCTTATCAAAGTCCAATCCAAACAGAAGTCATAAATCTAATCTAATTCAGAGAAGAGTAAAATTATTAAGACATTAAAATCCAAACTTTATTCAACTAAGTCAATTAGTTTCCAATTAAGTAATAAAAATGCACAGGGAAAATCACGCAATAAATTGAAATATTGTTCTACCACGCATTTGTCGAACTCCCTTGCTTTGCTTAGTCAACCTCCTACACTAACAAATTCTTACTTCTGATTTGCTGAAGTTTTACCAAAAAACGCCTGAAGTTTTACCCTTCCGATTCTCCAAATAAGTTAGAGCATAAGGCCTAGTCCCTCTTGGGCCTTGTACCCAGAACTCCGGCGACTAAAAATTATGTTCCGCCCTATACTGAGTGCCCATGAGCTAATAATTTCTGTTGAGAGCTAACAGAGCACTCTTTTAAAGTTCTGTTGAAAGTCAGTTACAGACCAGCCAGACCTTCATATGCAAAACGAACAATTAAATTGCCTTGCAACGACAGACTGCTATTAGGTTCAGTATTTGTTATTATTATTATTGTCGATAATTATAGTCCAATACAGCATGCAAAAACTGCTTATAACCAGGTTTATGGTTTTAATCCATAAACTGAAACCAGTCTGGTCGATGACATTAATGAGTTTAATAACTCAAAAGCGCTAGAGTGTCTGGCACATCAATTTCCACTGTAATCTGAATTCCGAGCGAATATGAGTCTGTCCAGATCATATGTGTCTGCTATGGCCTGGAATCTTGAGTTGATCACCCAGGCCGAGGATTTTCCCCAAAAATAACGGGGAAAAGAGTGCAAAGAGTGTAAAAATAAAACAAATTACACCCCTATTTCTCCGCTTAATTAACGATGGACGAGTGTAATTACAAGAGTGTAATTTTAAAAAATAAAGGTGGAAGGAGGTAGTGAGGATTGATCACCCGACCTTCCCTATGACCAACATGCTCCTTTCGCTTTTTGCACCTGCAGGTGTGAGATGAATATAATATTTTTTACAGTGGGAGTATGATGGATACGTGTAGCAGAGTAGGGGTGATATTTGTTGAGAAGTGTTGTGGCCTTTCTGTCTTCTTCTACTTCTCCTTTCACTTCCTATCGGGCCACCACCTGGACACTACCCAGGCACAGACAGTGACAGCTGCCTCTTCTGCACTCGCCACTATCGCCACATTCATATGCATATCCTACCCACAGTTACAGCACCGATCACTCGTCCCTCTTATCATAGGTAAATATTAAAACCATAACAAAAAATGGCCAATCTTGCAACCAGTAACAACGTTTACACCACATATATACAAAAAATTATTAGTACTCTTAAAAAAACAGATCATAACTCTAATGATATTCTAAATGCTTTGCCGTCCTCCAAGAGTGCTTTAATGACTATGCCGTCCTCCAAGAGTACTCTAATGACTATGCCGTCCTCCAAGAGTACTCTAATGGCTATGCCGTCCTCCAAGAGTACTCTAATGACTATGCCGTCCTCCAAGAGTACTCGAATGACTATGCCGTCCTCCAAGAGTACTCTAATGACTATGCCGTCCTCCAAGAGTACTCTAATGACTATGCCGTCCTCCAAGAATACTCTAATGACTATGCCGTCCTCCAAGAGTACTCTAATGACTATGCCGTCCTCCAAGAGTACTCTAATGACTATGCCGTCCTCCAAGTGTACTCTAATGACTATGCCGTCCTCCAAGAGTACTCTAATGACTATGCCGTCCTCCAAGAGTGCTCTAATCACTATGCCGTCCTCCAAGAGTACTCTAATGACTATGCCGTCCTCCAAGAGTACTCTAATGACTATGCTGTCCTCCAAGAGTATTCTAATCACTATGCCGTCCTCCAAGAGTACTCTAATGACTATGCCGTCCTCCAAGAGTACTCTAATGACTATGCCGTCCTCCAAGAGTACTCTAATGACTCTGCCGTCCTCCAAGAGTACTCTAATGACTATGCCGTCCTCCAAGAGTACTCTAATGACTATGCCGTCCTCCAAGAGTACTCTAATGACTATGCCGTCCTCCAAGAGTACTCTAATGACTATGCCGTCCTCCAAGAGTACTCTAATGACTATGCCATCCTCCAAGAGTACTCTAATGACTATGCCGTCCTCCAAGAGTACTCTAATGACTATGCCGTCCTCCAAGAGTACTCTAATGACTATGCCGTCCTCCAAAAGTACTCTAAGGACTATGCCGTCCTCCAAGAGTACTCTAATGACTATGCCGTCCTCCAAGAGTACTCTAATGACTATGCCGTCCTCCAAGAGTACTCTAATGACTATGCCGTCCACCAAGAGTACTCTAATGACTATGCCGTCCTCCAAGAGTACTCTAATGACTATGCCGTCCTCCAAGATTACTCTAATGACTATGCCGTCCTCCAAGAGTACTCTTATGGCTATGCTGTCCTCCAAGAGTACTCTAATGACTATGCCGTCCTCCAAGAGTACTCTAATGACTATGCCGTCCTCCAAGAGTACTCTAATGACTATGCCGTCCTCCAAGAGTACTCTAAGGACTATGCCGTCCTCCAAGAGTACTCTAGTGACTATGCCGTCCTCCAAGAGTACTCTAATGACTATGCCGTCCTCCAAGAGTACTCTAATGACTATGCCGTCCTCCAAGAATACTCTAATGACTATGCCGTCCTCCAAGAGTGCTCTAATCACTATGCCGTCCTCCAAGAGTACTCTAATGACTATGCCGTCCTCCAAGATTACTCTAATGACTATGCCGTCCTCCAAGAGTACTCTAATGACTATGCTGTCCTCCAAGAGTATTGTAATCACTATGCCGTCCTCCAAGAGTACTCTAATGACTATGCCGTCCTCCAAGAGTACTCTAATGACTATGCCGTCCTCCAAGAGTACTCTAATGACTCTGCCGTCCTCCAAGAGTACTCTAATAACTATGCCGTCCTCCAAGAGTACTCTAATGACTATGCCGTCCTCCAAAAGTACTCTAATGACTATGCCGTCCTCCAAGAGTACTCTAATGACTATGCCGTCCTCCAAGAGTACTCTAATGACTATGCCATCCTCCAAGAGTACTCTAATGACAATGCCGTCCTCCAAGAGTACTCTAATGACTATGCCGTCCTCCAAGAGTACTCTAATGACTATGCCGTCCTCCAAAAGTACTCTAATGACTATGCCGTCCTCCAAGAGTACTCTAATGACTATGCCGTCCTCCAAGAGTACTCTAATGACTATGCCGTCCTCCAAGAGTACTCTAATGACTATGCCGTCCTCCAAGAGTACTCTAATGACTATGCCGTCCTCCAAGAGTACTCTAATGACTATGCCGTCCTCCAAGATTACTCTAATGACTATGCCGTCCTCCAAGAGTACTCTTATGGCTATGCTGTCCTCCAAGAGTACTCTAATGACTATGCCGTCCTCCAAGAGTACTCTAATGACTATGCCGTCCTCCAAGAGTACTCTAATGACTATGCCGTCCTCCAAGAGTACTCTAAGGACTATGCCGTCCTCCAAGAGTACTCTAATGACTATGCCGTCCTCCAAGAGTACTCCAATGACTATGCCGTCCTCCAAGAGTACTCTAATGACTATGCCGTCCTCCAAGAGTACTCTAATGACTATGCCGTCCTCCAAGAGTACTCTAATGACTATGCCGTCCTCCAAGAGTACTCTAATGACTATGCCGTCCTCCAAGAGTACTCTAATGACTATGCCGTCCCCCAAGAGTACTCTAATGACTATGCCGTCCTCCATGAGTACTCTAATGACTATGCCGTCCCCCATGAGTACTCTAATAACTATGCCGTCCTGAAGAGTACTCTAATGACTATGCCGTCCTCCAAGAGTACTCTAATGACTATGCCGTCCTCCAAGAGTACTCTTATGACTATGCCGTCCTCCAAGAGTGCTCTAATGACTATGCCGTCCTCCATGAGTATTCTAATGACCATGCCGTCCTCCAAGAGTACTCTAATGACTATGTCGTCCTCCATGAGTACTCTAATGACTATGCCGTCCTCCAAGAGTACTCTAATGACTTTGCAGTCCTCCAAGAGTACTCTTATGACTATGCCGTCCTCCATGAGTACTCTAATGACTATGCCGTCCTCCATGAGTACTCTAATAACTATGCCGTCCTCCAAGAGTACTCTAATGACTATGCCGTCCTCCAAGAGTACTCTAATGACTATGCCGTCCTCCAAGAGTACTCTAATGACTATGCCGTCCTCCAAGTGTACTCTAATGACTATGCCGTCCTCCATGAGTACTCTAATGACTATGCCATCCCCCAAGAGTACTCTAATGACTATGCCGTCCTCCAAGAGTACTAATGACTATGTTGTCCTCCATGAGTACTCTAATGACTATGTCGTCCTCCATGAGTACTGTAATGACTATGTCGTCCTCCAAGAGTACTCTAATGACTACGCCGTCCTCCAAGAGTACTCTGATGACTATGCCGTCCTTCATGAGTACTCTAATGACTATGCCATCCTCCAAGAGTACTAATGACTATGTTGTCCTCCATGAGTACTCTAATGACTATGTCGTCCTCCATGAGTACTGTAATGACTATGTCGTCCTCCAAGAGTACTCTAATGACTACGCCGTCCTCCAAGAGTACTCTGATGACTATGCCGTCCTTCATGAGTACTCTAATGACTATGCCATCCTCCAAGAGTACTAATGACTATGTTGTCCTCCAAGAGTACTCTGATGACTATGCCGTCCTTCATGAGTACTCTAATGACTATGCCGTCCTCCAAGAGTACTAATGACTATGTTGTCCTCCATGAGTACTCTAATGACTATGTCGTCCTCCATGAGTACTGTAATGACTATGTCGTCCTCCATGAGTACTCTAATGACTATGCCATCCCCCAAGAGTACTCTAATGACTATGCCGTCCTCCAAGAGTACTAATGACTATGTTGTCCTCCATGAGTACTCTAATGACTATGTCGTCCTCCATGAGTACTGTAATGACTATGTCGTCCTCCAAGAGTACTCTAATGACTATGCCGTCCTCCAAGAGTACTAATGACTATGCCGTCCTCCATGAGTACTCTAATGACTATGTCGTCCTCCATGAGTACTCTAATGACTATGCCGTCCTCCAAGAGTACTCTAATGACTATGCCGTCCTGCAAGAGTACTCTAATGACTATACCGTCCTCCAAGAGTACTCTAATGACTATGACGTCCTCCAAGAGTACTCTAATGACTATGCCGTCCTCCAAGAGTACTCTAATGACTAATGACTATGAAGTCCTCCAAGAGTACTCTAATGACTATGCCGTCCTCCAAGAGTACTTTAATGACTATGCCGTCCTCCAAGAGTACTCTAATGACTATGCCGTACTCCATGAGTATTCTAATGACCGTGCCGTCCTCCAAGAGTACTCTAATGACTATGCCGTCCTCCAAGAGTACTCTAATGACTATGCCGTCCTCCATGAGTACTCTAATGACTATGCCGTCCTCCAAGAGTACTCTAATGACTATGCCATCCTCCAAGAGTACTCTAATGACTATGCCGTCCTCCAAGAGTACTCTAATGACTATGCCGTCCTCCAAGAGTACTCTACTGACTATGCCGTCCTCCAAGAGTACTCTAATGACTATGCCGTCATCCATGAGTACTCTAATGACTATGCCAACCTCCAAGAGTACTCTAATGACTATGCCGTCCTCCAAGAGTACTAATGACTATGCCGTCCTCCATGAGTACTCTAATGACTATGTCGTCCTCCATGAGTACTCTAATGACTATGCCGTCCTCCAAGAGTACTCTAATGACTATGCCGTCCTGCAAGAGTACTCTAATGACTATACCGTCCTCCAAGAGTACTCTAATGACTATGCCATCCTCCAAGAGTACTCTAATGGCTATGCCGTCCTCCAAGAGTACTTTAATGACTAATGACTATGCCGTCCTCCAAGAGTACTCTAATGACTATGCCGTCCTCCAAGAGTACTCTAATGACTATGCCGTCCTCCAAGAGTACTCTAATGACTATGCCGTCCTCCAAGAGTACTACAATGACTATGCCGTCCTCCATGAGTATTCTAATGACCATGCCCTCCTCCAAGAGTACTCTAATGACTATGCCGTCCTCCAAGAGTACTCCAATGACTATGCCGTCCTCCATGAGTACTCTAATGACTATGCCGTCCTCCAAGAGTACTCTAATGACTATGCCGTCCTCCAAGAGTCCTCCAAGAGTACTCTAATGACTATGCCGTCCTCCAAGAGTACTCTAATGACTATGCCGTCCTCCAAGAGTACTCTAATGACTGTGCCGTCCTCCAAGAGTACTCTAATGACTATGCCGTCCTCCAAGAGTACTCTAATGACTATGCTATGCCGTCCTCAAAGAGTACTCTAATGACTATGCCGTCCTCCAAGAATACTCTAATGACTATGCCGTCCTCCAAGAGTACTCTAATGGCTATGCCGTCCTCCAAGAGTACTCTAATGACTATGCCGTCCTCAAAGAGTACTCTAATGACTATGCCGTCCTCCAAGAGTACTCTAATGACTATGCCGTCCTCCAAGAGTACTCTAATGACTATGCCGTCCTCCAAGAGTCCTCTAATGACTATGCCGTCCTCCAAGAGTACTCTAATGACTATGCCGTCCTCCATGAGTATTCTAATGACCATGCCCTCCTCCAAGAGTACTCTAATGACTATGCCGTCCTCCAAGAGTACTCTAATGACTATGCCGTCCTCCATGAGTACTCTAATGACTATGCCGTCCTCCAAGAGTACTCTAATGACTATGACGTCCTCCAAGAGTCCTCCAAGAGTACTCTAATGACTATGCCGTCCTCCAAGAGTACTCTAATGACTATGCCGTCCTCCAAGAGCACTCTAAAGACTATGCCGTCCTCCAAGAGTACTCTAATGACTATGCCGTCCTCCAAGAGTACTCCAATGACTATGCCGTCCTCCAAGAGTACTCTAATGACAATGCCGTCCTCCAAGAGTACTCTAATGACTATGCCGTCCTCCAAGAGTCCTCTAATGACTATGCCGTCCTCCAAGAGTACTCTAATGACTATGCCGTCCTCCATGAGTATTCTAATGACCATGCCCTCCTCCAAGAGTACTCTAATGACTATGCCGTCCTCCAAGAGTACTCTAATGACTATGCCGTCCTCCATGAGTACTCTAATGACTATGCCGTCCTCCAAGAGTACTCTAATGACTATGACGTCCTCCAAGAGTCCTCCAAGAGTACTCTAATGACTATGCCGTCCTCCAAGAGTACTCTAATGGCTATGCCGTCCTCCAAGAGCACTCTAATGACTATGCCGTCCTCCAAGAGTACTCTAATGACTATGCCGTCCTCCAAGAGTACTCCAATGACTATGCCGTCCTCAAAGAGTACTCTAATGACTATGCCGTCCTCCAAGAGTACTCTAATGAATATGCCGTCCTCCAAGAGTACTCTAATGGCTATGCCGTCCTCCAAGAGTACTCTAATGACTATGCCGTCCTCCAAGAGTACTCTAATGACAATGCCGTCCTCCAAGAGTACTCTAATGACTATGCCGTCCTCCAAGAGTACTCTAATGACTATGCCGTCCTCCAAGAGTACTCTAATGACTATGCCGTCCTCCAAGAGTACTCTAATGACTATGCCGTCCTCCAAGAGTACTCAAATGACTATGCCGTCCTCCAAGAGTACTCTAATTACTATGCCGTCCTCCAAGAGTACTCTAATGACCATGCCGTCCTCCAAGAGTACTCTAATGACTATGCCGTCCTCCAAGAGTACTCTAATGACTATGCCGTCCTCCAAGAGTACTCTAATGACTATGCCGTCCTCCAAGAGTACTCTAATGCTATGCCGTCCTCCAAGAGTACTCTAATGACTATGCCGTCCTCCAGGATTACTCTAATGACTATGCCGTCCTCCAAGAGTACTCTAATGACTATGCTGTCCTCCAAGAGTACTCTAATGACTATGCCGTCCTCCAAGAGTACTCTAATGACTATGCCGTCCTCCAAGAGTACTCTAATGACTATGCCGTCCTCCAAGAGTACTCTAATGACTATGCCGTCCTCCAAGAGTACTCCAATGACTATGCCGTCCTCCAAGAGTACTCTAATGACTATGCCGTCCTCCAAGAGTACTCTAATGACTATGCCGTCCTCCAAGAGTTTTCTAATGACTATGCCGTCCTCCAAGAGTACTCTTATGACTATGCCGTCCTCCAAGGGCACTCTAATGACTATGCCGTCCTCCAAGAAAACTCTAATGACTATGCCGTCCTCCAAGAGTACTCTAATGACTATGCCGTCCTCCAAGAGTACTCTTATGACTATGCCGTCCTCCAAGAGCACTCTAATGACTATGCCGTCCTCCAAGAAAACTCTAATGACTATGCCGTCCTCCAAGAGTACTCTAATGACTATGCCGTCCTCCAAGAGTACTCTAATGACTATGCCGTCCTCCAAGAGTTTTCTAAAGACTATGCCGTCCTCCAAGAGTACTCTTATGACTATGCCGTCCTCCAAGAGCACTCTAATGACTATGCCGTCCTCCAAGAGTACTCTAATGACTATGACGTCCTCCAAGAGTCCTCCAAGAGTACTCTAATGACTATGCCGTCCTCCAAGAGTACTCTAATGACTATGCCGTCCTCCAAGAGCACTCTAATGACTATGCCGTCCTCCAAGAGTACTCTAATGACTATGCCGTCCTCCAAGAGTACTCCAATGACTATGCCGTCCTCAAAGAGTACTCTAATGACTATGCCGTCCTCCAAGAGTACTCTAATGAATATGCCGTCCTCCAAGAGTACTCTAATGGCTATGCCGTCCTCCAAGAGTACTCTAATGACTATGCCGTCCTCCAAGAGTACTCTAATGACAATGCCGTCCTCCAAGAGTACTCTAATGACTATGCCGTCCTCCAAGAGTACTCTAATTACTATGCCGTCCTCCAAGAGTACTCTAATGACTATGCCGTCCTCCAAGAGTACTCTAATGACTATGCCGTCCTCCAAGAGTACTCAAATGACTATGCCGTCCTCCAAGAGTACTCTAATGACTATGCCGTCCTCCAAGAGTACTCTAATGACTATGCCGTCCTCCAAGAGTACTCTAATGACTATGCCGTCCTCCAAGAGTACTCTAATGACTATGCCGTCCTCCAAGAGTACTCTAATGACTATGCCGTCCTCCAAGAGTACTCTAATGCTATGCCGTCCTCCAAGAGTACTCTAATGACTATGCCGTCCTCCAGGATTACTCTAATGACTATGCCGTCCTCCAAGAGTACTCTAATGACTATGCTGTCCTCCAAGAGTACTCTAATGACTATGCCGTCCTCCAAGAGTACTCTAATGACTATGCCGTCCTCCAAGAGTACTCTAATGACTATGCCGTCCTCCAAGAGTACTCTAATGAATATGCCGTCCTCCAAGAGTACTCCAATGACTATGCCGTCCTCCAAGAGTACTCTAATGACTATGCCGTCCTCCAAGAGTACTCTAATGACTATGCCGTCCTCCAAGAGTTTTCTAATGACTATGCCGTCCTCCAAGAGTACTCTTATGACTATGCCGTCCTCCAAGAGCACTCTAATGACTATGCCGTCCTCCAAGAAAACTCTAATGACTATGCCGTCCTCCAAGAGTACTCTAATGACTATGCCGTCCTCCAAGAGTACTCTAATGACTATGCCGTCCTCCATGAGTACTCTAATGACTATGCCTTCCCCCATGAGTACTCTAATGACTATGCCGTCCTGAAGAGTACTCTAAAGACTATGCCGTCCTCCAAGAGTACTCTAATGACTATGCCGTCCTCCAAGAGTACTCTAATGACTATGCCGTCCTCCAAGAGTACTCTAATGACTATGCCGTCCTCCATGAGTATCCTAATGACCATGCTGTCCTCCAAGAGTACTCTAATGACTATGCCGCCCTCCAAGAGTACTCTAATGACTATGCCGTCCTCCATGAGTACTCTAATGACTATGCCGACCCCCATGAGTACTCTAATGACTATGCCGTCCTCCAAGAGTACTCTAATGACTATGCCGTCCTCCAAGAGTACTCTAATGACTATGCCGTCCTCCAAGAGTACTCTAATGACTATGCCGTCCTCCAATAGTACTCTAATGACTATGCCGTCCTCCAAGAGTACTCTAATGACTATGCCGTCCTCCAAGAGTACTCTAATGACTATGCCGTCCTCCAAGAGTACTCTAATGACTATGCTGTCCTCCAAGAGTACTCTAATGACTATGCCGTCCTCCAAGAGTACTCTAATGACTATGCCGTCCTCCAAGAGTACTCTAAAGACTATGCCGTCCTCCAAGAGTACTCTAATGACTATGCCGTCCTCCAAGAGTACTCTAATGACTATGCCGTCCTCCAATAGTACTCCAATGACTATGCCGTCCTCCAAGAGTACTCTAATGACTATGCCGTCCTCCAAGAGTACTCTAATGACTATGCCGTCCTCCAAGAGTTTTCTAATGACTATGCCGTCCTCCAAGAGTACTCTTATGACTATGCCGTCCTCCAAGAGTACTCTAATGACTATGCCGTCCTCCAAGAGTACTCTAATGACTATGCCGTCCTCCATGAGTATTCTAATGACCATGCTGTCCTCCAAGAGTACTCTAATGACTATGCCGCCCTCCAAGAGTACTCTAATGACTATGCCGTCCTCCATGAGTACTCTAATGACTATGCCGTCCCCCATGAGTACTCTAATGACTATGCCGTCCTCCAAGAGTACTCTAATGACTATGCCGTCCTCCAAGAGTACTCTAATGACTATGCCGTCCTCCAAGAGTACTCTAATGACTATGCCGTCCTCCAATAGTACTTTAATGACCATGCTGTCCTCCAAGAGTACTCTAATGACTATGCCGCCCTCCAAGAGTACTCTAATGACTATGCCGTCCTCCATGAGTACTCTAATGACTATGCCGACCCCCATGAGTACTCTAATGACTATGCCGTCCTCCAAGAGTACTCTAATGACTATGCCGTCCTCCAAGAGTACTCTAATGACTATGCCGTCCTCCAAGAGTACTCTAATGACTATGCCGTCCTCCAATAGTACTCTAATGACTATGCCGTCCTCCAAGAGTACTCTAATGACTATGCCGTCCTCCAAGAGTACTCTAATGACTATGCCGTCCTCCAAGAGTACTCTAATGACTATGCTGTCCTCCAAGAGTACTCTAATGACTATGCCGTCCTCCAAGAGTACTCTAATGACTATGCCGTCCTCCAAGTGTACTCTAAAGACTATGCCGTCCTCCAAGAGTACTCTAATGACTATGCCGTCCTCCAAGAGTACTCTAATGACTATGCCGTCCTCCAAGAGTACTCCAATGACTATGCCGTCCTCCAAGAGTACTCTAATGACTATGCCGTCCTCCAAGAGTACTCTAATGACTATGCCGTCCTCCAAGAGTTTTCTAATGACTATGCCGTCCTCCAAGAGTACTCTTATGACTATGCCGTCCTCCAAGAGCACTCTAATGACTATGCCGTCCTCCAAGAGTACTCTAATGACTATGCCGTCCTCCAAGAGTACTCTAATGACTATGCCGTCCTCCAATAGTACTCTAATGACTATGCCGTCCTCCAAGAGTACTCTAATGACTATGCCGTCCTCCAAGAGTACTCTAATGACTATGCCGTCCTCCAAGAGTACTCTAATGACTATGCTGTCCTCCAAGAGTACTCTAATGACTATGCCGTCCTCCAAGAGTACTCTAATGACTATGCCGTCCTCCAAGTGTACTCTAAAGACTATGCCGTCCTCCAAGAGTACTCTAATGACTATGCCGTCCTCCAAGAGTACTCTAATGACTATGCCGTCCTCCAAGAGTACTCCAATGACTATGCCGTCCTCCAAGAGTACTCTAATGACTATGCCGTCCTCCAAGAGTACTCTAATGACTATGCCGTCCTCCAAGAGTTTTCTAATGACTATGCCGTCCTCCAAGAGTACTCTTATGACTATGCCGTCCTCCAAGAGCACTCTAATGACTATGCCGTCCTCCAAGAAAACTCTAATGACTATGCCGTCCTCCAAGAGTACTCTAATGACTATGCCGTCCTCCAAGAGTACTCTAATGACTATGCCGTCCTCCATGAGTACTCTAATGACTATGCCTTCCCCCATGAGTACTCTAATGACTATGCCGTCCTGAAGAGTACTCTAATGACTATGCCGTCCTCCAAGAGTACTCTAATGACTATGCCGTCCTCCAAGAGTACTCTAATGACTATGCCGTCCTCCAAGAGTACTCTAATGACTATGCCGTCCTCCATGAGTATTCTAATGACCATGCTGTCCTCCAAGAGTACTCTAATGACTATGCCGCCCTCCAAGAGTACTCTAATGACTATGCCGTCCTCCATGAGTACTCTAATGACTATGCCGTCCCCCATGAGTACTCTAATGACTATGCCGTCCTCCAAGAGTACTCTAATGACTATGCCGTCCTCCAAGAGTACTCTAATGACTATGCCGTCCTCCAAGAGTACTCTAATGACTATGCCGTCCTCCAATAGTACTCTAATGACTATGCCGTCCTCCAAGAGTACTCTAATGACTATGCCGTCCTCCAAGAGTACTCTAATGACTATGCCGTCCTCCAAGAGTACTCTAATGACTATGCTGTCCTCCAAGAGTACTCTAATGACTATGCCGTCCTCCAAGAGTACTCTAATGACTATGCCGTCCTCCAAGAGTACTCTAAAGACTATGCCGTCCTCCAAGAGTACTCTAATGACTATGCCGTCCTCCAAGAGTACTCTAATGACTATGCCGTCCTCAAAGAGTTTTCTAATGACTATGCCGTCCTCCAAGAGTACTCTTATGACTATGCCGTCCTCCAAGAGTACTCTAATGACTATGCCGTCCTCCAAGAGTACTCTAATGACTATGCCGTCCTCCAAGAAAACTCTAATGACTATGCCGTCCTCCAAGAGTACTCTAATGACTATGCCGTCCTCCAAGAGTACTCTAATGACTATGCCGTCCTCCATGAGTACTCTAATGACTATGCCTTCCCCCATGAGTACTCTAATGACTATGCCGTCCTCCAAGAGTACTCTAATGACTATGCCGTCCTCCAAGAGTACTCTAATGACTATGCCGTCCTCCAAGAGTACTCTAATGACTATGCCGTCCTCCATGAGTATTCTAATGACCATGCTGTCCTCCAAGAGTACTCTAATGACTATGCTGCCCTCCAAGAGTACTCTAATGACTATGCCGTCCTCCATGAGTACTCTAATGACTATGCCGTCCCCCATGAGTACTCTAATGACTATGCCGTCCTCCAAGAGTACTCTAATGACTATGCCGTCCTCCAAGAGTACTCTAATGACTATGCCGTCCTCCAAGAGTACTCTAATGACTATGCCGTCCTCCAATAGTACTCTAATGACTATGCCGTCCTCCAAGAGTACTCTAATGACTATGCCGTCCTCCAAGAGTACTCTAATGACTATGCCGTCCTCCAAGAGTACTCTAATGACTATGCTGTCCTCCAAGAGTACTCTAATGACTATGCCGTCCTCCAAGAGTACTCTAATGACTATGCCGTCCTCCAAGAGTACTCTAAAGACTATGCCGTCCTCCAAGAGTACTCTAATGACTATGCCGTCCTCCAAGAGTACTCCAATGACTATGCCGTCCTCCAAGAGTACTCTAATGACTATGCCGTCCTCCAAGAGAACTCTAATGACTATGCCGTCCTCAAAGAGTTTTCTAATGACTATGCCGTCCTCCAAGAGTACTCTTATGACTATGCCGTCCTCCAAGAGTACTCTAATGACTATGCCGTCCTCCAAGAGTAACTCTAATGACTATGCCGTCCTCCATGAGTACTCTAATGACTATGCCGTCCTCCAAGAGTACTCTAATGACTATGCCGTCCTCCATGAGTACTCTAATGACTATGCCGTCCCCCATGAGTACTCTAATGACTATGCCGTCCTGAAGAGTACTCTAATGACTATGCCGTCCTCCAAGAGTACTCTAATGACTATGCCGTCCTCCAAGAGTAATCTAATGACTATGCCGTCCTCCAAGAGTACTCTAATGACTATGCCGTCCTCCATGAGTATTCTAATGACCATGCCGTCCTCCAAGAGTACTCTAATGACTATGCCGTCCTCCATGAGTACTCTAATGACTATGCCGTCCTCCAAGAGTACTCTGATGACTTTGCCGTCCTCCAAGAGTACTCTAATGACTATGACGTCCTCCATGAGTACTCTAATGACTATGCCGTCCTCCATGAGTACTCTAATAACTATGCCGTCCTCCAAGAGTACTCTAATGACTATGCCGTCCTGCAAGAGTATTCTAATGACTATGCCGTCGTCCAAGAGTACTCTAATAACTATGCCGTCCTCCAAGAGTACTCTAATGACTATGCAGTCCTCCAAGAGTACTCTAATGACAATGCCGTCCTCCATGAGTACTCTAATGACTATGCCATCCTCCAAGAGTACTCTAATGACTATGCCGTCCTCCAAGTGTACTAATGACTATGCCGTCCTCCATGAGTACTTTAATGACTATGTCGTCCTCCATGAGTACTCTAATGACTATGCCATCCTCCAAGAGTACTCTAATGACTATGCCGTCCTCCAAGAGTACTAATGACTATGCCGTCCTCCATGAGTACTCTAATGACTATGTCGTCCTCCATGAGTACTCTAATGACTATGCCGTCCTCCAAGAGTACTCTAAGAACTATGCCGTCCTGCAAGAGTACTCTAATGACTATACCGTCCTCCAAGAGTAGTTTAATGACTATGCCGTCCTCCAAGAGTACTCTAATGACTATGCCGTCCTCCAAGAGTACTCTAATGACTAATGACTATGCCGTCCTCCAAGAGTACTCTAATGACTATGCCGTCCTCCAAGAGTACTCTAATGACTATGCCGTCCTCCAAGAAAACTCTAATGACTATGCCGTCCTCCATGAGTGCTCTAATGACTATGCCGTCCTCCACGAGTACTCTAATAACTATGCCGTCCTCTAAGAGTACTCTAATGACTATGCCGTCCTCCAAGAGTACTCTAATGACTATGCCGTCCTCCAAGAGTACTCTAATGACTATGCCGTCCTCCATGAGTACTCTAATGACTATGCCGTCCCCCATGAGTACTCTAATGACTCTGCCGTCCTCCAAGAGTACTCTAATGATTATGCCGTCCTCCATGAGTACTGTAATGACTATGCCGTCCTCCACGAGTACTCTAATAACTATGCCGTCCTCTAAGAGTACTCTAATGACTATGCCGTCCTCCAAGAGTACTCTAATGACTATGCCGTCCTCCATGAGTACTCTAATGACTATGCCGTCCTCCATGAGTACTCTAATGACTATGCCGTCCCCCATGAGTACTCTAATGATTATGCCGTCCTCCAAGAGTACTCTAATAACTATGCCGTCCTCCAAGAGTACTCTAAAGACTATGCCGTCCTCCAAGAGTACTCTAATGAATATGCCGTCCTCCATGATTATTCTAATGACCATGCAGTCCTCCAAGAGTACTCTAATGATTATGCCGTCCTCCATGAGTACTCTAATGACTATGCTGTCCTCCAAGAGTACTCTAATGACTCTGCCGTCCTCCAAGAGTACTCTAATGATTATGCCGTCCTCCATGAGTACTGTAATGACTATGCCGTCCTCCATGAGTACTCTAATAACTATGCCGTCCTCCAAGAGTACTCTAATGATTATGCCGTCCTCCATGAGTACTCTAATGACTATGCCGTCCTGCAAGAGTACTCTAATGACTATGCCGTCCTCCAAGAGTACTCTAATGACTATGCCGTCCTCCAAGAGTACTCTACTGACTATACCGTCCTCCAAGAGTACTCTAATGACTATGCCGTCCTCCATGAGTACTCTAAAGACTATGCCATCCTCCAAGAGTATTCTAATGACTATGCCGTACTCTAATGACTAATGACTATGCCGTCCTCCAAGAGTACTCTAATGACTATGCCGTCCTCCAAGAGTACTCTAATGACTATGCCGTCCTCCAAGAGTACTCTAATGACTATGCCGTCCTCCATGAGTACTCTAATGACTATGCCGTCCTCCATGAGTTTTCTAATGACCATGCTGTCCTCCAAGAGTACTCTAATGACTATGCCGTCCTCCAAGAGTACTCTAATGACTATGCCGTCCTCCATGAGTGCTCTAATGACTATGCCGTCCTCCACGAGTACTCTAATAACTATGTCGTCCTCTAAGAGTACTCTAATGACTATGCCGTCCTCCAAGAGTACTCTAATGACTATGCCGTCCTCCAAGAGTACTCTAATGACTATGCCGTCCTCCATGAGTACTCTAATGACTATGCCGTCCCCCATGAGTACTCTAATGACTATGCCGTCCTGAAGAGTACTCTAATGATTATGCCGTCCTCCAAGAGTACTCTAATAACTATGCCGTCCTCCAAGAGTACTCTAAAGACTATGCCGTCCTCCAAGAGTACTCTAATGAATATGCCGTCCTCCATGATTATTCTAATGACCATGCAGTCCTCCAAGAGTACTCTAATGATTATGCCGTCCTCCATGAGTACTCTAATGACTATGCCGTCCTCCAAGAGTACTCTAATGACTCTGCCGTCCTCCAAGAGTACTCTAATGATTATGCCGTCCTCCATGAGTACTGTAATGACTATGCCGTCCTCCATGAGTACTCTAATAACTATGCCGTCCTCCAAGAGTACTCTAATGACTATGCCGTCCTGCAAGAGTACTCTAATGACTATGCCGTCCTCCAAGAGTACTCTAATGACTATGCCGTCCTCCAAGAGTACTCTAATGACTATGCCGTCCTCCAAGAGTACTCTAATGACTATGCCGTCCTCCATGAGTACTCTAAAGACTATGCCATCCTCCAAGAGTATTCTAATGACTATGCCGTCCTCCAAGAGTACTAATGACTATGCCGTCCTCCATGAGTACCCTAATGACTATGTCGTCCTCCATGAGTACTCTAATGACTATGCCGTCCTCCAAGAGTACTCTAATGACTATGCTATCCTCCAAGAGTACTCTAATGACTATGCCGTCCTCCAAAAGTACTAATGACTATGCCGTCCTCCATGAGTACTCTAATGACTATGTCGTCCTCCATGAGTACTCTAATGACTATGCCGTCCTCCAAGAGTACTCTAATGACTATGCCGTCCTCCAAGAGTGCTCTAATGACTATGTCGTCCTCCATGAGTACTCTAATGACTATGCCATCCTCCAAGAGTACTCTAATGACTATGCCGTCCTCCATGAGTGCTCTAATGACTATGCCGTCCTCCACGAGTACTCTAATAACTATGCCGTCCTCTAAGAGTACTCTAATGACTATGCCGTCCTCCAAGAGTACTCTAATGACTATGCCGTCCTCCAAGAGTACTCTAATGACTATGCCGTCCTCCATGAGTACTCTAATGACTATGCCGTCCCCCATGAGTACTCTAATGACTATGCCGTCCTGAAGAACACTCTAATGATTATGCCGTCCTCCAAGAGTACTCTAATAACTATGCCGTCCTCCAAGAGTACTCTAAAGACTTTGCCGTCCTCCAAGAGTACTCTAATGAATATGCCGTCCTCCATGATTATTGTAATGACCATGCAGTCCTCCAAGAGTACTCTAATGATTATGCCGTCCTCCATGAGTACTCTAATGACTATGCCGTCCTCCAAGAGTACTCTAATGACTCTGCCGTCCTCCAAGAGTACTCTAATGATTATGCCGTCCTCCATGAGTACTGTAATGACTATGCCGTCCTCCATGAGTACTCTAATAACTATGCCGTCCTCCAAGAGTACTCTAATGACTATGCCGTCCTGCAAGAGTACTCTAATGACTATGCCGTCCTCCAAGAGTACTCTAATGACTATGCCGTCCTCCAAGAGTACTCTAATGACTATGCCGTCCTCCAAGAGTACTCTAATGACTATGCCGTCCTCCATGAGTACTCTAAAGACTATGCCATCCTCCAAGAGTATTCTAATGACTATGCCGTCCTCCAAGAGTACTAATGACTATGCCGTCCTCCATGAGTACCCTAATGACTATGTCGTCCTCCATGAGTACTCTAATGACTATGCCGTCCTCCAAGAGTACTCTAATGACTATGCCGTCCTCCATGAGTACTCTAATGACTATGCCATCCTCCAAGAGTACTCTAATGACTATGCCGTCCTCAAAAAGTACTAATGACTATGCCGTCCTCCATGAGTACTCTAATGACTATGTCGTCCTCCATGAGTACTCTAATGACTATGCCGTCCTCCAAGAGTACTCTAATGACTATGCCGTCCTCCAAGAGTGCTCTAATGACTATGTCGTCCTCCATGAGTACTCTAATGACTATGCCATCCTCCAAGAGTACTCTAATGACTATGCCGTCCTCCAAGAGTACCAATGAGTATGCCGTCCTCCATGAGTACTCTAATGACTATGTCGTCCTCCAAGAGTACTCTAATGACTAATGACTATTCCGTCCTCCAAGAGTACTCTAATGTTTATTCCGTCCTCCAAGAGTACTCTAATGACTATGCCGTCCTCCAAGAGTACTCTAATGACTATGCCGTCCTCCAAGAGTACTCTAATTACTATGCCGTCCTCCATGAGTACTCTAATGACTATGCCGTCCTCCATGAGTACTCTAATAACTATGCCGTCCTCCAAGAGTACTCTAATGACTATGCCGTCCTGCAAGAGTACTCTAATGACTATGCCGTCCTCCAAGAGTACTCTAATGACTATGTCGTCCTCCATGAGTACCCTAATGACTATGCCGTCCTCCATGAGTACTCTAATGACTATGCCATCCTCCAAGAGTACTCTAATGACTATGCCGTCCTCCAAGAGTACTAATGACTATGCTGTCCTCCATGAGTAGTCTAAAGACTATGTCTTCCTCCATGAGTACTGTAATGACTATGCCGTCCTCCAAGAGTACTCTAATGACTATGCCGTCCTGCAAAAGTACTCTAATGACCATACCGTCCTCCAAGAGTACTCTAACGACTATGCCGTCCTCCAAGAGTACTCTAATGACTATGCCGTCCTCCAAGAGTACTCTAATGACTAATGAATATGCCGTCCTCTAAGAGTACTTTAATGACTATGCCGTCCTCCAAGAGTACTCTAATGACTATGCCGTCCTCCAAGAGTACTCTAATGACAATGCCGTCCTCCATGAGTATTCTAATGACCATGCCGTCCTCCAAGAGTACTCTAATGACTATGCCGTCCTCCATGAGTACTGTAATGACTATGCCGTCCTCCAACAGTACTCTAATGACTATGCCGTCCTGCAAGAGTACTCTAATGACTATGCCGTCCTCCAAGAGTACTCTAATGACTATGTCGTCCTCCATGAGTACCCTAATGACTATGCCGTCCTCCATGAGTACTCTAATGACTATGCCATCCTCCAAGAGTACTCTAATGACTAGGCCGTCCTCCAAGAGTACTAATGACTATGCCGTCCTCCATGAGTAGTCTAATGACTATGTCGTCCTCCATGAGTACTGTAATGACTATGCCATCCTCCAAGAGTACTCTAATAACTATGCCGTCCTCCAAGAGTACCAATGACTATGCCGTCCTCCATGAGTACTCTAATGACTATGTCGTCCTCCATGAGTACTCTAATGACTATGCCGTCCTCCAGGAGTACTCTAATGACTATGCCGTCCTCCAAGAGTACTCTAATGACTAATGACTATTCCGTCCTCCAAGAGTACTCTAATGACTATTCCGTCCTCCAAGAGTACTCTAATGACTATGCCGTCCTCCAAGAGTACTCTAATGACTATGCCGTCCTCCAAGAGTACTCTAATTACTATGCCGTCCTCCATGAGTACTCTAATGACTATGCCGTCCTCCAGGAGTACTCTAATAACTATGCCGTCCTCCAAGAGTACTCTAATGACTATGCCGTCCTGCAAGAGTACTCTAATGACTATGCCGTCCTCCAAGAGTACTCTAATGACTATGTCGTCCTCCATGAGTACCCTAATGACTATGCCGTCCTCCATGAGTACTCTAATGACTATGCCATCCTCCAAGAGTACTCTAATGACTATGCCGTCCTCCAAGTGTACTAATGACTATGCCGTCCTCCATGAGTCGTCTAATGACTATGTCGTCCTCCATGAGTACTGTAATGACTATGCCGTCCTCCAAGAGTACTCTAATGACTATGCCGTCCTCCAAGAGTACTCTAATGACTATGCCGTCCTGCAAGAGTACTCTAATGACTAATAACTATGCCGTCCTCCAAGAGTACTTTAATGACTATGCCGTCCTCCAAGAGTACTCTAATGACTATGCCGTCCTCCAAGAGTACTCTAATGACAATGCCGTCCTCCATGAGTATTCTAATGACCATGCCGTCCTCCAAGAGTACTCCAATGACTATGCCGTCCTCCATGAGTACTCTAATGACTATGCCGTCCTCCAAGAGTACTCTAATGACTATGCTGTCCTCCAAGAGTACTCTAATGACTATGCCGTCCTCCAAGAGTAATCTAATGACTAATGACTATGCCGTCCTCCAAGAGTACTTTAATGACTATGCCGTCCTCCAAGAGTACTCTAATGACTATGCCGTCCTCCAAGAGTACTCTAATGACAATGCCGTCCTCCAAGAGTACTCTAATGACTATGCTGTCCTCCAAGAGTACTCTAATGACTATGCAGTCCTCCATGAGTACTCTAATGACTATGCCGTCCTCCATGAGTACTCTAATGACTATGCCGTCCTCCAAGAGTACTCTAATGACTATGCCGTCCTCCGAAAGTACTCTAATGACTATGCCGTCCTCCAAGAGTACTCTAATGACTATGCCGTCCTCCAAGAGTACTCTAATGACTATGCCGTCCTCCAAGTGTACTAATGACTATGCCGTCCTCCATGAGTCGTCTAATGACTATGTCGTCCTCCATGAGTACTGTAATGACTATGCCGTCCTCCAAGAGTACTCTAATGACTATGCCGTCCTCCAAGAGTACTCTAATGACTATGCCGTCCTGCAAGAGTACTCTAATGACTAATAATTATGCCGTCCTCCAAGAGTACTTTAATGACTATGCCGTCCTCCAAGAGTACTCTAATGACTATGCCGTCCTGCAAGAGTACTCTAATGACTAATAACTATGCCGTCCTCCAAGAGTACTTTAATGACTATGCCGTCCTCCAAGAGTACTCTAATGACTATGCCGTCCTCCAAGAGTACTCCAATGACTATGCCGTCCTCCATGAGTACTCTAATGACTATGCCGTCCTCCAAGAGTACTCTAATGACTATGCTGTCCTCCAAGAGTACTCTAATGACTATGCCGTCCTCCAAGAGTACTCTAATGACTAATGACTATGCCGTCCTCCAAGAGTACTTTAATGACTATGCCGTCCTCCAAGAGTACTCTAATGACTATGCCGTCCTCCAAGAGTACTCTAATGACAATGCCGTCCTCCAAGAGTACTCTAATGACTATGCTGTCCTCCAAGAGTACTCTAATGACTATGCAGTCCTCCATGAGTACTCTAATGACTATGCCGTCCTCCATGAGTACTCTAATAACTATGCCGTCCTCCAAGAGTACTCTAATGACTATGCCGTCCTGCAAGAGTACTCTAATGACTATGCCGTCCTCAAAGAGTACTCTAATGACTATGCTGTCCTCCAAGAGTACTCTAATGACTATGCCGTCCTCCAAGAGTACTCTAATGACTATGCCGTCCTCCATGAGTACTCTAGTGACTATGCCATCCTCCAAGAGTACTCTAACGACTATGCCGTCCTCCAAGAGTACTCTAATGACTATGCCGTCCTCCAAGAGTACTCTAATGACTAATGACTATGCCGTCCTCCAAGAGTACTCTAATGACTATGCCGTCCTCCAAGAGTACTCTAATGACTATGCCGTCCTCCAAGAGTACTCTAATGACAATGCCGTCCTCCATGAGTATTCTAATGACCATGCCGTCCTCCAAGAGTACTCTAATGACTATGCCGTCCTCCATGAGTACTCTAATGACTATGCCGTCCTCCAAGAGTACTCTAATGACTATGCCGTCCTCCAAGAGTACTCTAATGACTATGCAGTCCTCCATGAGTACTCTAATGACTATGCCGTCCTCCATGAGTACTCTAATAACTATGCCGTCCTCCAAGAGTACTCTAATGACTATGCCGTCCTGCAAGAGTACTCTAATGACTGTGCCGTCCTCAAAGAGTACTCTAATGACTACGCCGTCCTCCAAGAGTACTCTAATGACTATGCCGTCCTCCAAGAGTACTCTAATGAACATGCCGTCCTCCATGAGTACTCTAGTGACTATGCCATCCTCCAAGAGTACTCTAATGACTATGCCGTCCTCCAAGAGTACTAATGACTATGCCGTCCTCCATGAGTACTCTATTGGTAACGCCTCCAAGAGTACTCTAATGACTATGCCGTCCTCCAAAAGGTACTCTAATGACTATGCCGTCCTCCAAGAGTACTCTAATGACTATGCCCTCCTCCGAGAGTACTCTAATGACAATGCCGTCCTCCATGAGTATTCTAATGACCATGCCGTCCTCCAAGAGTACTCTAATGACTATGCCGTCCTCCATGAGTACTCTAATGACTATGCCGTCCTCCAAGAGTACTCTAATAACTATGCCGTCCTCCAAGAGTACTCTAATTACTATGCCGTCCTCCATGAGTACTCTAGTGACTATGCCATCCTCCAAGAGTATTCTAATGACCATGCCGTCCTCCAAGAGTACTCTAATGACTATGCCGTCCTCCATGAGTACTCTAATGACTATGCCGTCCTCCAAGAGTACTCTAATGACTATGCCGTCCTCCAAGAGTACTCTAATGACTATGCAGTCCTCCAAGAGTACTCTAATGACTATGCCGTCCTCCATGAGTACTCTAATAACTATGCCGTCCTCCAAGAGTACTCTAATGACTATGCCGTCCTGCAAGAGTACTCTAATGACTATGCCGTCCTCAAAGAGTACTCTAATGATTATGCCGTCCTCCAAGAGTACTCTAATGACTATGCCGTCCTCGAAGAGTACTCTAATGAACATGCCGTCCTCCATGAGTACTCTAGTGACTATGCCATCCTCCAAGAGTACTCTAATGACTATGCCGTCCTCCAAGAGTACTAATGACTATGCCGTCCTCCATGAGTACTCTATTGGTAATGCCTCCAAGAGTACTCTAATGACTATGCCGTCCTCCAAGAGTACTCTAATGACTATGCCGTCCTCCAAGAGTACTCTAATGACTATGCCCTCCTCCGAGAGTACTCTAATGACAATGCCGTCCTCCATGAGTATTCTAATGACCATGCCGTCCTCCAAGAGTACTCTAATGACTATGCCGTCCTCCATGAGTACTCTAATGACTATGCCGTCCTCCAAGAGTACTCTAATGACTATGCCGTCCTGCAAGAGTACTCTAATGACTATGCCGTCCTCCAAGAGTACTCTAATGACTATGCCGTCTTCCAAGAGTACTCTAATTACTATGCCGTCCTCCATGAGTACTCTAGTGACTATGCCATCCTCCAAGAGTACTCTAATGACTATGCCGTCCTCCAAGAGTACTAATAACTATGCCGTCCTCCAAGAGTACTCTAATGACTATGCCGTCCTGCAAGAGTACTCTAATGACTATGCCGTCCACCAAGAGTACTCTAATGACTATGCCGTCCTCCAAGAGTACTCTAATTACTATGCCGTCCTCCACGAGTACTCTAGTGACTATGGCATCCTCCAAGAGTACTCTATTGACTATGCCGTCCTCCAAGAGTACTAATGACTATGCCGTCCTCCATGAGTACTCTAGTGACTATGTCGTCCTCCATGAGTACTCTAATGACTATGCCGTCCTCCAAGAGTACTCTAATGACAATGCCGTCCTCCAAGAGTACTCTAATGACTATGCCGTCCTCCATGAGTACTCTAATGACTATGCCATCCTCCAAGAGTACTCTTATGACTATGCCGTCCTCCAAGAGTATTAATGACTATGCCGTTCTCCATGAGTACTCCAATGACTATGTCGTCCTCCATGAGTAATCTAATGACTATGCCGTCCTCCAAGAGTACTCTAATGACTATGCCATCCTGCAAGAGTACTCTAATGACTATACCGTCCCCCAAGAGTACTCTAATGACTATGCCGTCCTCCAAGAGTACTCTAATGACTATGCCGTCCTCCAAGAGTACTCTAATGACTAATGACTATGCCGTCCTCCAAGAGTACTCTAATGACTATGCCGTCCTCCAAGAGTACTCTAATGACTATGCCGTCCTCCAAGAGTACTCTAATGACTATGCCGTCCTCCAATAGTACTCTAATGACTATGCCGTCCTCCAAGAGTACTCTAATGACTATGCCGTCCTCCAAGAGTATTAATGACAATGCCGTTCTCCATGAGTACTCCAATGACTATGTCGTCCTCCATGAGTAATCTAATGACTATGCCGTCCTCCAAGAGTACTCTAATGACTATGCCATCCTGCAAGAGTACTCTAATGACTATACCGTCCCCCAAGAGTACTCTAATGACTATGCCGTCCTCCAAGAGTACTCTAATGACTATGCCGTCCTCCAAGAGTACTAATGACTATGCCGTCCTCCATGAGTACTCTAGTGACTATGTCGTCCTCCATGAGTACTCTAATGACTATGCCGTCCTCCAAGAGTACTCTAATGACAATGCCGTCCTCCAAGAGTACTTTAATGACTATGCCGTCCTCCATGAGTACTCTAATGACTATGCCATCCTCCAAGAGTACTCTTATGACTATGCCGTCCTCCAAGAGTATTAATGACTATGCCGTTCTCCATGAGTACTCCAATGACTATGTCGTCCTCCATGAGTAATCTAATGACTATGCCGTCCTCCAAGAGTACTCTAATGACTATGCCATCCTGCAAGAGTACTCTAATGACTATACCGTCCCCCAAGAGTACTCTAATGACTATGCCGTCCTCCAAGAGTACTCTAATGACTATGCCGTCCTCCAAGAGTACTCTAATGACTAATGACTATGCCGTCCTCCAAGAGTACTCTAATGACTATGCCGTCCTCCAAGAGTACTCTAATGACTATGCCGTCCTCCAAGAGTACTCTAATGACTATGCCGTCCTCCAATAGTACTCTAATGACTATGCCGTCCTCCAAGAGTACTCTAATGACTATGCCGTCCTCCAAGTGTACTCTAATGACTCTGCCGTCCTCCAAGAGTACTCTGATGACTCTGCCGTCCTCTATGAGTACTCTAATGACTATGCCGTCCTCCATGAGTACTCTAATGACTATGCCGTCCTCCAAGAGTACTCTAATGACTATGCCGTCCTCCATGAGTACTCTAATGACTATGCCGTCCTCCAAGAGTACTCTAATGACTATGCCGTCCTCCAAGAGTACTCTAATGACTATGCCGTCCTCCAAGAGTACTCTAATGACTATGCCGTCCTCCAAGAGCACTCAAATGACTATACTGTCCTCCAAGAGTACTCTAACGACTATGCCGTCCTCTATGAGTACTCTAATGACTATGCCGTCCTCCATGAGTACTCTAATGACTATGCCGTCCTCCATGAGTACTCTAATGACTATGCCGTCCTCCAAGAGTAATCTAATGACTATGCGGTCCTCCAAGAGTACTCTAATGACTATGCCGTCCTTAAAGAGTACTCTAATGACTATGCTGTCCTCCAAGAGTACTCTAATGACTATGCCGTCCTCCAAGAGTACTCTAATGACTATGCCGCCCTCCAAGAGTAATCTAATGACTATGCCGTCCTCCAAGAGAACTCTAATGACTGTCGTCCTCCAAGAGTACTCTAATGACTATGCTGTCCTCCAACAGTACTCTAATCACTATGCCGTCCTCCAAGAGTACTCTAACAACTATGCCGTCCTGCAAGAGTACTCTAATGACTATGCCGTACTCCAAGAGTACTCTAATGACTATGCCGTCCGCCAAGAGTACTCTAATGACTATGCCGTCCTCCAAGAGTACTCTAATGACTATGCCGTCCTCCAAGAGTACTCTAATGACTATCCCGTCCTCCAAGACTACTCTAATGACTATGCTGTCCTCCAAGATTTCTCTAATGACTATGCCGTCCTCACTGAGTTCTCTAATGACTATGCCGTCCACCAAGAAAACTCTAATGACTATTCCGTCCTCCAAGAGATCTCTAATGATTATGCCGTCCTCCAAGAGTATTCTAATGACTATGCCGTCCTCCAGGAGTACTCTAATGACTATGCCGTCCTCCAAGAGTACTCTAATGACTATGCCGTCCTCCAAGAGTACTCTAATGACTATGCCGTCCTCCAAGAGTACTATAATGACTATGCCGTCCTCCAAGAGCACTCTAATGACTATGCCGTCATCCAAGAGTACTATAATGACTATGCCGTCCTCCAAGAGCACTCTAATGACTATGCCGTCCTCCAAGAGTACTCTAATGACTATGCCGTCCTCCAAGAGTACTATAATGACTATGCCGTCCTCCAAGAGCACTCTAATGACTATGCTGTCCTCCAAGAGTACTCTAATGACTATGCCGTCCTCCAAGAGTACTCTGATGACTATGCCGTCCTCCAAGAGTACTCTAATGACTATGCCGTCCTCCAAGAGTACTCTAATGACTATGCCGTCCTCCAAGAGTACTCTATTGACTATGCTGTCCTCCAACAGTACTCTAATGACTATGCCGTCCTCCACGAGTACTCTAATGACTATGCCGTCCTCCAAGAGTTATCTAATGACTATGCCGTCCTCCAAGAGTACTCTAATGACTATGCCGTCCTCCATGAGTACTCTAATGACTATGCCGTCCTCCAAGAGTACTCTAATGACTATGCCGTCCTCCAGGAGTACTCTAATCACTATGCCGTCCTCCAAGACTACTCTAATGACTATGCTGTCCTCCAAGAATACTCTAATGACTATGCCGTCCTCACTGAGTACTCTAATGACTATGCCGTCCTCCAAGAGTACTCTTATGACTATGCCGTCCTCCAAGAGTACTCTAATGATTATGCCGTTCTCCAAGAGCACTCTAATGACTATGCTGTCCTCCAAGAGTACTCAAATGACTATGCCGTCCTCCAAGAGTACTCTAATGACTATGCCGTCCTCCAAGAGTACTCTAATGACTATGCCGTCCTCCAAGAGTACTCTAATGACTATGCCGTCCTCCAAGAGTACTCTAATGACTATGCTGTCCTCCAACAGTACTCTAATGACAATGCCGTCCTCCACGAGTACTCTAATGACTATGCCGTCCTCCAAGTGTTATCTAATGACTATGCCGTCCTCCAAGAGTACTCTAATGACTATGCCGTCCTCCAAGAGTACTCTAATGACTATGCCGTCCTCCAAGAGTACTCTAATGACTATGCCGTCCTCCAGGAGTACTCTAATGACTATGCCGTCCTCCAAGAGTACTCTAATGACTATGCCGTCCTCCAAGAGTACTCTAATGACTATGCCGTCCTCCAAGAGTACTCTAATGACTATGCCGTCCTCCAAGAGTACTATAATGACTATGCCGTCCTCCAAGAGCACTCTAATGACTATGCTGTCCTCCAAGAGTACTCTAATGACTATGCCGTCCTCCAAGAGTACTCTGATGACTATGCCGTCCTCCAAGAGTACTCTAATGACTATGCCGTCCTCCAAGAGTACTCTAATGACTATGCCGTCCTCCAAGAGTACTCTATTGACTATGCTGTCCTCCAACAGTACTCTAATGACTATGCCGTCCTCCACGAGTACTCTAATGACTATGCCGTCCTCCAAGAGTTATCTAATGACTATGCCGTCCTCCAAGAGTACTCTAATGACTATGCCGTCCTCCATGAGTACTCTAATGACTATGCCGTCCTCCAAGAGTACTCTAATGACTATGCCGTCCTCCAGGAGTACTCTAATCACTATGCCGTCCTCCAAGACTACTCTAATGACTATGCTGTCCTCCAAGAATACTCTAATGACTATGCCGTCCTCACTGAGTACTCTAATGACTATGCCGTCCTCCAAGAGTACTCTTATGACTATGCCGTCCTCCAAGAGTACTCTAATGATTATGCCGTTCTCCAAGAGCACTCTAATGACTATGCTGTCCTCCAAGAGTACTCAAATGACTATGCCGTCCTCCAAGAGTACTCTAATGACTATGCCGTCCTCCAAGAGTACTCTAATGACTATGCCGTCCTCCAAGAGTACTCTAATGACTATGCCGTCCTCCAAGAGTACTCTAATGACTATGCTGTCCTCCAACAGTACTCTAATGACAATGCCGTCCTCCACGAGTACTCTAATGACTATGCCGTCCTCCAAGTGTTATCTAATGACTATGCCGTCCTCCAAGAGTACTCTAATGACTATGCCGTCCTCCAGGAGTACTCTAATGACTATGCCGTCCTCCAAGAGTACTCTAATGACTATGCCGTCCTCCAAGAGTACTCTAATGACTATGCCGTCCTCCAAGAGTACTCTAATGACTATGCTGTCCTCCAACAGTACTCTAATGACTATGCCGTCCTCCACGAGTACTCTAATGACTATGCCGTCCTCCAAGAGTTATCTAATGACTATGCCGTCCTCCAAGAGTACTCTAATGACTATGCCGTCCTCCAAGAGTACTCTAATGACTATGCCGTCCTCCAAGAGTACTCTAATGACTATGCCGTCCTCCAGGAGTACTCTAATCACTATGCCGTCCTCCAAGACTACTCTAATGACTATGCTGTCCTCCAAGAATACTCTAATAACTATGCCGTCCTCACTGAGTACTCTAATGACTATGCCGTCCTCCAAGAGTACTCTTATGACTATGCCGTCCTCCAAGAGTACTCTAATGATTATGCCGTTCTCCAAGAGTGTTCTAATGACTATGCCGTCCTCCAAGAGTACTCTAATGACTATGCCGTCCTCCATGAGTACTCTAATGACTAAGCCCCCTCCATGAGTACTCTAATGACTATGCCGTCCTCCAAGAGTACTCTAATGACTATGCCGTCTTCCAAGAGTACTCTAATGACTATGCCGTCCTCCAGGAGTACTCTAATGACTATGCCGTCCTCCAAGAGTACTCTAATGACTATGCCGTCCTCCAAGAGTACTCTAATGACTATGCCGTCCACCATGAGTACTCTAACAACTATGCCGTCCTCCAAGAGTACTCTAATGACTATGCCGTCCTCCAAGAGTACTCTAATGACTATGCCGTCCTCCATGAGTACTCTAATGACTATGCCGTCCTCCAAGAGTACTCTAATGACCATGCCGTCCTCCAAGAGTACTTTAATGACTATGCCGTCCTCCAAGCGTACTCTAATGACTATGCTGTCCTCCAAGAGTACTCTAATGACTATGCCGTCCACCATGAGTACTCTAATGACTATGCCGTCCTCCAAGAGTACTCCAATGACTATGCCGTCCTCCAAGAGTACTCTAATGACTATGCCGTCCTCCAAGAGTACTCTAATGACTATGCCGTCTTCCAAGAGTACTCTAATGACTATGCCGTCCTCCAAGAGTACTCTATTGAATATGCCGTCCTCCAAGAGTACTCTAATGACTATGCCGTCCTCCATGAGTACTCTGATGACTAAGCCGTCCTCCATGAGTATTCTAATGACTATGCCGTCCTCCAAGAGTACTCTAATGACTATGCCGTCTTCCAAGAGTACTCTAATGACTATGCCGTCCTCCAGGAGTACTCTAATGACTATGCCGTCCTCCAAGAGTACTCTAATGACTATGCCGTCCTCCAAGAGTACTCTAATGACTATGCCGTCCACCGTGAGTACTCTAACGACTATGCCGTCCTCCAAGAGTACTCTAATGACTATGCCGTCCTCCAAGAGTACTCTAATGAATATGCCGTCCTCCAAGAATACTCTAATGACTATGCCGTCCTCCAAGAGTACTCTAATGACTATGCCGTCCTCCAAGAATACCCTAATGACCATGCCGTCCTCCATGAGTACTCTAATGACTATGCCATCCTCCAAGAGTACTCTAATGACTATGCCGTCCTCCAAGAGTACTCTAATGACTATGCCGTCCTCCAAGAGTACTCTAATGACTATGCCGTCCTCCAAGAGTACTCTAATGACTATGCCGTCCTCCAAGAGTAATCTAATGACTATGCCGTCTTCCATGAGTACTCTAATGACTATGCCGTCCTCCAAGAGTACTCTAATGACTATGCCGTCCTCCAAGAGTACTCTAATGACTATGCCGTCTTCCAAGAGTACTCTAATGACTATGCCGTCCTCCAAGAGTACTCTATTGACTATGCCGTCCTCCAAGAGTACTCTAATGACTATGCCGTCCTCCAAGAGTATTCTAATGGCTATGCCGTCCTCCATGAGTACTCTAATGACTATGCCGTCCTCCAAGAGTACTCTAATGACTATGCCGTCCTCCAAGAGTACTCTAATGACTATGCCGTCCTCCAAGAGTACTCTTTTGACTATGCCGTCCTCCAAGAGTACTCTAAAGACTATGCCGTCCTCCAAGAGTATTCTAATGGCTATGCCGTCCTCCATGAGTACTCTAATGACTATGCCGTCCTGCAAGAGTACTCTAATGACTATACCGTCCCCCAAGAGTACTCTAATGACTATGCCGTCCTCCAAGAGTACTCTAATGACTATGCCGTCCTCCAAGAGTACTCTAATGACTAATGACTATGCCGTCCTCCAAGAGTACTCTAATGACTATGCCGTACTCCAAGAGTACTCTAATGACTATGCCGTCCTCCAAGAGTACTCTAATGACTATGCCGTCCTCCAATAGTACTCTAATGACTATGCCGTCCTCCAAGAGTACTTTAATGACTATGCCGTCCTCCAAGTGTACTCTAATGACTCTGCCGTCCTCCAAGAGTACTCTGATGACTATGCTGTCCTCTATGAGTACTCTAATGACTATGCCGTCCTCCATGAGTACTCTAATGACTATGCCGTCCTCCAAGAGTACTCTAATGACTATGCCGTCCTCCATGAGTACTCTAATGACTATGCCGTCCTCCAAGAGTACTCTAATGACTATGCCGTCCTCCAAGAGTACTCTAATGACTATGCCGTCCTCCAAGAGTACTCTAATGACTATGCCGTCCTCCAAGAGCACTCAAATGACTATACTGTCCTCCAAGAGTACTCTAACGACTATGCCGTCCTCTATGAGTACTCTAATGACTATGCCGTCCTCCATGAGTACTCTAATGACTATGCCGTCCTCCATGAGTACTCTAATGACTATGCCGTCCTCCAAGAGTAATCTAATGACTATGCGGTCCTCCAAGAGTACTCTAATGACTATGCCGTCCTTAAAGAGTACTCTAATGACTATGCTGTCCTCCAAGAGTACTCTAATGACTATGCCGTCCTCCAAGAGTACTCTAATGACTATGCCGCCCTCCAAGAGTAATCTAATGACTATGCCGTCCTCCAAGAGAACTCTAATGACTGTCGTCCTCCAAGAGTACTCTAATGACTATGCTGTCCTCCAACAGTACTCTAATCACTATGCCGTCCTCCAAGAGTACTCTAACAACTATGCCGTCCTGCAAGAGTACTCTAATGACTATGCCGTCCTCCAAAAGTACTATAATGAATATGCCGTACTCCAAGAGTACTCTAATGACTATGCCGTCCGCCAAGAGTACTCTAATGACTATGCCGTCCTCCAAGAGTACTCTAATGACTATGCCGTCCTCCAAGAGTACTCTAATGACTATCCCGTCCTCCAAGACTACTCTAATGACTATGCTGTCCTCCAAGATTTCTCTAATGACTATGCCGTCCTCACTGAGTTCTCTAATGACTATGCCGTCCACCAAGAAAACTCTAATGACTATTCCGTCCTCCAAGAGATCTCTAATGATTATGCCGTCCTCCAAGAGTATTCTAATGACTATGCCGTCCTCCAGGAGTACTCTAATGACTATGCCGTCCTCCAAGAGTACTCTAATGACTATGCCGTCCTCCAAGAGTACTCTATTGACTATGCCGTCCTCCAAGAGTACTATAATGACTATGCCGTCCTCCAAGAGCACTCTAATGACTATGCCGTCATCCAAGAGTACTATAATGACTATGCCGTCCTCCAAGAGCACTCTAATGACTATGCCGTCCTCCAAGAGTACTCTAATGACTATGCCGTCCTCCAAGAGTACTATAATGACTATGCCGTCCTCCAAGAGCACTCTAATGACTATGCTGTCCTCCAAGAGTACTCTAATGACTATGCCGTCCTCCAAGAGTACTCTGATGACTATGCCGTCCTCCAAGAGTACTCTAATGACTATGCCGTCCTCCAAGAGTACTCTAATGACTATGCCGTCCTCCAAGAGTACTCTATTGACTATGCTGTCCTCCAACAGTACTCTAATGACTATGCCGTCCTCCACGAGTACTCTAATGACTATGCCGTCCTCCAAGAGTTATCTATTGACTATGCCGTCCTCCAAGAGTACTCTAATGACTATGCCGTCCTCCAAGAGTACTCTAATGACTATGCCGTCCTCCAAGAGTACTCTAATGACTATGCCGTCCTCCAGGAGTACTCTAATCACTATGCCGTCCTCCAAGACTACTCTAATGACTATGCTGTCCTCAAAGAATACTCTAATGACTATGCCGTCCTCACTGAGTACTCTAATGACTATGCCGTCCTCCAAGAGTACTCTTATGACTATGCCGTCCTCCAAGAGTACTCTAATGATTATGCCGTTCTCCAAGAGCACTCTAATGACTATGCTGTCCTCCAAGAGTACTCTAATGACTATGCCGTCCTCCAAGAGTACTCTAATGACTATGCCGTCCTCCAAGAGTACTCTAATGACTATGCCGTCCTCCAAGAGTACTCTAATGACTATGCCGTCCTCCAAGAGTACTCTAATGACTATGCTGTCCTCCAACAGTACTCTAATGACAATGCCGTCCTCCACGAGTACTCTAATGACTATGCCGTCCTCCAAGTGTTATCTAATGACTATGCCGTCCTCCAAGAGTACTCTAATGACTATGCCGTCCTCCAAGAGTACTCTAATGACTATGCCGTCCTCCAAGAGTACTCTAATGACTATGCCGTCCTCCAGGAGTACTCTAATGACTATGCCGTCCTCCAAGAGTACTCTAATGACTATGCCGTCCTCCAAGAGTACTCTAATGACTATGCCGTCCTCCAAGAGTACTCTAATGACTATGCTGTCCTCCAACAGTACTCTAATGACTATGCCGTCCTCCACGAGTACTCTAATGACTATGCCGTCCTCCAAGAGTTATCTAATGACTATGCCGTCCTCCAAGAGTACTCTAATGACTATGCCGTCCTCCAAGAGTACTCTAATGACTATGCCGTCCTCCAAGAGTACTCTAATGACTATGCCGTCCTCCAGGAGTACTCTAATCACTATGCCGTCCTCCAAGACTACTCTAACGACTATGCTGTCCTCCAAGAATACTCTAATAACTATGCCGTCCTCACTGAGTACTCTAATGACTATGCCGTCCTCCAAGAGTACTCTTATGACTATGCCGTCCTCCAAGAGTACTCTAATGATTATGCCGTTCTCCAAGAGTGTTCTAATGACTATGCCGTCCTCCAAGAGTACTCTAATGACTATGCCGTCCTCCATGAGTACTCTAATGACTAAGCCGCCCTCCATGAGTACTCTAATGACTATGCCGTCCTCCAAGAGTACTCTAATGACTATGCCGTCTTCCAAGAGTACTCTAATGACTATGCCGTCCTCCAGGAGTACTCTAATGACTATGCCGTCCTCCATGAGTACTCTAACAACTATGCCGTCCTCCAAGAGTACTCTAATGACTATGCCGTCCTCCAAGAGTACTCTAATGACTATGCCGTCCTCCATGAGTACTCTAATGACTATGCCGTCCTCCAAGAGTACTCTAATGACCATGCCGTCCTCCAAGAGTACTTTAATGACTATGCCGTCCTCCAAGCGTACTCTAATGACTATGCTGTCCTCCAAGAGTACTCTAATGACTATGCCGTCCACCATGAGTACTCTAATGACTATGCCGTCCTCCAAGAGTACTCCAATGACTATGCCGTCCTCCAAGAGTACTCTAATGACTATGCCGTCCTCCAAGAGTACTCTAATGACTATGCCGTCTTCCAAGAGTACTCTAATGACTATGCCGTCCTCCAAGAGTACTCTATTGAATATGCCGTCCTCCAAGAGTACTCTAATGACTATGCCGTCCTCCATGAGTACTCTAATGACTAAGCCGTCCTCCATGAGTATTCTAATGACTATGCCGTCCTCCAAGAGTACTCTAATGACTATGCCGTCCTCCAAGAGTACTCTAATGACTATGCCGTCTTCCAAGAGTACTCTAATGACTATGCCGTCCTCCAGGAGTACTCTAATGACTATGCCGTCCTCCAAGAGTACTCTAATGACTATGCCGTCTTCCAAGAGTACTCTAATGACTATGCCGTCCACCATGAGTACTCTAACAACTATACCGTCCTCCAAGAGTACTCTAATGACTATGCCGTCCTCCAAGAGTACTCTAATGACTATGCCGTCCTCCATGAGTACTCTAATGACTATGCCGTCCTCCAAGAGTACTCTAATGACCATGCCGTCCTCCAAGAGTACTTTAATGACTATGCCGTCCTCCAAGCGTACTCTAATGACTATGCTGTCCTCCAAGAGTACTCTAATGACTATGCCGTCCACCATGAGTACTCTAATGACTATGCCGTCCTCCAAGAGTACTCCAATGACTATGCCGTCCTCCAAGAGTACTCTAATGACTATGCCGTCCTCCAAGAGTACTCTAATGACTATGCCGTCTTCCAAGAGTACTCTAATGACTATGCCGTCCTCCAAGAGTACTCTATTGAATATGCCGTCCTCCAAGAGTACTCTAATGACTATGCCGTCCTCCATGAGTACTCTAATGACTAAGCCGTCCTCCATGAGTATTCTAATGACTATGCCGTCCTCCAAGAGTACTCTAATGACTATGCCGTCTTCCAAGAGTACTCTAATGACTATGCCGTCCTCCAGGAGTACTCTAATGACTATGCCGTCCTCCAAGAGTACTCTAATGACTATGCCGTCCTCCAAGAGTACTCTAATGACTATGCCGTCCACCGTGAGTACTCTAACGACTATGCCGTCCTCCAAGAGTACTCTAATGACTATGCCGTCCTCCAAGAGTACTCTAATGAATATGCCGTCCTCCAAGAATACTCTAATGACTATGCCGTCCTCCAAGAGTACTCTAATGACTATGCCGTCCTCCAAGAAAACCCTAATGACTATGCCGTCCTCCATGAGTACTCTAATGACTATGCCATCCTCCAAGAGTACTCTAATGACTATGCCGTCCTCCAAGAGTACTCTAATGACTATGCCATCCTCCAAGAGTACTCTAATGACTATGCCGTCCTCCAAGAGTACTCTAATGACTATGCCGTCCTCCAAGAGTAATCTAATGACTATGCCGTCTTCCATGAGTACTCTAATGACTATGCCGTCCTCCAAGAGTACTCTAATGACTATGCCGTCCTCCAAGAGTACTCTAATGACTATGCCGTCTTCCAAGAGTACTCTAATGACTATGCCGTCCTCCAAGAGTACTCTATTGACTATGCCGTCCTCCAAGAGTACTCTAATGACTATGCCGTCCTCCAAGAGTATTCTAATGGCTATGCCGTCCTCCATGAGTACTCTAATGACTATGCCGTCCTCCAAGAGTACTCTAATGACTATGCCGTCCTCCAAGAGTACTCTAATGACTATGCCGTCCTCCAAGAGTACTCTTTTGACTATGCCGTCCTCCAAGAGTACTCTAAAGACTATGCCGTTCTCCAAGAGTATTCTAATGGCTATGCCGTCCTCCATGAGTACTCTAATGACTATGCCGTCCTCCAAGAGTACTCTATATGATCCCCTAAGAAGAGTGCTATGAAGTTGAAAGTTTTCACATCCAAAGTGGCCACTTTTGAGGTTAAAAGGTCGATTTGGCAACCATTAATAGCGTGATCGTTTAGAACACTCATAAACAAAAATTATTAGTACTCTTACAAAAAATACTATATGCAGTCCTCTATAGGGAGTACACTCCGACTCAAAATTTTCACATTTAAAATGGCAAGTTTTCAGAGTAAAAAGCCCCGATTTGGCAACCATTGTACTGGTTATCAGATCTACTAAATCATTTTAATAATAATTAAGATAGGAGTTTCAGTTTCATTTAGTCTTCGTTTTCTTCGTTTTACTATTTAATCACTTTCACTGTCTGATACGTTTTCTCCTTCCCGAACTGACGTTTCAATTTGATCATAACTCGGTGTAAAATAAATTAGCCAGTAGTTTTTTTGTGTCTTTCCCATTATAGCCCCCCATGAAAAAATATCACCCCCATTATCGCAAATTCCTTTCCATATGCATCCTTCAGCACCACATAGTTTTTTTTTCTCAAATTTGTTTGCCACATTGGTCAGAGATGCACGCTCACTTGCTGTCCCTCTCTCCCTGGTAGTGAATTGCACAACCCTTCGCCTGCAGCATTTCTACAAATCTCGAGCTCAGGATTGTGAGCGCCTGCGACTTTCCTGTGTAGGTCAGAAGCTTCACTGTCAACTGGTTTTGTTTTTGAAATAGATTGCATAACTTGGAAAATTGCTGGGCCCATAACCTGTTGTGTGACGGACTTTCGAAGGCAGACTAAAAGCGTTTTCAACTAAGTTTTAATCTTAGTTAGAACAGCTTAGTTAAAAATTCATGTGACAAGCCTCTGGAGTCACAGCGACACCTCTGTTCATCAACAGTCTGGGTGCTAATAGGTTTTTTAACTAAAACGCTTTTATAGAAGCATTTTCTATAAAAAACGTTTTCAAAAGTATTAGTTTCTCACAATTGAGAGAGAAACAAAGTCATATTTTTCACTAGAATTTAGATATTTACAAGGAGATCTGATTGTTAGATCAAGATGGTGACCTTAATCTAATATGGGGGTTCACAAGGGTTATCAAAAGGAATATCATAAATACTGTGCGTTAACACTTTTTTTAGAATTCGCTCGTACTTCTGGAGGTATCATAATCATTCAATACTTACTGAGAAGATCGAAATAGCTATCTAGATTCATGAAGGTTTATTTAATCAACTAAGTGAATTGAATTTCCTTTGTCAGAGGTTTTAGTTTGAATCGATTTTCTAACATGGAGAGAACCTTTAATTCTTGAAAATTTTTTCATCGATACAGTCAGTTCCACTAGCTAACGAAATTGCGCCAGCAGCCTCGTATCTAATTGATGTCCAATCCAAACAGAAGTCATAAATCTAATCTAATTCAGAGAAGAGTAAAATTATTAAGACATTAAAATCCGAACTTTATTTAACTAAGTCAATTAGTTTCCAATTAAGTAATAAAAATGCACAGGGAAAATCACGCAATAAATTGAAATATTGTTCTACCACGCATTTCTCGAACTCCCTCGTCCTGCTTAGTCACCCTCGTACACTAACATATACCTACATCTGATTTACTGAAGTTTTACCAAAAAACGTTTTACCATTTCGATTCTCTAAATAGGTTAGAGCATAAGGCCTAGTCCCTTTTGGGGCTTGTATCCAGAACTCCGGTGATTAAAAATTTTGTTCCGCCCTATACTGAGTGCCCATGAGCTAATATTTTCTGTTGAGAGCTAACACAACACTCTTTTAAAGTTCTGTTGAAAGTCAGTTACAGACCAGCCAGACCTTCAAATGCAAAACGAACAATTAAATTGCCTTCCAACGACAGACTGCTATTAGGTTCAGTATTTGTTATTTTTATTGTCGATAATTATAGACCATTACAGCATGCAAAATCTGCTTATAACCAGGTTTATGGTTTTAATCCATAAACTGAAACCAGTCTGGTCGATGACATTAATGAGTTTAATAACTCAACAGTGCTAGAGTGTCTGGCACATCAATTTCCACGGTAATCTGAATTCCTAGAGAATATTAGTCTGTCCAGATCATATGTGTCTGCGATGGCCTGGAATCTTGAGTTGATCACCCGGGCCGAGGATTTTCCCCAAAAACAACCGGGAAAAGAGTGCAAAGAGTGTAAATATAAAACAAATTACACCCCTATTTCTCCGCTTAATTAACGATGGACGAGTGTAATTACAAGAGTGTAATTTTAAAAAATAAAGGTGGAAAGAGGTAGTGAGGATTGATCCCCGATCTTCCCTATGACGAACATGCTCCTTTCGCTTTTTGCACCTGCAGGTGTGAGATGAATATAATATTATTTACAGTGGGAGTATGATGGACACGTGTAGCAGAGTAGGAATGATATTTGTTGAGAAGTGTTGTGGCCTTTCTGTCTTCCTCTACTTCTCCTTTCACTTCCTATCGGGCCACCACCTGGACACTACCCAGGCACAGAAAGTGACAGCTGCCTCTTCTGCACTCGCCACTACCGCCACATTCATATGCATATCCTACCCACAGTTACAGCACCGATCACTCGTCCCTCTTATCATAGGTAAATATTAAAAACATAACAAAAAATGGCCAATCTTGCAACCAGTAACAACGTTTACACCACTTATATACAAAAAATTATTAGTACTCTTAAAAAAACAGATCATAACTCTAATGATATTCTAAGTGCTTTGCCCTCCTCCAAGAGTATTCTGACTATGCCGCCCTCCAAGAGTACTCTAATGACTATGCCGTCCTCCAAGAGTACTCTAATGATTATGCCGTCCTCCAAGAGTACTCTAATGACTATGCCGTCCTCCAAGAGTACTCTAATGACTATGCCGTCCTCCAAGAGTACTCTAACGACTATGCTGTCCTCCAAGAGTACTCTAATGACTATGCCGTCCTCCAAGAGTACTCTAATGACTATGCCATCCTCCAAGAGTACTCTAATGACTATGCCGTCCTCCAAGAGTACTCTAATGACTATGCCGTCCTCCATGAGTAATCTAATGACTATGCCGTCCTCAAAGAGTACTCTATTGACTATGCCGTCCTCAAAGAGTACTCTAATGACTATGCTGTCCTCCAAGAGTACTCTAATGACTATGCCGTCCTCCAAGAGTACTCTAATGACTATGCCGTCCTCCAAGAGTACTCTAATGTCTATGCCGTCCTCCATGAGTGCTCTAATGACTATGCCGTCCTGCAAGAGTACTCTAATGACTATGCCGTCATCCAAGAAAACTCTAATGACTATGCCGTCCTACAAGAGTACTCTAATAACTATGCCGACCTCCAAGAGTACTCTAATGACTATGCCGTCCTCCATGAGTACTCTAATGACTATGCCGTCCTCCAAGAGTACTCTAATGATTATGCCGTCCTCCAAGAGTACTATAATGATTATGCCGTCCTCCAAGAGTACTCTAATGACTATGCCGTCCTCCAAGAGTACTCTAATGATTATTCCGTCCTCCAAGAGTACTCTTTTGACTATACCGTCCTCCAAGAGTACTCTAATGACTATGCCGTCCTCCAAGAGTACTCTAATGACTATGCCTTCCTCCAAGAGTACTCTAATGACTATGCCGTCCTCCACGAGTACTATAATGACGATGCCGTCCTCCAAGAGTACTCTAATGACTATGCCGTCCTCCATGAGTACTCTAATGACTATGCCATCCTCCAAGAGTACTCTAATGACTATGCCGTCCTCCAAAAGTACTAATGACTATGTTGGCCTCCATGAGTACTCTAATGACTATGCTGTCCTCCAAGAGTACTCTAATGACTATGCCGTCCTCCAAGTGTACTAATGACTATGCCGTCCTCCATGAGTACTCTAATGACTATGTCGTCCTCCAAGAGTACTCTAAAGATTATGCCGTCCTCCAAGAGTACTCTAATGATTATTCCGTCCTCCAAGAGTGCTCTAATGACTATGCCGTCCTCCAAGAGTACTCTAATGACTATGTCGTCCTCCAAGCGTACTCTAATGACTATGCTGTCCTCCAATAGTACTCTAATGACTATGCCGTCCTCCAAGAGTACTCTAATGACTATGCCGTCCTCCAAGAGTACTCTAATGACTATGCCGTCTTCCAAGAGTACTCTAATGACTATGCCGTCCTCCATGAGTACTCTAATGACTATGCCGTCCACCATGAGTACTCTAATGACTATGCCGTCCTCAAGAGTACCCTAATGACTATGCCGTCCTCCAAGAGTACTCTAATGACTATGCCGTCCTCCAAGAGTACTCTAATGACTATGCCGTCCTCCAAGAGTACTCTAATGACTATGCCGTCCTCCATGAGTACTCTAATGACTATGCCGTCCTCCATGAGTACTCTGATGACTATGCCGTCCTCCATGAGTACTCTAATGACTATGCCGTCCTCCAAGAGTACTCTAATGACTATGCCGTCCTCCAAGAGTACTCTAATGACTATGCCGTAATCCAAGAGTACTCTAATGACTATGCCGTCCTCCAAGAGTACTCTAATGACTATGCCGTCCTCCATGAGTACTCTAATGACTATGCCGTCCTCCATGAGTACTCTAATGACAATGCCGTCCTCCAGGAGTACTCTAATGATTATGCCGTCCTCCAAGAGTACCCAAATGATTATGCCGTCCTCCAAGAGTACTATAATGACTATGCCGTCCTCCAGGAGTACTCTAATGATTATGCCGTCCTCCAAGAGTACCCAAATGATTATGCCGTCCTCCACGAGTACTATAATGACTATGCCGTCCTCCAAAAGTACTCTAATGACTATGCCTTCCTCCAAGAGTACTCTAATGACTATGCCGTCCTCCACGAGTACTATAATGACTATGCCGTCCTCCAAGAGTACTCTAATGACTATGCCGTCCTCCAAGAGTACTCTAATGACTATGCCGTCCTCCAAGAATACTCTAATGACTATGCTGTCCTCCAAGAGTACTCTAATGACTATGCCGTCCTCCATGGGTACTCTAATGACTATGCCGTCCCCCATGAGTACTCTAATGACTATGCCGTCCTCAAGAGTACCCTAATGACTATGCCGTCCTCCAAGAGTACTCTAATGACTATGCCGTCCTCCAAGAGTACTCTAATGACTATGCCGTCCTCCAAGAGTACTCTGATGACTATGCCGTCCTCCATGAGTACTCTAATGACTATGCCATCCTCCAAGAGTACTCTAATGACTATGCCGTCCTCCAAGAGTACTAATGACTATGCCGTCCTCCATGAGTACTCTAATGACTGTCGTCCTCCAAGAGTACTCTAATGATTATGCCGTCCTCCAAGAGTACTCTAATGATTATTCCGTCCTCCAAGAGTGCTCTAATGACTATGCCGTCCTCCAAGAGTACTCTAATGACTATGTCGTCCTCCAAGCGTACTCTAATGACTATGCTGTCCTCCAATAGTACTCTAATGACTATGCCGTCCTCCAAGAGTACTCTAATGACTATGCCGTCCTCCAAGAGTACTCTAATGACTATGCCGTCTTCCAAGAGTACTCTAATGACTATGCCGTCCTCCATGAGTACTCTAATGACTAAGCCGTCCCCCATGAGTACTCTAATGACTATGCCGTCCTCAAGAGTACCCTAATGACTATGCCGTCCTCCAAGAGTACTCTAATGACTATGCCGTCCTCCAAGAGTACTCTAATGACTATGCCGTCCTCCAAGAGTACTCTAATGACTATGCCGTCCTCCATGAGTACTCTAATGACTATGCCGTCCTCCAAGAGTACTCTGATTACTATGCCGTCCTCCATGAGTACTCTAATGACTATGCCGTCCTCCAAGAGTACTCTAATGACTATGCCGTCCTCCAAGAGTACTCTAATGACTATGCCGTAATCCAAGAGTACTCTAATGACTATGCCGTCCTCCAAGAGTACTGTAATGACTATGCCGTCCTCCATGAGTACTCTAATGACTATGCCGTCCTCCATGAGTACTCTAATGACTATGCCGTCCTCCAGGAGTACTCTAATGATTATGCCGTCCTCCAAGAGTACCCAAATGATTATGCCGTCCTCCAAGAGTACTCTAATGTCTATGCCGTCCTCCAAGAGTACTCTAATGACTATGCCTTCCTCCAAGAGTACTCTAATGACTATGCCGTCCTCCACGAGTACTATAATGACTATGCCGTCCTCCAAGAGTACTCTAATGACTATGCCGTCCTCCAAGAGTACTCTAATGACTATGCCGTCCTCCAAGAGTACTCTAATGACTATGCTGTCCTCCAAGAGTACTCTAAAGACTATGCCGTCCTCCATGAGTACTCTAATGACTATGCCGTCCTCCAAGAGTACTCTAATGACTATGCCGTCCTCCAAGAGTACTCTAATGACTATGCCGAACTCCAAGAGTACTCTAATGACTATGCCGTCCTCCAAGAGTACTCTAATGACTATGCCGTCCTCCAAGAGTACTCTAAAGACTATGCTGTCCTCCAAGAGTACTCTAATGACTATGCCGTCCTCCAAGAGTACTCTAATGACTATGCCGTCCTCCAAGAGTACTCTAATGACTATGCCGTCCTCCAAGAGTACTCTAATGACTATGCCGTCCTCCAAGAGTACTCTAATGACTATGCCGTCCTCCATGAGTACTCTAATGACTATGCCGTCCTCCAAGAGTACTCTAATGACTATTCAGTTCTCCAAGAGTACTCTAATGACTATGCCGTCCTCCAAGAGTACTCTAATGACTCTGCCGTCCTCCAAGAGTACTCTAATGACTATGCCGTCCTCCATGAGTACTCTATTGACTATGCTGTCCTCCATGAATACTCTAATGACTATGCCGTCCTCCAAGAGTACTCTAATGATTATGCCGTCCTCCGAGAGTACTCTAATGATTATGCCGTCCTCCAAGAGTACTCTAATGACTATGCCGTCCTCCAAGAGTACTCTAATGACTATGCCGTCCTCCAAGAGTACTCTAATGACTATGCCTTCCTCCAAGAGTACTCTAATGACTATGCCGTCCTCCAAGAGTACTCTAATGATTATGCCGTCCTCCAAGAGTACTCTAATGATTATGCCGTCCTCCAAGAGTACTCTAATGACTATGCCGTCCTCCAAGAGTACTCTAATGACTATGCCGTCCTCCAAGAGTACTCTAATGACTATGCCGTCCTCCAAGAGTACTCTAATGACTATGCCTTCCTCCAAGAGTACTCTAATGACTATGCCATCCTCCACGAGTACTATAATGACTATGCCGTCCTCCAAGAGTACTAATGACTATGCCGTCCTCCATGAGTACTCTAATGACTGTCGTCCTCCAAGAGTACTCTAATGACTATGCCGTCCTCCAAGAGTACTCTAATGACTATGCCGTCCTCCATGAGTACTCTAATGACTATGCCGTCCTCCAAGAGTACTCTGATTACTATGCCGTCCTCCATGAGTACTCTAATGACTATGCCGTCCTCGAAGAGTACTCTAATGACTATGCCGTCCTCCAAGAGTACTCTAATGACTATGCCGTAATCCAAGAGTACTCTAATGACTATGCCGTCCTCCAAGAGTACTGTAATGACTATGCCGTCCTCCATGAGTACTCTAATGACTATGCCGTCCTCCATGAGTACTCTAATGACTATGCCGTCCTCCAGGAGTACTCTAATGATTATGCCGTCCTCCAAGAGTACCCAAATGATTATGCCGTCCTCCAAGAGTACTCTAATGTCTATGCCGTCCTCCAAGAGTACTCTAATGACTATGCCTTCCTCCAAGAGTACTCTAATGACTATGCCGTCCTCCACGAGTACTATAATGACTATGCCGTCCTCCAAGAGTACTCTAATGACTATGCCGTCCTCCAAGAGTACTCTAATGACTATGCCGTCCTCCAAGAGTACTCTAATGACTATGCTGTCCTCCAAGAGTACTCTAAAGACTATGCCGTCCTCCATGAGTACTCTAATGACTATGCCGTCCTCCAAGAGTACTCTAATGACTATGCCGTCCTCCAAGAGTACTCTAATGACTATGCCGAACTCCAAGAGTACTCTAATGACTATGCCGTCCTCCAAGAGTACTCTAATGACTATGCCGTCCTCCAAGAGTACTCTAAAGACTATGCTGTCCTCCAAGAGTACTCTAATGACTATGCCGTCCTCCAAGAGTACTCTAATGACTATGCCGTCCTCCAAGAGTACTCTAATGACTATGCCGTCCTCCAAGAGTACTCTAATGACTATGCCGTCCTCCAAGAGTACTCTAATGACTATGCCGTCCTCCATGAGTACTCTAATGACTATGCCGTCCTCCAAGAGTACTCTAATGACTATTCAGTTCTCCAAGAGTACTCTAATGACTATGCCGTCCTCCAAGAGTACTCTAATGACTCTGCCGTCCTCCAAGAGTACTCTAATGACTATGCCGTCCTCCATGAGTACTCTATTGACTATGCTGTCCTCCATGAATACTCTAATGACTATGCCGTCCTCCAAGAGTACTCTAATGATTATGCCGTCCTCCGAGAGTACTCTAATGATTATGCCGTCCTCCAAGAGTACTCTAATGACTATGCCGTCCTCCAAGAGTACTCTAATGACTATGCCGTCCTCCAAGAGTACTCTAATGACTATGCCTTCCTCCAAGAGTACTCTAATGACTATGCCGTCCTCCAAGAGTACTCTAATGATTATGCCGTCCTCCAAGAGTACTCTAATGATTATGCCGTCCTCCAAGAGTACTCTAATGACTATGCCGTCCTCCAAGAGTACTCTAATGACTATGCCGTCCTCCAAGAGTACTCTAATGACTATGCCGTCCTCCAAGAGTACTCTAATGACTATGCCTTCCTCCAAGAGTACTCTAATGACTATGCCATCCTCCACGAGTACTATAATGACTATGCCGTCCTCCAAGAGAACTCTAATGACTATGCCGTCCTCCAAAGTACTCTAATGACTATGCCGTCCTCCAAGAGTACTCTAATGACTATGATGTCCTCCAAGAGTACTCTAATGACTATGCCGTCCTCCAAGAGTACTCTAATGACTATGCCGTCCTCCAAGAGTACTCTAATGACTATGCTGTCCTCCAAGAGTACTCTAAAGACTATGCCGTCCTCCAAGAGTACCCTAATGACTATGCCGTCCTCCAAGAGTACTCTAATGACTATGCCGTCCTCCAAGAGTACTCTAATGACTATGCCGTACTCAAAGAGTACTCTAATGACTATGCCGTCCTCCAAGAGTACTCTAATGACTATGCCGTCCTCCAAGAGTACTCTAAAGTCTATGCTGTCCTCCAAGAGTACTCTAATGACTATGCCGTCCTCCAAGAGTACTCTAATGACTATGCCGTCCTCCAAGAGTACTCTAATGACTATGCCGTCCTCCAAGAGTACTCTAATGACTATGCCGTCCTCCAAGAGTACTCTAATGACTATGCCGTCCTCCATGAGTACTCTAATGACTATGCCGTCCTCCAAGAGTACTCTAATGACTATTCAGTTCTCCAAGAGTACTCTAATGACTATGCCGTCCTCCAAGAGTACTCTAATGACTCTGCCGTCCTCCAAGAGTACTCTAATGACTATGCCGTCCTCCATGAGTACTCTATTGACTATGCTGTCCTCCATGAGTACTCTAATGACTATGCCGTCCTCCAAGAGTACTCTAATGATTATGCCGTCCTCAAAGAGTACTCTAATGATTATGCCGTCCTCCAAGAGTACTCTAATGACTATGCCGTCCTCCAAGAGTACTCTAATGACTATGCCGTCCTCCAAGAGTACTCTAATGACTATGCCTTCCTCCAAGAGTACTCTAATGACTATGCCGTCCTCAAAGAGTACTCTAATGATTATGCCGTCCTCCAAGAGTACTCTAATGATTATGCCGTCCTCCAAGAGTACTCTAATGACTATGCCGTCCTCCAGGAGTACTCTAATGACTATGCCGTCCTCCAAGAGTACTCTAATGACTATGCCGTCCTCCAAGAGTACTCTAATGACTATGCCTTCCTCCAAGAGTACTCTAATGACTATGCCGTCCTCCACGAGTACTATAATGACTATGCCGTCCTCCAAGAGTACTCTAATGACTATGCCGTCCTCCAAGAGTACTCTAATGACTATGCCGTCCTCCAAGAGTACTCTAATGACTATGCCGTCCTCCAAGAGTACTCTAATGACTATGATGTCCTCCAAGAGTACTCTAATGACTATGCCGTCCTCCAAGAGTACTCTAATGACTATGCCCTCCTCCAAGAGTGCTCTAATGACTATGCCGTCCTCCAAGAGTACTCTAATGACTATGCCTTCCTCCAAGAGTACTCTAATGACTATGCCTTCCTCCAAGAGTACTCTAATGACTATGCCGTCCTCCATGAGTACTCTAATGACTATGCCGTCCTCCAAGAGTACTCTAATGACTATGCAGTCCTCCAAGAGTACTATAATGACTATGCCGTCCTCCATGAGTACTCTAATGACTATGCCGTCCACCAAGAGTACTCTAATGACTATGCCGTCCTCCAAGAGTACTCTAATGACTATGCCTTCCTCCAAGAGTACTCTAATGACTATGCCGTCCTCAAAGAGTACTCTAATGATTATGCCGTCCTCCAAGAGTACTCTAATGGTTATGCCGTCCTCCAAGAGTACTCTAATGACTATGCCGTCCTCCAGGAGTACTCTAATGACTATGCCGTCCTCCAAGAGTACTCTAATGACTATGCCGTCCTCCAAGAGTACTCTAATGACTATGCCTTCCTCCAAGAGTACTCTAATGACTATGCCGTCCTCCACGAGTACTATAATGACTATGCCGTCCTCCAAGAGTACTCTATTGACTATGCCGTCCTCCAAGAGTACTCTAATGACTATGCCGTCCTCCAAGAGTACTCTAATGACTATGATGTCCTCCAAGAGTACTCTAATGACTATGCAGTCCTCCAAGAGTACTCTAATGACTATGCCCTCCTCCAAGAGTGCTCTAATGACTATGCCGTCCTCCAAGAGTACTCTAATGACTATGCCTTCCTCCAAGAGTACTCTAATGACTATGCCGTCCTCCATGAGTACTCTAATGACTATGCCGTCCTCCAAGAGTACTCTAATGACTATGCAGTCCACCAAGAGTACTCTAATGACTATGCCGTCCTCCAAGAGTACCCTAATGACTATGCCGTCCTCCAAGAGTACTCTAATGATTATGCCGTCCTCCAAGAGTACTCTAATGACTATGCCGTCCTCAAAGAGTACTCTAATGACTATGCCGTCCTCCAAGAGTACTCTAATGACTATGCCTTCCTCCAAGAGTACTCTAATGACTATGCCGTCCTCCAAGAGTACTCTAATGATTATGCCGTCCTCCAAGAGTACTCTAATGATTATGCCGTCCTCCAGAGTACTCTAATGACTATGCCGTCCTCCAAGAGTACTCTAATGACTATGCCGTCCTCCAAGAGTACTCTAATGACTATGCCGTCCTCCAAGAGTACTCTAATGACTATGCCTTCCTCCAAGAGTGCTCTAATGACTATGCCGTCCTCCACGAGTACTATAAGGACTATGCCGTCCTCCAAGAGTACTCTAATGACTATGCCGTCCTCCAAGAGTACTCTAATGACTATGCCGTCCTCCAAAAGTACTCTAATGACTATGCTGTCCTCCAAGAGTACTCTAATGACTATGCCGTCCTCCAAGAGTACTCTAATGACTATGCCCTCCTCCAAGAGTACTCTAATGACTATGCCGTCCTCCAAGAGTACTCTAATGACTATGCCGTCCTCCAAGAGTACTCTAATGACTATGCCGTCCTCCAAGAGTACTCTAATGACTATGCCGTCCTCCAAGAGTACTCTAAAGACTATGCTGTCCTCCAAGAGTACTCTAATGACTATGCCGTCCTCCAAGAGTACTCTAATGACTATGCCGTCCTCCAAGAGTACTCTAATGACTATGCCGTCCTCCAAGAGTACTCTAATGACTATGCCGTCCTCCAAGAGTACTCTAATGACTATGCCGTCCTCCATGAGTACTCTAATGACTATGCCGTCCTCCAAGAGTACTCTAATGACTATGCTGTCCTCCAAGAGTACTCTAATGACTATGCCGTCCTCCAAGAGTACTCTAATGACTATGCCGTCCTCCAAGAGTACTCTAATGACTATGCCGTCCTCCAAGAGTACTCTAATGACTATGCCGTCCTCCAAGAGTACTTTAATGACTATGCCGTCCTCAAAGAGTACTCTAATGACTATGCCGTCCTCCAAGAGTACTCTAATGACTATGCCGTCCTCCAAGAGTACTCTAATGACTATGCAGTCCTCCAAAAGTACTCTAATGACTATGCCGTCCTCCAAGAGTACCCTAATGACCATGCCGTCCTCCAAGAGTACTCTAATGACTATGCCGTCCTCCATGAGTACTCTATTGACTATGCCGTCCTCCATGAGTACTCTAATGACTATGCCGTCCTCCAAGAGTACTCTAATGATTATGCCGTCCTCCAAGAGTACTCTAATGATTATGCCGTCCTCCAAGAGTACTCTAATGACTAAGCCGTCCTCCAAGAGTACTCTAATGACTATGCCGTCCTCCAAGAGTACTCTAATGACTATGCCTTCCTCCAAGAGTACTCTAATGACTATGCCGTCCTCCAAGAGTACTCTAATGATTATGCCGTCCTCCAAGAGTACTCTAATGATTATGCCGTCCTCCAAGAGTACTCTAATGACTATGCCGTCCTCCAAGAGTACTCTAATGACTATGCCGTCCTCCAAGAGTACTCTAATGACTATGCCGTCCTCCAAGAGTACTCTAATGACTATGCCTTCCTCCAAGAGTGCTCTAATGACTATGCCGTCCTCCACGAGTACTATAATGACTATGCCGTCCTCCAAGAGTACTCTAATGACTATGCCGTCCTCCAAGAGTACTCTAATGACTATGCCGTCCTCCAAGAGTACTCTAATGACTATGCTGTCCTCCAAGAGTACTCTAATGACTAAGCCGTCCTCCAAGAGTACTCTAATGACTATGCCCTCCTCCAAGAGTACTCTAATGACTATGCCGTCCTCCAAGAGTACTCTAATGACTATGCCGTCCTCCAAGAGTACTCTAATGACTATGCCGTCCTCCAAGAGTACTCTAATGACTATGCCGTCCTCCAAGAGTACTCTAAAGACTATGCTGTCCTCCAAGAGTACTCTAATGACTATGCCGTCCTCCAAGAGTACTCTAATGACTATGCCGTCCTCCAAGAGTACTCTAATGACTATGCCGTCCTCCAAGAGTACTCTAATGACTATGCCGTCCTCCAAGAGTACTCTAATGACTATGCCGTCCTCCATGAGTACTCTAATGACTATGCCGTCCTCCAAGAGTACTCTAATGACTATGCTGTCCTCCAAGAGTACTCTAATGACTATGCCGTCCTCCAAGAGTACTCTAATGACTATGCCGTCCTCCAAGAGTACTCTAATGACTATGCCGTCCTCCATGAGTACTCTATTGACTATGCCGTCCTCCATGAGTACTCTAATGACTATGCCGTCCTCCAAGAGTACTCTAATGATTATGCCGTTCTCCAAGAGTACTCTAATGATTATGCCGTCCTCCAAGAGTACTCTAATGACTATGCCGTCCTCCAAGAGTACTCTAATGACTATGCCGTCCTCCAAGAGTACTCTAATGACTATGCCTTCCTCCAAGAGTACTCTAATGACTATGCCGTCATCCACGAGTACTATAATGACTATGCCGTCCTCCAAGAGTACTCTAATGAATATGCCGTCCTCCAAGAGTACTCTAATGACTATGTCGTCCTCCAAGAGTACTCTAATGACTATGCTGTCCTCCAAGAGTACTCTAATGACTATACCGTCCTCCAAGAGTACTCTAATGACTATGCCGTCCTCCAAGAGTACTCTAATGACTATGCCGTCCTCCAAGAGTACTCTAATGACTATGCCGTCCTCCATGAGTACTCTAATGACTATGCCGTCCCCCATGAGTACTCTAATGACTATGCCGTCCTCAAGAGTACCCTAATGACTATGCCGTCCTCCAAGAGTACTCTAATGACTATGCCGTCCTCCAAGAGTACTCTAATGACTATGCCGTCCTCCAAGAGTACTCTAATGACTATGCCGTCCTCCATGAGTACTCTAATGACTATGCCCTCCTCCAAGAGTACTCTAATGACTATGGCGTCTTCCATGAGTACTCTAATGACTATGCCGTCCTCCAAGAGTACTCTAATGACTATGCCGTCCTCCATGAGTACTCTAATGACTATGCCGTCCTCCATGAGTACTCTAATGACCATGCCGTCCTCCAAGAGTACTCTAATGATTATGCCGTCCTCCAAGAGTACTCTAATGATTATGCCGTCCTCTAAGAGTACTCTAATGACTAAACCGTCCTCCAAGAGTACTCTAATGACTATGCCGTCCTCCCAGAGTACTCTAATGACTATGCCTTCCTCCAAGAGTACTCTAATGACTATGCCGTCCTCCACGAGTACTATAATGACTATGCCGTCCTCCATGAGTACTCTAATGACTATGCCGTCCTCCAAGAGTACTCTAATGACTATGCCGTCCTCCAAGAGTACTCTAATGACTATGCCGTCCTCCAAGAGTACTCTAATGACTATGCCGTCCTCCAAGAGTACTCTAATGACTATGCCGTCCTCCATGAGTACTCTAATGAATATGCCGTCCTCCATGAGTACTCTAATGACTATGCTGTCCCCCAAGAGTACTCTAATGATTATGCCCTCCTCCAAGAGTACTGTAATGATTGTGCCGTCCTCCAAGAGTACTCTAATGACTATGCCGTCCTCCAAGTGTACTCTAATGACTATGCCGTCCTCCAAGAGTACTCTAATGACTATGCCTTCCTCCAAGAGTACTCTAATGACTATGCCGTCCTCCACGAGTACTATAATGACTATGCCGTCCTCCAAGAGTACTCTAATGACTATGCCGTCCTCCACGAGTACCATAATGACTATGCCGTCCTCCATGAGTACTCTAATGACTATGCCGTCCTCCAAGAGTACTCTAATGACTATGCCGTCCTCCAAGAGTACTCTAATGACTATGCCGTCCTCCAAGAGTACTCTAATGACTATGCCGTCCTCCAAGAGTACTCTAATGACTATGCCGTCCTCCATGAGTACTCTAATGACTATGCCGTCCTCCATGAGTACTCTAATGACTATGCCGTCCTCCAAGAGTACTCTAATGATTGTGCCGTCCTCCAAGAGTACTCTAATGACTATGCCGTCCTCCAAGAGTACTCTAATGACTATGCCGACCTCCAAGAGTACTCTAATGACTATGCCTTCCTCCAAGAGTACTCTAATGACTATGCCGTCCTCCACGAGTACTATAATGACTATGCCGTCCTCCAAGAGTACTCTAATGACTATGCCGTCCTCCAAGAGTACTCTAATGACTATGCCGTCCTCCAAGAGTACTCTAATGACTATGCTGTCCTCCAAGAGTACTCTAATGACTATGCCGTCCTCCAAGAGTACTCTAATGACTATGCCGTCCTCCAAGAGTACTCTAATGACTATGCCGTCCTCCAAGAGTACTCTAATGACTATGCCGTCCTCCAAGAGTACTCTAATGACTATGCCGTCCTCCAAGAGTACTCTAATGACTATGCCGTCCTCCAAGAGTACTCTAAAGACTATGCTGTCCTCCAAGAGTACTCTAATGACTATGCCGTCCTCCAAGAGTACTCTAATGACTATGCCGTCCTCCAAGAGTACTCTAATGACTATGCCGTCCTCCATGAGTACTCTAATGACCATGCCGTCCTCCAAGAGTACTCTAATGATTATGCCGTCCTCCAAGAGTACTCTAATGATTATGCCGTCCTCTAAGAGTACTCTAATGACTAAACCGTCCTCCAAGAGTACTCTAATGACTATGCCGTCCTCCAAGAGTACTCTAATGACTATGCCTTCCTCCAAGAGTACTCTAATGACTATGCCGTCCTCCACGAGCACTATAATGACTATGCCGTCCTCCATGAGTACTCTAATGACTATGCCGTCCTCCAAGAGTACTCTAATGACTATGCCGTCCTCCAAGAGTACTCTAATGACTATGCCGTCCTCCAAGAGTACTCTAATGACTATGCCGTCCTCCAAGAGTACTCTAATGACTATGCCGTCCTCCAAGAGTACTCTAATGACTATGCCGTCCTCCATGAGTACTCTAATGACTATGCCGTCCTCCATGAGTACTCTAATGACTATGCTGTCCCCCAAGAGTACTCTAATGATTATGCCCTCCTCCAAGGGTACTCTAATGATTGTGCCGTCCTCCAAGAGTACTCTAATGACTATGCCGTCCTCCAAGTGTACTCTAATGACTATGCCGTCCTCCAAGAGTACTCTAATGACTATGCCTTCCTCCAAGAGTACTCTAATGACTATGCCGTCCTCCACGAGTACTATAATGACTATGCCGTCCTCCAAGAGTACTCTAATGACTATGCCGTCCTCCACGAGTACCATAATGACTATGCCGTCCTCCATGAGTACTCTAATGACTATGCCGTCCTCCAAGAGTACTCTAATGACTATGCCGTCCTCCAAGAGTACTCTAATGACTATGCCGTCCTCCAAGAGTACTCTAATGACTATGCCGTCCTCCAAGAGTACTCTAATGACTATGCCGTCCTCCATGAGTACTCTAATGACTATGCCGTCCTCCATGAGTACTCTAATGACTATGCCGTCCTCCAAGAGTACTCTAATGATTGTGCCGTCCTCCAAGAGTACTCTAATGACTATGCCGTCCTCCAAGAGTACTCTAATGACTATGCCGTCCTCCAAGAGTACTCTAATGACTATGCCTTCCTCCAAGAGTACTCTAATGACTATGCCGTCCTCCACGAGTACTATAATGACTATGCCGTCCTCCAAGAGTACTCTAATGACTATGCCGTCCTCCAAGAGTACTCTAATGACTATGCCGTCCTCCAAGAGTACTCTAATGACTATGCTGTCCTCCAAGAGTACTCTAATGACTATGCCGTCCTCCAAGAGTACTCTAATGACTATGCCGTCCTCCAAGAGTACTTTAATGACTATGCCGTCCTCCAAGAGTACTCTAATGACTATGCCGTCCTCCAAGAGTACTCTAATGACTATGCCGTCCTCCAAGAGTACTCTAATGACTATGCCGTCCTCCAAGAGTACTCTAAAGACTATGCTGTCCTCCAAGAGTACTCTAATGACTATGCCGTCCTCCAAGAGTACTCTAATGACTATGCCGTCCTCCAAGAGTACTCTAATGACTATGCCGTCCTCCAAGAGTACTTTAATGACTATGCCGTCCTCCAAGAGTACTCTAATGACTATGCCGTCCTCCATGAGTACTCTAATGACTATGCCGTCCTCCAAGAGTACTCTAATGTCTATGCCGTCCACCAAGAGTACTCTAATGACTATGCCGTCCTCCAAGAGTACTCTAGTGACTATGCCGTCCTCCAAGAGTACTCTTATGACTATGCCGTCCTCCATGAGTACTCTAATGACTATGCCGTCCTCCATGAGTACTCTAATGATTATGCCGTCCTCCAAGAGTACTCTAATGATTATGCCGTCCTCCAAGAGTACTCTAATGACTATGCCGTCCTCCAAGCGTACTCTAATGACTATGCCGTCCTCCAAGAGTACTCTAATGACTATGCCGTCCTCCATGAGTACTCTAATGACTATGCCGTCCCCATGAGTACTCTAATGACTATGCCGTCCTCAAGAGTACCCTAATGACTATGCCGTCCTCCAAGAGTACTCCAATGACTATGCCGTCCTCCAAGAGTACTCTAATGACTATGCCGTCCTCCAAGAGTACTCTAATGACTATGCCGTCCTCCAAGAGTACTCTAATGACTATGCCGTCCTCCAAGAGTACTCTTATGACTATGCCGTCCTCCATGAGTACTCTAATGACTATGCCGTCCTCCATGAGTACTCTAATGATTATGCCGTCCTCCAAGAGTACTCTAATGATTATGCCGTCCTCCAAGAGTACTCTAATGACTATGCCGTCCTCCAAGAGTACTCTAATGACTATGCCGTCCTCCATGAGTACTCTAATGACTATGCCGTCCTCCATGAGTACTCTAATGACTATGCCGTCCCCCATGAGTACTCTAATGACTATGCCGTCCTCAAGAGTACCCTAATGACTATGCCGTCCTCCAAGAGTACTCTAATGACTATGCCGTCCTCCAAGAGTACTCTAATGACTATGCCGTCCTCCAAGAGTACTCTAATGACTATGCCGTCCTCCATGAGTACTCTAATGACTATGCCGTCCTCCAAGAGTACTCTAATGACTATGCCGTCCTCCATGAGTACTCTAATGACTATGCCGTCCTCCAAGAGTACTCTAATGACTATGCCGTCCTCCATGAGTACTCTAATGACCATGCCGTCCTCCAAGAGTACTCTAATGACTATGCCGTCCTCCAAGAGTACTCTAATGACTATGCCGTCCTCCATGAGTACTCTAATGACTATGCCGTCCTCCAAGAGTACTCTAATGATTATGCCGTCCTCCAAGAGTACTCTAATGATTATGCCGTCCTCCAAGAGTACTCTAATGACTATGCCGTCCTCCAAGAGAACTCTAATGACTATGCCGTCCTCCAAGAGTAGTCTAATGACTATGCCGTCCTCCACGAGTACTATAATGACTATGCCGTCCTCCAAGAGTACTCTAATGACTATGCCGTCCTCCATGAGTACTCTAATGACTATGCCGTCCTCCAAGAGTACTCTAATGATTATGCCGTCCTCCAAGAGTACTCTAATGATTATGCCGTCCTCCAAGAGTACTTTAATGACTATGCTGTCCTCCAAGAGTACTCTAATGACTATGCCGTCCTCCAAGAGTACTCTAATGACTATGCCGTCCTCCAAGAGTACTCTAATGACTATGCCGTCCTTCAAGAGTACTCTAATGACTATGCCGTCCTCCAAGAGTACTCTAATGACTATGCCGTCCTCCAAGAGTACTCTAATGACTACGCCGTCCTCCAAAAGTACTCTAAAGACTATGCTGTCCTCCAAGAGTACTCTAATGACTATGCCGTCCTCCAAGAGTACTCTAATGACTATGCCGTCCTCCAAGAGTACTCTAATGACTATGCCGTCCTCCAAGAGTACTCTAATGACTATGCGGTCCTCCAAGAGTACTCTAATGACTATGCCGTCCTCTGAGAGAACTCTAATGACTATGCCGTCCTCCATGAGTACTCCAATGACTATGCCGTCCTCCATGAGTACTCTAATGACTATGCCGTCCTCCAAGAGTACTCTAATGACTATGCCGTCCCCCAAGAGAACTCTAATGACTATGCTGTCCTCCAGGAGTACTCTAATGACTATGCCGTCCTCCAAAAGTACTCTAATGATTATGCCGTCCTCCAAGAGTAATCTAATGACTATGCCGTCCTCCAAGAGTACTCTAATGACTATGCTGTCCTCCAAAAGTACTCTAATGACTATGCCGTCATCCATGAGAGCTCTAATGACTATGCCGTCCTCCAAGAGTACTCTAATGACTATGCCGTCCTCCAAGAGTACTCTAATGAGTATGCCGTCCTCCAAGAGTACTCTAATGACTATGCCGTCTTCCATGAGTACTCTAATGACTATGGCGTCCTCCAAGAGTACTCTAATGACTATGCCGTCCTCCATGACTACTCTAATGACTATGCCGTCCTCCAAGAGTACTCTAATGACTATGCCGTCCTCCAAGAGTACTCTAATGACTATGCGGTCCTCCAAGAGTACTCTAATGACTATGCCGTCCTCTGAGAGAACTCTAATGACTATGCCGTCCTCCATGAGTACTCTAATGACTATGCCGTCCTCCATGAGTACTCTAATGACTATGCCGTCCTCCAAGAGTACTCTAATGACTATGCCGTCCCCCAAGAGTACTCTAATGACTATGCCGTCCTCCAAGAGTACTCTAATGACTATGCCGTCCTCCAAGAGTACTCTAATGACTATGCCGTCCTCCAAGAGTACTCTAATGACTATGCGGTCCTCCAGGAGTACTCTAATGACTATGCCGTCCTCCAAAAGTACTCTAATGATTATGCCGTCCTCCAAGAGTAATCTAATGACTATGCCGTCCTCCAAGAGTACTCTAATGACTATGCTGTCCTCCAAAAGTACTCTAATGACTATGCCGTCCTCCATGAGAACTCTAATGACTATGCCGTCCTCCAAGAGTACTCTAATGACTATGCCGTCCTCCAAGAGTACTCTAATGAGTATGCTGTCCTCCAAGAGTACTCTAATGACTATGCCGTCTTCCATGAGTACTCTAATGACTATGCCGTCCTCCAAGAGTACTCTAATGACTATGCCGTCCTCCAAGAGTACTCTAATGACTATGCCGTCCTCCAAGAGTACTCTAAAGACTATGCCGTCCTCCAAGAGTACTCTAATGACTATGCCGTCCTCCAAGGGTACTCTAATGACTATGCCGTCCTCCTAGAGTACTCTAAAGACTATGCTGTCCTCCAAGAGTACTCTAATGACTATGCCGTCCTCCAAGAGTACTCTAATGACTATGCCGTCCTCCAAGAGTACTCTAATGACTATGCCGTCCTCCAAGAGTACTCTAATGACTATGCCGTCCTCCAAGAGTTCTCTAATGAATATGCCGTCCTCCAAGAGTACTCTAATGACTATGCCGTCCTCCAAGAGTACTCTAATGACTATGCCGTCCTCCAAGACTACTCTAATGACTATGCTGTCCTCCAAGAGTACTCTAATAACTATGCCGTCCTCACTGAGTACTCTAATGACTATGCCGACCTCCAAGAGTACTCTAATGACTATGCCGTCCTTCAAGAGTACTCCAATGATTATGCCGTCCTCCAAGAGTATTCTAATGACTATGCCGTCCTCCAAGAGTACTCTAATGACTATGCTGTCCTCCAAAAGTACTCTAATGACTATGCCGTCCTCCATGAGAACTCTAATGACTATGCCGACCTCCAAGAGTACTCTAATGACTGCCGTCCTCCATGAGTACTCTAATGACTATGCCGTCCTCCATGAGTACTCTAATGACTATGCCGTCCGCCAAGAGTACTCTAATGACTATGCCGTCCCCCAAGAGTACTCTAATGACTATGCCGTCCTCCAAGAGTTCTCTAATGAATATGCCGTCCTCCAAGAGTACTCTAATGACTATGCCGTCCCCCAAGAGTACTCTAATGACTATGCCCTCCTCACTGAGTACTCTAATGACTATGCCGACCTCCAAGAGTACTCTAATGACTGCCGTCCTCCATGAGTACTCTAAAGACTATGCCGTCCTCCAAAAGTACTCTAATGGTGATGCCGTCCTCCATGGGTACTCTAATGACTATGCCGTCCTCCTAGAGTACTCTAAAGACTATGCTGTCCTCCAAGAGTACTCTAATGACTATGCCGTCCTCCATGAGTACTCTAATGACTATGCCGTCCTCCATGAGTACTCTAAAGACTATGCTGTCCTCCAAGAGTACTCTAATGACTATGCCGTCCTCCAAAAGTACTCTAATGACTATGCCGTCCTCCAAGAGTACTCTAATGACTATGCCGTCCTCCAAGAGTACTCTATTGACTAAGCCGTCCTCCATGAGTACTCTAATGACTATGCCGTCCTCCAGGAGTACTCTAATGATTATGCCGTCCTCCAAGAGTAATCTAATGACTATGCCGTCCTCCAAGAGTACTCTAATGACTATGCTGTCCTCCAAAAGTACTCTAATGACTATGCCGTCCTCCATGAGAACTCTAATGACTATGCCGTCCTCCAAGAGTACTCTAATGACTATGCCGTCCTCCAAGAGTACTCTAATGAGTATGCCGTCCTCGAAGAGTACTCTAATGACTATGCCGTCTTCCATGAGTACTCTAATGACTATGCCGTCCTCCAAGAGTACTCTAATGACTATGCCGTCCTCCATGACTACTCTAATGACTATGCCGTCCTCCAAGAGTACTCTAATGACTATGCCGTCCTCCAAGAGTACTCTAACAACTATACCGTCCTCCAAGAGTACTCTAATGACTATGCCGTCCTCCAAGAGTACTCTAATGACTATGCCGTCCTCCAAGAGTACTCTAATGACTATGCCGTCCTCCAAGAGTACTCTAATGACTATGCCGTCCTCCAAGAGTACTCTAATGACTATGCGGTCCTCCAAGAGTACTCTAATGACTATGACGTCCTCTGAGAGAACTCTAATGACTATGGCGTCCTCCATGATTACTCTAATGACTATGCCGTCCTCCATGAGTACTCTAATGACTATGCCGTCCTCCAAGAGTACTCTAATGACTATGCCGTCCCCCAAGAGAACTCTAATGACTATGCCGTCCTCCAGGAGCACTCTAATGACTATGCCGTCCTCCAAAAGTACTCTAATGATTATGCCGTCCTCCAAGAGTAATCTAATGACTATGCCGTCCTCCAAGAGTACTCTAATGACTATGCTGTCCTCCAAAAGTACTCTAATGACTATGCCGTCCTCCATGAGAACTCTAATGACTATGCCTTCCTCCAAGAGTACTCTAATGACCATGCCGTCCTCCAAGAGTACTCTAATGAGTATGCCGTCCTCCAAGAGTACTCTAATGACTATGCCGTCTTCCATGAGTACTCTAATGACTATGTCGTCCTCCAAGAGTACTCTAATGACTATGCCGTCCTCCAAGAGTACTCTAATGACTATGCCGTCCTCCAAGAGTACTCTAAAGACTATGCCGTCCTCCAAGAGTACTCTAATGACTATGCCGTCCTCCAAGGGTACTCTAATGACTATGCCGTCCTCCTAGAGTACTCTAAAGACTATGCTGTCCTCCAAGAGTACTCTAATGACTATGCCGTCCTCCAAGAGTACTCTAATGACTATGCCGTCCTCCAAGAGTACTCTAATGACTATGCCGTCCTCCAAGAGTACTCTAATGACTATGCCGTCCTCCAAGAGTTCTCTAATGAATATGCCGTCCTCCAAGAGTACTCTAATGACTATGCCGTCCTCCAAGACTACTCTAATGACTATGCTGTCCTCCAAGAGTACTCTAATAACTATGCCGTCCTCACTGAGTACTCTAATGACTATGCCGACCTCCAAGAGTACTCTAATGACTATGCCGTCCTTCAAGAGTACTCTAATGATTATGCCGTCCTCCAAGAGTATTCTAATGACTATGCCGTCCTCCAAGAGTACTCTAATGACTATGCCGTCCCCCAAGAGTACTCTAATGACTATGCCGTCCTCACTGAGTACTCTAATGACTATGCCGACCTCCAAGAGTACTCTAATGACTGCCGTCATCCATGAGTACTCTAATGACTATGCCGTCCTCCATGAGTACTCTAATGACTATGCCGTCCGCCAAGAGTACTCTAATGACTATGCCGTCCCCCAAGAGTACTCTAATGACTATGCCTTCCTCCATGAGTACACTAATGACTATGCCGTCCTCCAAGAGTACTCTAATGACTATGCCGTCTTCCATGAGTACTCTAATGACTATGCCGTCCTCCAAGAGTACTCTAATGACTATGCCGTCCTCCAAGAGTACTCTAATGACTATGCCGTCCTCCAAGAGTACTCTAAAGACTATGCCGTCCTCCAAGAGTACTCTAATGGTTATGCCGTCCTCCAAGGGTACTCTAATGACTATGCCGTCCTCCTAGAGTACTCTAAAGACTATGCTGTCCTCCAAGAGTACTCTAATGACTATGCCGTCCTCCAAGAGTACTCTAATGACTATGCCGTCCTCCAAGAGTACTCTAATGACTATGCCGTCCTCCAAGAGTACTCTAATGACTATGCCGTCCTCCAAGAGTTCTCTAATGAATATGCCGTCCTCCAAGAGTACTCTAATGACTATGCCGTCCTCCAAGAGTACTCTAATGACTATGCCGTCCTCCAAGACTACTCTAATGACTAGGCTGTCCTCCAAGTGTACTCTAATAACTATGCCGTCCTCACTGAGTACTCTAATGACTATGCCGACCTCCAAGAGTACTCTAATGACTATGCCGTCCTTCAAGAGTACTCTAATGATTATGCCGTCCTCCAAGAGTATTCTAAAGACTATGCTGTCCTCCAAGAGTACTCTAATGACTATGCCGTCCCCCAAGAGTACTCTAATGACCATGCCGTCCTCACTGAGTACTCTAATGACTATGCCGACCTCCAAGAGTACTCTAATGACTGCCGTCCTCCATGAGTACTCTAATGACTATGCCGTCCTCCATGAGTACTCTAATGACTATGCCGTCCGCCAAGAGTACTCTAATGACTATGCCGTCCCCCAAGAGTACTCTAATGACTATGCCGTCCTCCAGGAGTACTCTAATGACTATGCCGTCCTCCAAGAGTACTCTAATGACTATGCCGTCCTCCAAGAGTACTCTAATGACTATGCCGTCCTCCAAGAGTACTCTAATGACTATGCCATCCTCCAAGACTACTCTAATGACTATGCTGTCCTCCAAGAGTACTCTAATAACTATGCCGTCCTCACTGAGTACTCTAATGACTATGCCGACCTCCAAGAGTACTCTAATGACTATGCCGTCCTTCAAGAGTACTCTAATGATTATGCAGTCCTCCAATAGTACTCTAATGACTATGCCGTCCTCCAAGAGTACTCTAATGACTATGCCGTCCCCCAGGAGTACTCTAATGACTATGCCGTCCTCACTGAGTACTCTAATGACTATGCCGACCTCCAAGAGTACTCTAATGAATGCCGTCCTCCATGAGTACTCTAATGACTATGCCGTCCTCCATGAGTACTCTAATGACTATGCCGTCCGCCAAGAGTACTCTAATGACTATGCCGTCCCCCAAGAGTACTCTAATGACTATGCCGTCCTCCAGGAGTACTCTAATGACTATGCCGTCCTCCAAGAGTACTCTAATGACTATGCCGTCCTCCAAGAGTACTCTAATGACTATGCCGTCCTCCATGAGTACTCTAATGACTATGCCGTCCTCCAAGAGTACTCTAATGACTATGCCGTCCTCCAAGAGTACTTTAATGACTATGCCGTCCTCAAAGAGTACTCTAATGACTATGCCGTCCTCCAAGAGTACTCTAATGACTATGCCGTCCTCCATGAGTACTCTAATGACTATGCCGTCCTCCAAGAGTACTCTAATGACTAAGCCGTCCTCCAAAAGTACTCTAATGACTATGCCGTCCTCCAAGAGTACTCTAATGACTATGCCGTCCTCCAAGAGTACTCTATTGACTAAGCCGTCCTCCATGAGTACTCTAATGACTATGCCGTCCTCCAAGAGTACTCTAATGATTATGCCGTCCTCCAAGAGTAATCTAATGACTATGCCGTCCTCCAAGAGTACTCTAATGAATATGCTGTCTTCCAAGAGTACTCTAATGACTATGCCGTCCTCCATGAGAACTCTAATGGCTATGCCGTCCTCCAAGAGTACTCTAATGACTATGCCGTCCTCCAAGAGTACTCTAATGACTATGCCGTCCTCCAAGAGTATTCTAATGACTATGCCGTCCTCCAAGAGTACTCTAATGACTATGCCGTCCTCCATGACTACTCTAAGGACTATGCCGTCCTCCAAGAGTACTCTAATGACTATGCGGTCCTCCAAGAGTACTCTAACAACTATACCGTCCTCCAAGAGTACTCTAATGACTATGCCGTCCTCCAAGAGTACTCTAATGACTATGCCGTCTTCCAAGAGTATTCTAATGACTATGCCGTCCTCCATGAGTACTCTAATGACTATGCCGTCCTCCAAGAGTACTCTCTACGATCCCCTCAGAGGAGTGATATGAAGTTGAAAACTTCCACATCCAAAGTGGCCCTTTTTAAGGTTAAAAAGGTCGATTTGGCAACCATTAATAGCGTGATCGTTTAGAACACTTATACAAAAAAATTATTAGTACTCTTACAAAAAAGTACTATATGCAGTCCTCTATAGGGAGTACACTCAGACTCAAAATTTTCACATTTAAAATGGCCAGTTTTCAGAGTACAAAGCCCCGATTTGGCAACAATTGTACTGGTTATCAGATCTACTAAATCATTTTAATAATAATTAAGACAGAAGTCTCAGTTTTCATTTAGTCTTCGTTTTACTATTTAATATATTTCACTGTATGATACGTTTTCTCCTTCCCGAACTGACGTTTCAATTTGATCATAACTCGGTGTAAAATAAATTAGCCTGTAGTTTTTTTGTGTCTTTCCCATTATAGCCCCCCCCCCCCATGAAAAATTATCACCCCCATTATCGCATATTAGTTTGCTTATATAATATAACTGATGTATGAATTGCTCATTAGGCTCTCAATTTGTCTGAAAACATTCCCAAATTGCATTTTTCAAAACGATTACCCTTCACAACTCCTTGATAAAGCCAAAATTTGAAAAATACCTTCTACTTTTACCCAGCCACTGCGTTTAATGTGCTTCCACAATGATAGAGGTATTTTTACGCAAACTATCATGCGATTCTCGTCTTGGTGTTAATCTTCAGAAGTGCTTTCAGAAGCCGAATTCAAAGCATAGATATCCACTTTCGTTTTCACGTCAGTAAATTTCTCCAATTTCTCGCATCTGCCCCTGTTATCCTCACCTAGTAAATCGAAACGTGATACACCTTGATAAGAGCATTTCTTTGTAAATCTTGATTAGATCTTGGTAAGGTTCTTAGTTGTAATATTGATTTTCTCCTATTTTTATACAAACTTTTGTCAAAATTTAACTCGATCTTATCACGTATCTAAACCTATTATCCTAAAAAAAGTCCACTCAAACATTTTCTTATTTTTTTTCTATCCTCGTTGAACTTAACATATAACCTATTAAGGCCATCATCCAAAGTGGCCATTTTTAAGGTTAAAAAGGTCGATTTGGCAACCATTAATGGCGTCATCGTTTAGAACACTTCCAAATCCAAAGTGGCCATTTTCCACATCCAAAGTGGCTATTTTTAAGGTTAAAAAGGTCGATTTGGCAACCACTAATAGCGTGATCGTTTAGAACACTTATACAAAAAAATTATTAGTACTCTTACAAATAAGTACTATATGCAGTCCTCTATAGGGAGTACACTCAGACTCAAAATTTTCACATTTAAAATGGCCAGTTTTCAGAGTACAAAACCCCGATTTGGCAACAATTGTACTGGTTATCAGATCTACTAAATCATTTCAATAATAATTAAGATAGAAGTCTCAGTTTTCATTTAGTCTTCGTTTTACTATTTAATCTATTTCACTGTCTGATACGTTTTCTCCTTCCCGAACTGACGTTTCAATTTGATCATAACTCGGTGTAAAATAAATTAGCCTGTAGTTTTTTTTGTGTCTTTCCCATTATAGCCCCCCCATGAAAAATTATCACCCCCATTATCGCATATTAGTTTGCTTATATAATATAACTGATGTATGAATTGCTCATTAGGCTCTCAATTTGTCTGAAAACCATCCCAAGTTGCATTTTTCAAAACGATTACCCTTCACAACTCCTTGATAAAGCCAAAATTTGAAAAATCCCTTCTACTTTTACCCAGCCACTGCGTTTAATGTGCTTCCATAATGATAGAGGTATTTTTACGCAAACTATCATGCGATTCTCGTCTTGGTGTTAATCTTCAAAAGTGCTTTCAGAAGCCGAATTCAAAGCATAGATATCCACTTTCGTTTTCACGTTAGTAAATTTCTCCAATTTCTCGCATCTGCCCCTGTTATCCTCACCTAGTAAATCGAAACGTGATACACCTTGATAAGAGCATTTCTTTGTAAATCTTGATTAGATCTTGGTAAGGTTCTTAGTTGTAATATTGATTTGCTCCTATTTTTTATACAAACTTTTGTCAAAATTTAACTCGATCTTATCACGTATCTAAACCTATTATCCTAAAAAAAGTCCACTCAAACATTTTCTTAATTTCTTTCTATCCTCGTTGAACTTGACATATAACCTATTAAGGCTTTCAGAGATATTGGAGTGGTCATGTAAGAGGAAGGTTGTTCAATCAACTGTAAAAGACATTGCATTGCTATTTCATACATTGTAAACTCCCTGACACAATAATTTCACCAATTTAGTGTTGCTTAATTCTTTGCTATAGAGAGATCTATTTTATGCAGGAATAATATTTTTTGATTTAATAAATAGGGAAGAGTGATTGCATTCAAGTTGATCCACTTTAAAACCACTGCGTTTCCTGTTGTTATGATTTAGAGAAATTGAAGTCTCTCTAAACCGTTTTTCTGAAACTTCAGGATTGATATTCAATTCACACAACCCAATTAGCTCACAAATTTTTTGTTCGATGAGGAAACATCAGCAGGGCTGAAGAGTGGGAAACCTTTATATTAAACTTAACCGTAGCTTTGCTAAATTTAATAAACGGCAGGAAAAAGTTCCATAAATGTTTGTTTTGTCCTCTAAACTTTCTAGAGAGACCAGTTTCGTAAAGATGCACCTAAAATTACCAGGCAAACTTCAATTCGACGGACAGGAATTTGAAGCAGTGCTTATGTTGGAAAATGGAATTAGTTCGAATTAAGAAGAATAACAATCTGATTCTGAAAGACTTTAAATAAATGGAAGCTAAATGTGGACCATAGGTCGTTACCGGTTCTATATACTTATAATTCATGTTTCCAGAGATCTACTTTATGCAGGAATAATAGTTTTTGATTTAATATATAGATAAGGGTGATTGCATTCAAGTTGATCCACTTTAAAACCACTGCGTTTCCTGTTGTTATGATTTAAAGAAATTAAAGTCGCTTAAAACCTGTTTTTCTGAAACTTCAGGATTGATATAAAATTTAGACAACCCAAATGGCTCCCATATTACTTGTTCGATCTAGAAACATCAATAGAGCTGAAGAGCGTGAAAAATTGGTGCTAAACTTTACAGTAACTTTGCAAAATTTAAAATTGAAACACTTTGAAAAAATGCTGGACGCTGCCTAATAAATGTGTTGATGTTTCTCCTAAAGTTTGTATTTGTGTTGTGTTTTAGTTTCTGCTGAATTTTTGTTGTTTCACTGCCGAATGCAATGAAAGTTATTTTCAGGTAACCACACCTGAACTTGTTCAGGTGAAAATTTACCTGAAAATCAGTTCAGGTGTATTTCAGGTGCTTTTACACCTGAACTTCACCTGAACTTCTAGTTACCTGAACTTGGTTCAGGTAAATTTACCTGAACTTTTTTTAGAGTGTAGTTGATCTTGCATCAAAATTCGTTGGTGGATATTTAATACTTGTTAATGACTTCAGGTACTGTGGGTTGCATGGGAGCGTCAGTTGAACTGGAACTGATGTATCAATTCACGGATCCGTTAGTGTCCAAAATCCTTGTCGTCACTGGCACTGCTCTTTTCTTCCTTTTTCACACAATCGGACCCCGTTTGGTGGTTGAGATTCTAAACTGGAGCCCAGCTGTTTACCAAGAAAAACTGCGACAACTTTCGTTACGAGCCAAAGTTGAATGGTTTGCCTCATTCGTGGTGGCCGAGATGTTCCCTGCTGTAGGCGACTCATTGGACCGATACTTTTTCCTCGTATTTGTTGTGCTACAACTGCTCCTCCTTCTTATGTGGCTTTATAGATTCAAAAACATTCGAGTTATCACGCCTAATGTGTACAGATAGACCTGATTTAATACAATTTTTCCGCTTTCAAAAAGGAAACATTTGTATACGTATTCACTCACTTTCGATAAGAATCTTGAAATTGTTACACGGTCAGTTTAGAAAAACTCAAATAACAAACAAGTATAGCCAGTAGACTGCCATATAGCTACTGCAAAATTAGTTTTCGTGTACGACCGTAGATATATCGATGGAGGTACTTTCAAAAACTATCCCCCAAAAAGCAAGTTTGCACATTTCAGTAGAACAATTTGGCCTGAATGCATCGTTGAGGTTATTTGAAAATCACTCAATAGGGACCATAAATAAACAAGTCTCTGTTCCTAACACACCTTGAATTTGAGATCAGCATCATCAAATGACCCATAGTAACTATTTTTTTATCACAGAGACAACTTCAGATGTATAATTATTGTACTGCTTCTCCTAGAAAATCACGTTGACGAGATACCATTTATTTTAAATTCAAAGTCTTCTGCCATAAAGATGGCTTCTTATTTAAAAAAAGAAGACTAAAAAATTTTGTAAATTGTAATCTTCTCATTTTTTCCCTTGTTCCCTTTCAAACACTATTTTCTAACACTATTTAAGCTCGGATATGAAACATTTTTTTGTGCGCGCATGAAGACAACATTGCCGTACAGATGCCTTCAAAGCTACAAAATTGTTGGTTGTTGTTTTGAAGGCATCACAAGGGACAATAAAGAAAAAAATTAGTCTAATTCATTAGAGGGCATTAGTTGTTAGTCTAATTCACAAGGGATAGAAAATTTGCTCAATAGGAAATTAAATCTAAACACGTAATGGTTCAAATTTTAAACCCACGTCTACAAACTCAGTATTTCTGAAATGCAATAAAATTCATACAGATACAAAAACTGGAAAAATTTTGTCAAAAAAAATTACGAACTGCTTATCAGTTTCCTTCATGCTTCGAATGGCAGCAAAAATATAGTGAGGACAGTAATAAAAAATCAGCAAAAAAATCAAAAGGTCAAAAAATCAAATCTCTTCGACTTTCTAAACCTTTTGAACGTTTCAAACTAGCTTTATAATGTGAAAAAAAAATTAAAGCCCCAATCCAATCGTTTTGTTACTGCAATTTCCTACCGTTTTGCGTCAAAATTTTACACAGAAAATCAATTCTGTTTATACAGCTGTAGATGATAACAATTTGCAATTAAATCCGTCAAACATTGATCATAAACAGTTCCAATTAACAAATGCACGTGCATTCGCATCTGAATTGATCATAACTGATGACCAATGTTAAAAGCTACATCTTGCATCTTGATGACCTGTTTTAAATCCCTTAATCTTTTCATTTCGAAGGTACATTTTGACGTGGTTTGAAGGCAGATTAATCAGTTGAGGCTGTGGAAGTTCATTAAAACTTATTGTAGCGTAACTCTTCAGCCTACACACTGCCCCTCTCTCTCAAATCCAAGCAAACAATTCAACGAGCGATTTGCTTGCAGACGTTTTCCCCAATTTTGCCAAAATACAATACAGAGCTAACGCACCTTCGAATCAAATAGTTGTCCAAAAAAAACCATCGTATATTTGATAAATCATCGCCTTCTTACTCAGTGTTTTCTGAATATAAGTTAGAAGTTGCCACTTTATTCATCTGCCGACAATAGCAGTTCACAGGAACAAACCCTAGAAATGATAGTCTTGTCCGACTGCTGAACTGCCTTAACACAGGAGATGAGTAACCTGACAACTAATGATGACAGATCGCATTGTCAGATTCCAATTGGAACAATGCGTTTCATCCCAATCTTTACAAGTCTCCATCTTGCAGCCCAGTTTGGTCACGTCAAAAGTAAGATATTCGCAAAAAAGTTCGAATTACAATGAAAGGGTTTGCTCCAAATCATTTTGAGCATATTCAGAAATCACTGAGTTCTCTGTCAACAGTGATACCAAAAACTATATTTTCTTGCAATAATGAATTGGTTTGATCTAAAAACTGAAAGTTAATTCACCAGGCCCTAGTATCAGAACAAATGACTCAAGAGATTCACAAATTGTGTGAAGTCAAAAAGATTTCGGGCGATGGCCCGAAGTTATTGCAAAAATCATATAAGCCCGCATTCTTTGTACATGCAGGGCCTATCTGTGTTGATGACTGGAAGACTTTTTTTATCAAAATATTTAAATTTTTGGTTTCTCCTTCAGAGAACAACAGAGAATTGAACAACGTAAAAGAAATTAAATTGTAGTAGCTGCAATGGAATTTGATGTTTTTGTTTCTTTTATTTAACTCAAACTCTTTTGAGTAAACAACTGTTTTAAGTCAATAAACGAAAAACAATAAAGGGGTGGTCGCTCTGGAAACTCAATTTATTCAGTTAAGCTTAGAAATGATCTCAGCGCGACAAAATTTTCCTTGACTAGTATAGTGTTGTGAGCCGCCCTTTGTTTAGAGCAGAAGATGGAGAAGTGGGAATTTTGTTCAATCGAAAGCTTGAAATAAATCGATACTCACGACGAACAACGTCATAGAAACTGAGTTTCTAATAGCTGATGTAGGATTTGAAGTTTTTATTTCCTCTTGTTAGCTCAAACAAGTTTGAGTAAACAATTGGTTTCAGTAAAAAAAAATCAGAGGCCCTTCTCCACAATTAAGCATTTGTTGAGAATCCAAAGTAGGAGGAACTTGATACTCAGTGTTTGAAAACTTGTTAGTCAAATAAATTTCCACAAGAATAAAATGCTTGCATTCTAATTCTTTACCACACTCAAGGGCTGCCCCCACTCCAGCTGCGTGGCTAAATTTATCACCTACTGAGCTTCGTTCTCCTCGTAAATAACTACTGTCAGATTGCACAAGTACGAGATAAATATCTGTTTTTAGATAATAGACTACTATAGTAATAGGCTGTCACGTCGTTTGGTGCCATAAAGACAAAGAGGTTGATATTATTACTCATTATAATTGTATGTCAGTCTTCAACCATCGTTGAAGAGAAGATTTTTCTAGTCAACAACAGGTCCAGACATATTCTAACCTCTATGAACAGCATGTGAGCAAACGGCACTGAATGTCACTTCTCCGTTGCAAGCGTAATAGGAAAAGCGGCAGACAAAATTAGTTACGCCCTGTCAGCGGCTGCGGCTAAGAAAAACGAACAGTATGCAGAGAAATGTTGCGAAGTTGGAATTCATTTTATACCCAGGGGTTTCGAGACCCATGGTATGTTTTCATACACTGACAGTAAGACCTTCAAACTTATCGCCATTCTTACTGATAACACAAGCTTGCAGCCTCCTGGGTTATCCTTATATTTCAGTAGGGTATCTCACTCAGTCTCTGTTAACGTATTTTGAGAGTACCCAATCATGCTGATGGCAACAGAAGCAAAATTATAGGCACATATTAAACTCAAGCAAATTTTTAAACCTCTTTCTCACCTGTCTTCGAATGAGCGGGGACAATCAATAGTGATTAGCTCGTGTGAGATCAAAATTTTATGTATCATATGAGCCGTAAATCATCGGCAGAAAAAACTTGGGAGCGAGCTGAGAATTCCTTCAGGAGATCTTTCTAGAAGGTGCCGAGATTGATTCAATTGTTGATTCGAACTGAATTCAAACAAATAACAATGATCGGTTGTGAACCAATACATCAATAAATCACATTCTTTTTAAAATTTTTCAATTAGCCCTGCGATCTACTGTAGTTCTCCTGCTTGACGGAATATAAAAGTTGGGAGATTTTCTCAAGAGCTGTGATTAATGTAGGTTTCGGGTCTCGTACGGAAGGTATCGTACGATTATTCTCAAAAAATGTTTCCGCTAAAGAGCTCAAGTAGTGTAGCGTTTCCCTGAAATTAATTAAATGGCTATAAAAATCACATTGCTAAAAGATTAGGAAGCCGTGAGAACCAGCGATGTCAATAGAAAACCAGATTTCAATAGTTTACTGGAAAAACATTAAAGCGGATATTAAACAATAGAAAAGGTTTAAGAACGTGTTTTTTTCTGAAATTCTGCGACATCCTAATCGTTTTCAAAAATGAACCCTAATACATCCAAAAGCCTCCACAATTTTATCGAACTCATCGCAGATTATCGGTCTTATGCTTCGATTCCTAAGTCTTGGTGGAACACAAAAAAATTGTAAGAAAATGGAGAAAATGCCCCCTTATAGGGTTACAACTGATATTGATTATGCTCAAATATCACAGGGTCTTCTAGGTGGCATTTAGTTTTGCAAATGAAAATCTCACCAAAATATAACTGGGGCTGAGCCATGCCATGTATGTGTAAATTAAAGACATTATGAGCCAACCGATTCAAGGAATTTGGTTCTCATCAAGGCTGACATCCATGGTTGAGTGTAAGAGCGAGTAAGAGCGAAACTGTTAAAAAAACTTGAATAATGGCAATGTAAAAAAATTCTTAGAAAAATTGCAAGTTCTGTCGAAAAATGCTAAAATTCATGATGCTAAAATGCTGAAAACCAATCCATTGCCACTAGAAACTATGCAGTAACCTATTATCAAACCCTAGAGAGTTTTCTTGACACCTATAGCTCTTAAAATGGTCACAAAAAATTATCTTTGGCAAAAAATCTATCACTTTTAACCAGCCTCAATTTTAGACAGGTCCAACGAAAAATTCGGAAAACGCCAAAATACACGGAAAATTGCAGCAGTTGAGGCTCAAAAACTCCTAAAAATGAAATTGTAACCTTAAACTACGGCCTTCCCAATAGCTTCATCACACTAAGCAATTGAAGGACTACTAAATGCGGCTAAGGGCCTCAAATGAAACAATTCCCGCTGGGCGCTACCTGTTTATTCCGTTTTTAAGGACGAAAAGTCAAATAGGTCAGACGAAAAATCGGTCAAGCGAAAAATCGCATAAATAAGACTAACAGGACTAATAAAATGCTACAAACTTCACTTGAGAGCAATTAATTAACTATAACATGGCCTTCTCAATTGGCCTATGCGTATTCTCAATTCTAAGCATGAATTTGTTACGCACAATCAATTTTTAAAGACCGATAGAATCAATACTCTGGGCTTCCGTCTATAAGATTTTGATTGCCCGAGAGAACACTTCACTCAAAGCGCTCTCGATAATTCCAAGCGAACAATTCAAAAGAACAAGTTTTCTAATTACTCCTGCTGCATTGTAAAATCAGCGGAATGGCCACTTTTTGCCTAAAGGCATATGAGCCGAAAAGGACATACCTCCATTAGATTTAAGAACGCATGGATACTATTGCGAGTTTTTGCTCGGTCGTGATCGATTCATATCAAGTCCCACATACCCCTGAGGTGGAGCCATGGCCAAATGAACTACTATATAATTCAAGCTAGCTAGATAAATACACGCCCCACTTGTTTGCGCCGAGTAATTATCTCAGCAATAGTTCTTCTAAGTTAACTGATTTTATTGTTTTTGGCTAACATTTCCGACACTATTTAGAAATCAGCATTAGATTATCATTGTTTCGTAATTCACGATACTCCGTTGTACGCTTTTAATGGTAACTTACATCCGGGGTAACAAAGTGAAAATGCCGCTTTTTTGTTTTCTTTAAGCGTTAATCATTTCTCAAACTACTGCGATCAAAGGGAAGTAGTTGTATTAGCATTAGTGCATTTTGTTGTAATTTAACTAAGCTTATCACGCTATTTTAATCAAAACATTTATAAAAATCTACGCAAAATTGAACAAGTGCGTTTTTATGTAAGCAAAACTTGTGTTTATTCGTTAGAAAATCCAACAGCGTTATTACCGTAAGCACGGAGGGAAACATATCAATGTCATAATGCCACATGTGAACAAAAACCACTAGCGAAAAATGGAAACTTGGTTCAAACAAAACACTAGGCCTAGAAGGAACTATGAATGCATTGGGAAAACGTTTTAGAAAACCCGATCAAAAAATTGAAAAAAAAAATAAAGTGGAAATGCGGCATGTGAACAAAAAACCACTAGCGAGAAAGTGAATTTTTGTTCAAACACCGTTTTTTCTCTCTCTCTACTTTAAAATTAGAGCGAAAAAATTTCACGCCGCAAAACCACTCGCTTTTTTCGCTCCATATCCTGTTGCGGCGTGACCAAAATCACTACTCCAATTCGACTTCAAATATCATGAAAATGTGTGAACAGATCTTAAACAAAGCTCGCAGATTGCCAGAAAATAGCCGCAATAGCTTCGTAGATCTGCAGTCTCAAAAAACAGTAAAAACGACAGACCAAAAAATTTTGTCTTCATTGAAGGCTGATATGCTATATTTTGATTAAAGACCTGTATTAGTTTTTGCTGCTTCTATTAGCTGCTCTCAAATAACCTTCATTTAGAGTGACACACACCCATTTGACCTTATCTCTGAATTAAAGTAAGTAAAAGTCAATTTCAAAGTGGGGAAGTCATTGAGTGAGGTAAGTCAAGTGTGACCAAAAATTTGATCGAGCCAATGAACAAAAAACTCGCTCCACTAAGACCGAAAAATGACGTCACGCACGCACTTCAGTTGAAATTGCATGAACGAATGAACAAAAAGCAGATTTGAAGTGGTTGTGACGTCATATGGTCGTAAAAAAAATCGCGACGACGAAATAAAAAACAGCAGGACAAGTCCTGACGTACAATTCAAAGAATTTTCATTGACTAAACAAAAAACGAGACCTAGAACGGACTATGAGTGAATTGGGAAAACCATTTCAAAGTGAGAAAGTCATTTTTGAGAGTGAGGTAAGTCAAGTGTGACCAAAAATTTAATCACGCGCATGAACAAAACTCGCTCCACTAAGAGCGAAAAATGACGTCACACATGCAATTCAGTTGAAATTGCATGAACGAATGAACAAAAAATGGCAGTGACGTCATATGGTCGTAACAAAAATCATGACGACGAAATAAAAGAACATAGCAGGACAAGTCCTGACGTACAATTCAAAGAATTTTCATTGACTAAACAAAAAACGAGACCTAGAACGGACTATGAGTGAATTGGGAAAACCATTTTTAAAAAAAAACAGAAAAAAAAACAAAATCAACGTCAAAATGCCACTACCGAGAGTAAAAAACCACTAGCGAGAAATGTTAATTTAATTCTAACAAAAAACTAGGCCTCGAATGAACTATGAATGTATTGGGAAAACCATTTAGAAAAAAATCCGATCAAAAAAATTGAAAAAAAGAGTAAAAATCAAAGTGAAATTGCTGCGTGTGTACAAAAACCATTAACCATTAGCGAGAAACGGAATTTTTGTTCAAACACCGTTTTCTCACTCTACTTAAAAATTAGAGCGAAAAAAATTCACGCCGCAAAACCACTCGCTCTTTCGCTCCATTTCCTGTTTCGGCGTGTCCCAAATCACTACTCCAATTTGACTTCAAAAATCATGAAAATGTGTGAACAGATCTTAAAAAAAGACAGCGCCCCAATACAATTCAAATTCTTTGACTTGTAAAAAACCAAGAGAAGGCCAATAATAGCCCCAGCTATCGCTGTGCGGCTATTAAAAGACAGCGCCCCAATACAATTCAAATTCTTTTAATTGTAAGAAAAACAAGGAGATCGCCTAAATAATAGCCGTTGAGAGCCTGACGGCGGCTATTCATAATTTTAGATCTAACTTTTCACTTTAAATTTAGAGGTCAGGAAAGGTCACTTTAAATTTAAAGGAATAAAGTGTTGCTTCTAATTTAAGATCAACTTGGGTCGAATGTCTGATTCGCACGGTTTGACAAAGAATTGTTTTGTACCATAGGTGGGCTACCATCCAGTCATAGATAATTTGCACAACTTCGGTGAAAAACAAGTGGTAATGTCAAAAGTTAGTTTCACAATAGTTGTGGAAAGTACAACAAAAATCAATTCAATTGAATATAATTGCATGACGAGTAGGTTCTCTTTAAAATATATTTTGTTTAGCTCTGATTAATTAGGTACCACAGAAATATGCCTTCAGTTCAGCTAGCTATCTCAGACAGTTCCATTCAGATGCATGCAGTTCCATTCAGATTCAGACTCAGATCATTTTCAGATAATTCAATTGTGAGTAGATGCCATTCATAGATGCCAAGTCAAACATATTAGGCATATTTCTAAAAAAGCAACACGAAATTTGTATGGCATTTAATGTTCATCAGCACAATCCACTCCCAATTCAAAAATCCCCCTTTGAGGCGATGAAAGCACCCCTTTTCATAGTTCAAAAGTAGCTTCAAAAAGCATTCAAGTTCTCTAATTCTCTTCATTAAAATAATCAATCTGCCTTCTGATTGTGCTCTTCATTATTCACATCCATTAATTTCCCACATGATGACGCAGTCTTAATTCGCGCGTATGGTCCAATGTCGGGCTTGGTTACAAAGTCGAAGAGACACTTCACCCAGCTGGTGTGATGTGGCAGGTAATCATAGTACTCGGGGGCGAGCTTCTTCAATTTAGGCAGGTTTCTGTACGAGATCCAGGGAAAGTCGTGGTGCTCGTTGTGGTAGCCCACGTTCCAGCATAAGTAGTTCATTGGGCCATAATAGCTGCTAGTCTGCTGTCCATTGTCGAAGAAGATGTAGTGCTCCGAGATGAAATGTCCAGCCATCGGGTGCACCCCCATTCCCAACAGAGATCCCCCCAACAAATAGAATAATCCCTTAGCACCTCCAACATGTACTAACATGACATAGTTGAACGTCATCTGCACAACGAAGCTGACCACCTCCCAGGGAGTCAAGGGTTTCGGGTATGCAATGCACGGTCTTAGAGCGTAAAAGAACGGATTCAGAATCAGCCAGATAACCTATAAAACATCTGAGTAAGAACAGCAAACCTATATTACTTCAAGAAACACTTCAAGTGTTGTTAGAGGTTCAATACAAAAGAATCTAGTAGCGAAGACACTGCGTACGATAGCGAACACGAAGAATTTAAAGCTAGTGGTTTGATAAATCTGCGAAGCAGTTTAACTGATACGAGCCCTGACGCTTTAGTAGAAAGATTTGAACTACTTATATCAGAAACAAATGCAGGACACAATGGATTATACGATGAGATGTTACAGATATCTAAACAACGATTATTAATGAATGTTATTACTCAAAAACAACTAGATAATTTTTTGGGGGGGGGGGGGGGGAACAGTGGGGGTGTCTTCAACCTTTAAGAAATCGCCCTTCACATCATAAGTATAAGTCTCCGAAACAGTTTGAGCTGAAAGGCTCTAAGAGCGCTTAATGCCCGCTACCTGTTTATTCCGTTTTTGAGGACGAAAAGTCAAAAGTGTCAGACGAAAAATCGGTCAAGCGAAAAATCGCATTAAAAAAGACCGATAGGACTAATATAATTGCTACAAACCTTGTTTGAGAGCAATTAACCAGAAACAGACAGAAGAAAATCGTACTTTTGTGGTAGTCTTCCTTAATACTACCTTTTAAATATTGCGTCTGCCACAAATTATTACGTTACTGCCTCATTACGTATCGACCAAGGCTCAAGCCCGACTGTAATGAGTTGCCTCTACAGTTCAGCAATTTGGACCACGTTGCAATAATTTATAGATAATATTTTTATTATCCACAGCACTACGGCTACATATTTGACGATAACTTTCTTGAACAACAAATTTGGAGGACACAGGAGTTACATAAGACCAAATTAGGTTTTCCTGTTTATAATTTTCCCTTCACGCCTGTATTCTTCGTTATCACCCGGGTCAACGATCATACAACTTTCTTTGATTTCGTACTAGGTCATATATGATTCTTAGTAATCATACTAGGTCATATATGATTTGTATGAATTCTTGGTAGTCATACAAGGACCATATATGATTTCCTAGAAATCATACAAGGATCATACAAAAAAATTCAAAGACTAAAAACTGTATAATTTTGATTTTCCATTGAAATTGAAAAAATTTCTTGGATTTCATACAAGGTCATATATGACACAAAATACATTGACTGGTGCCACAAATTCTCGTATAATGTAGTCAGAAGATTTATTAAATTATTATATCGCATTTCTAATCCACATTTGATTCTTTGTGTGCGCTTAAAGAATAACTTTGTGGTTTAAACGTATTCAGAAAACGAATATGACGTGATATGCATTTTTTTCTTGATTAATTTTTTTTATAAATGAGCATTTATATGTATAAACTGGCTTCACAGTATGTCAAAAATTTTGTTATTTGATTGGACTTACTCTTTTATTTTGTGCCCAACTTGCAATTGATTTTGTACGTTAAGGTCTTTTGGCGGATCACAATGTGATGCCGGGGTATCATACGTGTGATGCCCCACCGAATGAAAACAAAAAAAAACATAAATGGTTAAAGATTTTCAAAAATAGATGTATGATTCTTGGTATTCGTACTAGGATCATATATGATTTCTTGGTAATCATACAAGGATCATATATGATTTCTTTGGTTTCATACAAGGATCGTACTAAGAAATCAAGTATGGACAGTATGAAATCATATATGATCCTTGTATGAAATCAAAGAAACTTCAACCCGGGCAGCTAATTCTGAATTCCAGAGGCGCCTTAAAGACAAAATTCTGTTAGTTGAACACTTATTTTGCAATTCGTTAAGCTTGTGACTGATGTCATCCATTAAAATTATAGTACAGCTACTACTACAATTCTAGTAGCACACAGCTACTGCATCTCAAAAAATCAGTTACAATTGGAAACATCGCGCAAAAAGTGTGCCTACTTTCTGTTGCGTTGATAAGAGTGTGAGATATAAACGTGGTAGAGTTATAGTATTGCTCCCGAACGACAGGCGGGGTAGGGCAATTTCCCTTAAGGTCGAACTTTTTATGGGTACAAAATTTGCATAAAAAGTCACACATGTTTACAATAACTTGGAAATCTAAGAATTGAATTAACAATTAACTTGGTTACCATGACTGGGTTCATAAAACAGCAGATCACCAGTTTAATAAATCAATTTTCAACAGTTCATTTAGATATGAAATATATGTTTCTATTCTCCCCACCTAGATCAGGTAAGAATAAAAACTCATAATTAATTAAATTTAATAAATCATTCGTGTTTTCATTTGGAACAGTAAAACCCACACAATCGGGTTTTCAACTAGGATAGTGGAGCCCAAACTATTTCGTTTGCAATTGGCATACTGAAACCCACTCAATCAAAGGTCATGAGACATTAAGGAGGCTTCTTTTGCTTGCAGCTGACTCACAGTTCTGCTATCAACATTATAGCGTTTCCTCGCATTTAGTGTAACTGAAACCGTTTGAGCAAGTCTGCTGAAAGCAACTGACAAACCAGCTGAGTACAAACTTCTATTGTCAGAGAGCAGAGCTATTCGCATCAATGTCTTTCTGACCAATTCAGAGAGTCCACCAAATGACTCATGCCATGGGAATAAATCGAACACCTATGTTGGCACATTGTTGGGAATATTGCTACAACTTCCTGTCTTCCGCAGCTCTCAGGGCAAAACCAGTATTCCTCGCCGCATTTCAAATAATACTAGGTTGCAGTGGGGAGGTAATGGTTATATCCAGAGCTGCCGGTTGCCCAGCAGACCAACAAGTTAAATACACATCTCCAGGTCGAGAATTTGTTTCTGGTATCAGGTTTTTTTTGCTCGCAAACTGGTGACAGATTGGCAGCGCTGCAAGCGGAAAAGATTTTGTCCCTTAGACGGTCGTGTCGCGAAATCATATCGCCCCGCCCATGACATGCAACAGCATGATCACCGAGTATATCCAATGATCCCGTTTTACAATAGGGACAGGAGAGCCGGTATGGGAGCTGCCGATAGCCATGCGCCTGATTGAGGCAGAGAGAGCGACAATAAACGAGCTTTTTCTCTTTCGGATGTTTGACCTTCAATCAATTTATTGAGAGCGGCTTCGTCGAGGACTTCCTGTATTTTGCTTTGAGTAAGCTGCGATATTGACAAACCATTTATTTCATCAATCATTTTGGTATGTGTATCTGCTGTCGGACTTTGGCCAGTTATAAGCTCTACTATTGTAGCAGTCTGCGATATCGAACCAATATAGGCCGCTTTTATCTGATCAGAAGCTCGTCGGATTCCAATTCCAGTCTTATTGATAGCCAAACATGCTTGACGCCATGATTCATTGGACAAGACTGTTCCCAGTATATTCTCGAAAGTTGACCTTTGAAGAGAATCAAATTCCTCAAAAATTTTTACAGCTTCCTCTGATGGTGTATTGCAGCGCAGTGAATATACCATTTTGGGTGCACCCAGGCAACTACGTAGAATGCCAATAGCACACTGTGGGTCGTTTATGTACTCGAGGTTCTCCAGTAATTTTCCGATCTTTTGAACACGTTTCTGTATCGAGGAAGCAACAAATCGGGGGGATCCAACAGCAGCACCCAATATTTCTAGTCCTTCTATACTGTTTCTTTTAATTCTGCTATCGATTGTGTTCAGAGTTCCTTTTGAACAGACATCACATTTGTCTTTTCTGAGTTCTAGGCCGCAAGTTCTGCCCGAGACAGTCAGTATATCTAGAGCCTCGTTCAGTTCGGGTTCTGTTCCAGCAATAATACCATCGTCAAGGTACCAACAGTGCTGGATAAGGTTAGGTATCTCTATTCAATCTCTTCGATCATAGGCCACAATGTTAGGGAGAACAACAGAGGACCCAAAAGATCTCCTTTTTGCGCTCCAGATTGACTTGTTACAGATTTGTTACTATAATAAAGATGACTGTGCTGTGAATAGCAATATATGGCAAATGATGCCAGACTCTTCATTAATGTAACAGCTGCATTTAGAATTTGACTTCGTTTAATGAATTAAAAGCGTTTTTAAAATCGATCTGTAAAATTCCTGCATCCTGTGTAAGCTGCAACTTCTCAAATGTAATCTTGGTCGCGTGTATGATACTTTCAGCCCCACCCTTGACTTCTACACCGAGTTGTTTGGATGAGAACAGTTCGGCCGACTCTGTTTGTGTTTGTTTGGCTATGCATTTTGCAACCAGACGTCGCAAGACCTCGCCCACAGCTATCGGACGTACACCTCCTTTTAGTTTTTTTAAAGCAGTTAAAGAAGCGCTGCAGAAAACTGGTGACACTGACACAGGGAGCTGACCTCTGCTGGCCAAATTCACTAGCTTTGTTATGCTTGTAATAGCTTGTTTAGATTGATCAGAAGCAGCGCAATTAACTGCGTGCAAAAGGTGTTCAGCGTACATTTTTGATGGGCCAGGAGCTGAGAAATTGGGGAAGGATTCTATTTGGCCAAACACAGTTGGCTCATCAAACTGATGAGCTTGAGAGCTGTAATCTTGAAATAGCAGCCGAGGTTCTCCTTCCTGAGGGTGTAGAGTTTTAAGCTCTCTGAATGTTTGGATACTATCTGGCGCTACCCCATCAGATGACAGAATTTTTGCCGCTCTCCCGAACTGGCTTTGGAGGCACAGCGCCTTAGCACGGGCTGCAAGTGCTTCTATGCTTTCAGTAACGTTTTTTCTTGATTGCTTCATTGATGCAGCTTCATACCAAAGTCCAGCGTAGTCCCCCGCTTTCCAGCGCTCAAACCGTTTTGACAATAAGTTTTCCTGATTTTGTTTGTGTTTCTTTCCACCCCTATTAGATGCTCGTAATATGCATTTACTAATGGCAAATAGCTTCTTCCAATTTTCTGTGCAGTTTGGCTGTGAGATACATCCCTCGATAGTTTTGGTGAAAACGTCAGACCAACTGAGCCGAAATTTGACCGGTATGTACCGTAGTGTTGGAATCTGTTTCTTGCAAATCGTTTCCAAGTCAGGCAGTCCGCTAGGATTCATGTTTGATGTACCATGACTGACCTCTGTGCTATTTAAGCTCGTTTCGGTTTCACCAGTCAAAACTATCTCGTCAATGCGGGCTGCTATATCACGTGGAATCTTTTTTGTGTTTGACAGTAAGGGGCTAAATTGAGCGTATGCCCAAATGGATCGTGAGCACACCCATTCGTCAAATTGTGGTCCCCAACTTGAATAACTGATTTTAGTTTTGTTGTTTTCATGGCTTTTTACAGTTATTTTGAACAGTGTCCTTTTTATCAGGATAAAACAGCACTGTATCAACAGGAACTTGAAAACGGGGGTCAGAGTCATCAACTGTCAAGTTGCTCATAGACTGTGTTAATCCAGAGGATTGGTTTCCTTCACTTAAGATGTCTGATAACGCACTGTTTTCAACAAGGCTAGAACTATCTACTGTTGTGCATTCATTATTTTGAACTGAGGAGGCTTTCATTTTATTTCGTTATGTCTTTCCCATTTCTCGTTCTTATTTTCCACATAAAAACTATAGCTTCTTATAAACGGAAAGATCTTTAATTTCGCTGCTGAGCTTGCATTATCTTTGGGGTGCCGACTGCTGAATAAATCGTAATGAATAACAAAAACGTGGGGGGGACTTTAAAATAAAAAAACATAGCCGGCAGACTGCCGGAATAGCTGCGAAAGAATAGACCTGCGTGCCATATAATAGAGATAGAAACAGATAAAGATCTAAATTGAAAAATTGACGCCGCTCAAAAAACTAGGTAAAACATTCAGCGATAAATTAATAAAGCTTGTTAAAATTCATTCCGCAGAAGCCTCTTATTAGGGACCTTTACTGCCAAATGAGTTCCTTTGACCTTAAACAAATTCAATTTAAACTTAAGTTTTAAAGTGCAAAAGTCATTTTATTGAGTGAGGTAAGTCACGTGTGATCAAAATCTAAACATACCCGGCAGATTGCCGGAAAATAGCCGCCGTTGATTCCCATAACTCAATTTGAGATAGAAAGAAGAGAAATTAATGATAAATTGATTTTTGTACAAAAACATTTTAAGTGCGAATTACTTTGATGTCATTTCGTAGTTGAACAAACTCCTTTTTCTTAGTGAGAGGCTACAGGGGTAGTATCAATACTAATCCAGTAAGCACTAGACATGTTAACTAAAACTTATAAGAACAAAGTTCAAGTAGAGGGCATCTAAAATTGGCCTTTATGGGTTTATCCCGTTTCTATTTCTGACTTTGATCTTTTACACTGACTCTGTTCATTTTGAATTGTTTTGCTGATCAACTGCGGTTTATAAAAGCACTGAGCAGAACTAGTGATAAGTGAAACTCGCCTAGAGAAGTCAAAACGATTTCATACAATGTTGAACAAGCTATTAACTAAGGTAAAGCGAAACAGAAGTCTATTTCATGAAGTAAAAATATCGCAGCACGACAAGTCCTGCCATACAATTGAAAGCGTATTCATAGACTAAACCACGCAAAAAGCGAAAAACGAAATTAAACTGCCGCATGTGAACAAAAACCTCCCAGCTCAAATAAATCAAATAAACCAAACCTGTGCTCAAATAAACCAAACATGTGTTCTCAAATACGTCTACTTGATAAGAAGAAAGTTTTAACAAACAAACTTAATTCAACAAATATAATTGAATGTAAATGCATACTTGAATATCTTACTAATTTCGATAAACAAAAGGAAGAGTTTTGGACTCAAGCAAGCGTGGAGAATTTACAATAAATAGGCCTGTGAAAGCTAAACACTTCATCAAGAACAGAGACATTGACCGAGTTTTGCAGTTGATTATAAAGAAAAACAGCGTCAACGCATGTGTTGTCATTTGTTGTTGATTGATTGTAGGGTAGATAGTAATTACAGTCGGTCATCAATTTGCTTAGCCAATTTCTCTTAGATAGATCAACATTGAAGTCTCCAACCAATACGTCAGGTCTGAAGGTACAAAGTTGCCTAACCAGGGCAACTTTGCAATTCTGTAAGCTGTTGGAGTCACTTTGTGGCCGATGATGGACAAAGAGGAATCGCCTACAAACATTGGGGCAATCATAAGTAAATCAATTCAGCACGTTGATAACAAAAATAATTAGTTAACGCAAAACAAGCGAAATCATTGTGGAACCAGAACAACTTTATACAATTAAATAACATATATTTTTAAATATATAATTATTTATATATATATATATATATATATATATATATATATAAAGTTATCTAATAGTATAAATTTGTTCTGGTTTCACAATGATTTCGCCTATTTTGTATACAGCATATATATTATATATATATATATATATATATATATATATATATTTATATAAATAAAATATTTCATAGATTTAATAATTAAAAAAGAAGCAGTTACATATCATCGATCGTTTCCACCTTCGATCGTTTCCTTCTGTATTATTTTGCTTCTTTTCATTTATTTCGAAGTATATGAATTTTAGAAGGAATACCCAATTAATGGTGGAAACAGACATTTCACGTCGTTTCAATTCTATTCGTAGTAAAAAGAACAGATGTACAAAATACTAACATCGAAAAAGTGTCGAGTTTGATGAACTGAGAATTACGATTTGGCCCAAAAAAGAACGACTCAATTGTATTCACCCGAATATTTGAGCCAATATACACGATCGATCCAGCGTGATTGCGTTTTGAGCCAACAGGATGATCAAAACGATGTAAACGGAATCCATTCAGCTGATAATTACTGGTGTCATCAAAGGCGTTTAACCAGGTCTCGCAAATAAAAACAATGTCAGCTTTTTGATAAATAGCAGACGCTTTGATAACTTTGAAATGTAACCGAATACTTTGAACATTATGCTATACTAAATTCAGTGTAGTTTTTGAGGGATTGGGTAATGGTAAAGAACAAACAAATTGTTTTTCAGTTCGTAGTAACTTCATTTCATCAATAACATCCTTTGAAGGTAAAACATGCTTATTCTTAAGTTCTCCAATAATTGAATTTCCGTTTTTAGTAACACAACGAGTCAGAGCAGTGTATGCACCACCTTTGAATGCATACCCGGACAGATCAATTTCCAAACTTTGAGCTGATTTTCCTTGGTACTTGCAAATTGTGGTTGCAGCGTAGAACTCTAAAGGAAATTGACACCTTTCCACTGTCATTGTCGTTTTGCTGTACTTCGATTTAGGCACTAAGAACTGCTGAACGACTCTCTTAATTGGCACCCAGTTGTTTCCTGTTTCGTTTGGATATCTCGTCTGATAAAACCTTTTTCGGTAAACGCCAATACTTTCGTCGTTTGGAAACTCAACAAACAAGGTACACGGAAGACAATTAGAGAACTCAATTTTTCGAAGGTAACCAAGCATTCCATTAATAATGGAATCCTCTTTGCTGACGTTAACGGTGAGCATGTAGGGCTGGTTGAGAACTAAGTTAAGACAATAGTGAAGTCCACCAGTTTCACAGGATGGCAGAGACTTGAGTCGCATAAGGATTGACTGGTAGCTTTTCTCATCAAGGGCATGATCTTTGACTCTATCCGTAGCTATTGCCTCAAACTTTTGATCCGGAAAACAACTGACTACTTCAGCATTGTAAGCTTCAACATTTTTCCTGATCGCACAGATACGCAAAGAACCTTCTGGAATCTGATTGTTTTTTAAACTATTAAGTACATCCCAATCACAATCAGTCAGATTTCCTTCTCTCAGTCTGTTAAGAAGTTGACACCAATCTTGCTCATTTTGTCTCATTATCTTGGTTAGTTCGTGCAATCTGAAGCGAGACCACAAGTTATCGTTAATAGGAACATCTTTAATACGCGAAGATCGACTGAAGATGTACGAATCTTTTACTGGCGGTAGTTGAAAGAGATCACCGACACATACTACCGTCACGCCACCAAAAGGTTCATCACAATTCTTTATTTTCCTCAGACGCTGATCAATAATATGGAAAAAATAATTTCCAACTAGCGATATTTCATCAATTATTAGAACTTTCAATTGCGAATACTGCTGTCTGAGCCGGGATTCTGTCTCAAAACTCATTGCAAGAGCACGCTCTGAGTCGGGTGGTATAGCCAACAGACTATGTAAGGTCTCACCTCCTACATTTCTCGCAGCTGCAGCCGTGAATGCGCCAATGCATACGGTTGGTTTTTGAGGCTCAACTTCGGTTGATTTGAACAATCTTAAGAGGCACTGATAAAGACATTTGACAAGTAACGTTTTGCCCGTTCCAGCACCTCCTGACAAAAAAGGGTACATCTTTTCTACACTACATTTTGCTAGACGCTTCCTTTCGTAGTTTAAAATTTCAAGCAAAAAACTTTTCTGCTCAGCATTCAACAGGGCAACAAGCTCCAGGAATTTCTCTTCTTCCATAAAACACGGAAGGTTCTCAACGGTAAAAATCGGTTAAATCTTTAAGGTGTGATATGACTTTTCGGCCTTGATCAAGATCTTGACAGGCGTCAAAATCATCTAAACACCTCAAATTTGGGGCAGCAACATTTTCCAGCTCTAAATTGTTTGGAAGTTCATTGAGAAAAATTTTAGCCTTTTCGATGTCATGTCTGAAAGGTTCAAAATCCTTTCTATTATTTTCGACAATAGTTTTTACTTTACTATATCTTTCCTCGAAAGTTGTGCAACCGTTCAATAAAGCACAATCCTCTTCCGAGCGATACGGGCAATATAACAATAACTGTTCACGGAAATAAGCCTCTCGTTCTTTGAGAATGCCAAAACCAACTGATCGGATGATTCTGTAGCTTCCCGGATTCTTAATTTTTTGAACTTGAGATCCATCTTTCAATTTGATCAAATTGCCAGAAGACTCTTCGCTATCTGATTCTCTGTCACTTGACTCAAGAGGATTTTGAGGTTGCCTCATTTTTCTTTCACCATAATACATTCTATATTTGGACATGAAAACTGCGAGGCAAACATTTTCCAATGTTTCGGGTCTCAAAACATACCTCATCTGCTGATTGGTCTCATAAATGTTTGTATTACCATCTTCCATCTTTTCAATGGCTTCCATTGATTTCAGTCGATAACTACGCTGTTCAATGAGGCTAGTGTTGATGAAAACTACACTTCGTGTAGTGTACACAAAGCGCTGTCGAAGAAGAAGACAAACACATTCCTGAATTCCAATTTCATTTCCACGCACAAAGGCATTTCCAAGTTATGTAGGTTTTTAAACGAACACCCAGAAGGATCTGCTGCAAAAAGTTGCTTCATCTTTTCAGTCAATTGACTCATTCCTTTGTTTGGTTTAGTCATATAAGCAGTAATATACATTATCACAGCGTATATGTCAATTATATATTGTGTGTCGATATTCGCTTGCCACATCAATAAAAAAAGAGGACAGTACCCATTTACCATCACAGCATTTGGCTCGCGAGCAAGGAAAACGGCAGGCTTATCAAGCGCGCTTCTGAGAACCAGTAGATACTGTTCGCTAGTTAGACCACAGAGCTTCAGAAAACCGCTGAAATTGTAGGTACAGGCAGCACCTCGAGGTAGTGCCTTGACGAGTTGCATTACGTGTTGATGTTTTTCGCGTAGGCTTTTCAAAATTTTCTCATCTGTATCCTTAGGAAGGGGTCGCAGTATAGTTGTTTTTGACATAGGTGGTTTGGGGAACCCATATCGACAAGAATTAGACTTCCCACTGCAGTTTTTTCTGTGCGAGTGCATCTGATACTTTTGCGGCATCAATTGCTCCTGTTGAGACATTTGAACACCGTTTATTGTCTGCATGGTCAGTGAAGTTGAAACGCACTTATCGATGTATTCAACAACTGTTTGATCGTCGTTGTACCTAATATCAGGAGCACCTTTGACAAACAACATTATGTGAAGATGAAGGGATCCTCTGTACTGCGCTTCGACGCAACCGAAGTAATCAGTTACACGTCCAATTGGGCTGTTGTCTGTCTGCAGAACATTAGCCAGAAACCAGGCGACCTTTTGATCGAAAAATCGAACAATAGTTACTGGATCACTTCTAATGAGTTTCAATTTTTCCTCATAAGACAAACTCAGTAGTTCTTCGTCAGATAGCGGCACAGAATTCGGATATAACAACTGATGTAAAATACGAAGTAGGTCAGGCCAATGGGCCTCTGGCATTGATAAGGTTTGAAAAATTGTAGCCTTTCCCAGCTGCCGTGCCCATGCCATGCAATTTTTTTCATATTCGCAAAATAAGGCTGCGAGAGTCGTTGATTTTTCAGGAAATCATACCCTTATTTGTTTTTAGGAACTCAAAAACTCCTCCATTTTTCAGTTGTCCGGCATTTTCAGCTTTTCCCTTCACGTTTTTCATCGCTGCATGTGCTTTGGAAAAAAACTGTTGACTTGGCAATTTTTTCACTTTGAAACAAATATTCTCAACATGTCTAGCAAACATTCGATTTCTATGGCGCATTTCAATGACGCAGTAGTCTCCATAGGTAAGCGGTACAACATGATTAGACATGCGAGCTTGTCCTGCAAAAAGCGATGGATAAGACAGTTCTTCGCAATGCTCATCCTGGTAAATAGCTAATGAATCAAAACCCTCACACGGTGCGTACGAAAAAGCTTTATTTATTTCTGGTTTAAGGTTTTCTTTGAAAATAAGAGTATCATGATGCGCCATTTCATAATCATTGGGGTCAGCATCAGTTAGCACTTCATCTTCCATTTGTTCAAAAAAAATTTTACTGACTTCGATGTCTTCGTAGCCATCTGCATTCTGTGCTTGTATTACAGGGGGGTACCAATTTTCATTGAAGGACACGTCATATAATTTCATTAAATCGGTTCCCACCAACGCTCTTGCTGCGTTTAAAACCTTACTAGGTTTACCGTACATACTTATATAGGGTTTTTTATCGCTCATTCTTCTTTTGAAGTTGAAAAGAAGTAAGTCGTCCGAGATATCTCTGGGGATCTCCTGAACAGTTTTTTCGCAACTATTGGGCACATTTACAATTCCACTTGCACAGCACGCTTGTCCACCGGGTTTCTCGTAGATATTTACGAAAGGGCAGCGCTTCGAAACGCATTTTTCCTCAATTAAATTCAATTCTTTCAGCACATCTGGTACTACGTTTAGACCGACACCATTCAAAACAGAATGTGGGGGGATTCGTTCTTTTCGGAGATGCTTGTCACAAGTTTTACATATCCATCGTTTGCTCTCCACACTTAGACAATTTGGGAGTTGTACATTAGAGTTAGGTATAGCAGCCATGGAATTAAGAGCAGTGGAATACAGGACAACTTGCTTACGCAAAAAAGCTGCTCGCAGCTGGTGCACACCAATTGTAAGGGGGAATCGTTCAAAAAATTGCGCCATTTTCGGATTAAAATTTGGGGTTCTGAAATTTTGTTTTCGTGATACCTTCGCTGACTTCTCACTTGATTCAAATTGTTGATAGTAGGGTTTTCAAATCGTTTTTTTGATCTGAGCAGATTTTCTTCTCTCAGCTTGGGAATTTGGAATCGTTTTAGAGCAGCTTTTCTGTTTTTTTTCTCTAAACTCCTCTAATTTGAATCTTCTTAATGATCGCAAACAATTTTTTGTTTTATTGATCCGATTCGACAACCATTGCCGCACTTTGAGAAGATTTTTCTGCCTTGTCGTGCTTTCCGAGACTCGCTTCATCTGGGAAGCCCTGTAAGCATCGTCGTTTTTGTATATTTCACGTCTTTTCGCATTTGCAGTAGCTTTGTTTTCTTGATACCATTTGCGTATTTTCTCTCGCGGGTTTTTCCTGAAGTTCGTTTGCTTTTCCTTAGTCTTCTGTTTTTTGATCTCCAAACGTTGGAGTCTCTTTTGTCGCAAATGGGACTCCTTATTTCTTTCATATGAGTTCGAATGGTTACCACTCAGATCATTTTGGCTAGCAATTGCAATTTTCTTTGCATGGTAATTTTGCCTCCTCTTCTGGTTGATTTTGTCTTTGTTTTTTTGATAGTAGATCGCTTGTTTTGTTAATTCTGACCGGATATCAGATATTTCTGACGAATTGCTCGCAAACGCAGAGCAACTTTGATTGACTGACGGAGTTGTCGGTAATGTATTATTTAAGACTTGGGGTATAGGATAAATTACAGGGATTCGATTGTGACCGGAAACTGGTTGATAATGAAAATTTTGTAGAAGAAGATAAATCGAAACTTCATTTTGAAAGAAAGGACTACTGTAAACAATCCAGCCCAGATAAGCATCGCGAACAAAGACCTCGCAGCCAGTAAGGAAGCAAAACGTTAGAATCTCTAAATCGCCACCCCATTCTGCATTGGCAAACATTTTTGATCTTGCTAGATACTCGGAAGCACTAGCACACCCGTCGTAGGGGAAAAGGAATGCTTGGTATGTATACAGGGCTTGACAAATAATTGATCTCAGGACATAATGGTCTGTTACCTCGCCCGTTAAGACCCGACAAATACTGGTGAACAAACAGTTTCCATCATGAGTTTCCATCTGGTGAACAATCAGTTTCCGCTCAAAAAACTAGGTAAAACATTCAGCGATAAATTAATAAAGCTTGTTAAAATTCATTCCGCAGAAGCCTCTTATTAGGGACCTTTACTGCCAAATGAGTTCCTTTGACCTTAAACAAATTCAATTTAAACTTAAGTTTTAAAGTGCAAAAGTCATTTTATTGAGTGAGGTAAGTCACGTGTGATCAAAATCTAATCACGCAAATAACCTAAAAACTTTTGCTAAAGCGAGTGAGAAATGACGTCACGCGCGCAAATGCCGTTAGTGAGAGGAAGAAGTCATTCAGAAAATTTGACTTTTTCAGCTTTGCTGTGTGAACAAATGTAAAACGAAAAAAGAGCGTCAGACGACAAAACAAAAAAAAACCAAGAGCACCGCAATATAGCTTCGCTCAGCTTACAGCTTTGCAGCTATAATAACCGCACGAGCAACCAATTACTATCAAAATAGGAACAATCTCACCGGGGGACTGCCATTCTTCATCTTGCCCCTTGTCCCAATAGACCCAAAAACACTTCCAGCCAGCTAAAGTAATAAACAGGACGCAAAAACACAGAACTTAGTCTTTCGTTCTCTTTTTGAGTTGCGGATTTTTCTTTAGGAGCCAACTGCGCACGTGTTACTTTACACGTTTCGATGCCAAGTAGTTTACAATAACTACTTCCAACTTCGTTCGACGGCAGTTAAAAATTAAAGCTAAAATTTATTCGCATACACGCAAGTTAGCACAGAAAAGGAAACAGTATTAAAGTCAGATGTGATAGTTCTGGGTTTCGTCTAATTTTGTTTCATCGTTGTCGTCCAGAATCTTGCTACTGAGATAAAGTATCTTCCTAATGCGCGTACTATGTTAGGAAAGAACAAAGACAGAACCAGCCGGAGCAGGCTTTCTCAGCTGACATCAAGTACACAGCAAAACTATACTGCCTTCTTTCTTCTGGCAGGCTTAAACCCTCAACTTCCGATTCCAAACCCAGCGAACAAGCCACTGCACTACTGTTCTCTATTTATATACAAAAAATGCAATACGACACGTGCTATGAAATTGAGTTGCTGAATTGATGGATTCTTAAACCTGAAAATTGAGTAGTTTTTTTTTTTTCAATAAAATTTACACACCTTGGTTACCATCTGTTTCGTGGAGTGCAAGTGGAGTGTAGTTTATTTTGGGTCTACGGGGGCTAACCGAAGTGCTTATCAGTTCCCCGGTGAGATCGTACCTATTCTTTGTCCAAGTTTTTGGGGTGTTCTCTCCCCCCCCCCAAAGTTTTCTGGGGCGGTTTGCCTGTGAAAACAACTGAAACTATTCCCCGACGCCCATTTTTATGCAATTCTCAAGATGACAAAAAACAAAAAAGCGAAACCTAATGCGCATATCAGTCTATTAGATTTTCCCTGCGGATCCTGTCAGAAAAATTGTGATAGCTTTTGTGTACAGTGTTCAAACTGCAAAACGTGGTTTCATGATTCGTGCTCAAATTTACCAAACAGCATTTTGGCAGTTTTGGGAAAAATTAAGGGCATAAGTTGGTCTTGTGAAAATTGCGAGCAAAAAGGTCAACTTCCAGTAACAAAAGCCGATATTGATTCTTTGTCGGATAATATTCATTCACTTAATACACAAATTCAACAAGAATTGTCTGAAATCAGAAATGATATTTACCAATTGAAACAAAACTCTTGCGAAGCTAAAATTGAGCAGCTTCAAAATGAAATCAAAGACTTAAAGAGCAGCGTGGGTTCTCTGAAGCAAAATAGCCAACCAAAACCTCAATATAATCAACAATCGGAAAACCACATGAGCGACAAATTAATAATTTTTGGAATACAGGAGAATCAAGACCAGATTTCGAGAATTGAAGCAATGAATACAGACAAAAAACAAGTAGTATCTATTTTCGAACAAATAATGGGACTGAAAGATGTCGTAATTCATGACTGCTTCAGATTAGGGAAACTCGTTAACGAGAAGAACAGGCCTGTTGTAGTGAAAATTGATAATGCGTGGACTTTCAGAACGATCTTCTTATCTGTTTCAAAGTTAAAAGGTTCGGGATTTGTCATAAAAAAATTTCTCTCCGTTGAGGACTACAAAAAGGAAAAAACACTATATCAGCGGAAGACAAATCTGATAAACAATTTTGGCTACGAAAAACACAGTTTCTCCATTAAAGGTCAAGAGTTATTTTATAAGGGAAAAGTTATCGCTGAAAATTTTAACCCGAATAGTATGCAATCCTCTACAGATCAAAACGTCCATACGTCCTGACTACCAGCCATCAAAATCTCGTCCTTAAACTGTAGATCCTTGCTGAATATTAATCGAAGAATTAGCCTTGATATTCATCTCAAAGTTCATAAACCCGATATTATCTGTCTGAGTGAAACGTGGTTTGATTCGAGAGTTGATGACACATGTGTCTTCATTTCAAACCTTTATAGCGTAGTTAGTAGAATTGATCGATGTAATGGTAGCCATGGAGGAGTTGTTATTGGTATGAAAACAGAAATTAATGTTCACAGTGAAACAATCCAAGCTAAATCTCCTGTTGACTTTGCAACTTCGGCTCTCTTTTGCAATTTAGAGCAGGCAATAATTGTTATAAATGTTTACAATCCACCTCATGAATCGCCTTATCGCTTAGAAGTAAAATTGTTTGATACTTACTTACACGAAATTATTAGTTCGGCTCATGAAAAAGTTCTTAAAAACAATTTAGATCTCATCAATGTGCTCATAGTAGGTGATGTAAACCTTCCTGGAATTGATTGGAGTCTCCTGAGCAGTAATAATGCCTATGAAAAAACATTTTGCCAGGTTTTTCGGAAATACGGATTTTGCTCTCTCATAGAGGACAAAAACGTTAAAAATGATTGCTTTCTTGCGGTTTTCCCTGACACTATTTCTTTTGCTCATATCCATGCAACGTTTTCCGATCACCCAATGATTAGCGCTGAAGTAAATTTTTCTAGCAGCCAGGTTGAGAAATCAAAATCAGTTTATTCTTTCCGAAAAGCGAATCTTCCCAAAATTGCTGAAAGATTCAGTTACTTTGATGCCTCAGCTGGAGATATAAACCACACACTTCAACATTTTTATGATGAAATCAACTTTTGCTGTATGGCTTTTATTCCTCGGAAAACGAGAAGGCGAAGGGAAGCTCCTTACTACTTTTCGTCTCATTCCATTCACGCAGAAAATGTTCTAAATACAGCTCGACGACGTCAAAAAGATAAGAACATAATTGAAAGGCTTGAAAAGAATTTAGCTGATTCACTTGAACTAGATAAGACAGTATATCTGAACTCTTTCGCAGGTTTAACTCTGACAGAAGTTTTTCAAAATCTTAAGAGCTTTCGTCGTATTCCTGATCTGCCCACTAAGATGAAGTTTGCTGGAAACAGTATTTCTGGACCGTTGAAAATTGCCAATGCTTTCAATCAACATTTTGCATCTGTTTTCAGAGAGGATACGAGCCCTCTTTCAGTGCCACTCGCTTCAGCAGACCCCACAATTTGTCTAGAAGATATATATTTCACTAACAGTGAAGTAAAATCAATGATCTTTAGTTGTCATTCGGGTTCTGAGTCCTACGATAAATTGCAGCCAATCTTATTGAAAACGTTTTCACCTGCCATTGTCCCAGTTGTTACTGAGATATTTAACAAAATTATAATTCAGCAAGAATTTCCAAAGAGCTGGAAGAAAGCAATAATTAAACCCCTGCATAAAAAAGAGTCGAGAATTGACATAGAAAATTACAGACCAGTGTCAATGTTGTGCGCGCTCTCCCTAATTTTCGAGAAATTACTGTATAGAAAATTTAGGGATCGTTTATGGAAAAATTTAGACAATCGCCAGCACGGTTTCAGGACCAAGCATTCTACTATCACTCAAATGATCCAGTATTGTGAAAAAATTTTTCGTTGTTTGAATGCTAAAGAGTCTGCTTTAAGCGTTTATCTCGATATTGCAAAAGCGTTCGATACAATTAATCACAATGCAATTTTGTTGAAGCTTACGCATTTTGGTTTTGATAACCAATTTCTCAAGTTTTTTGCAGATTATTTGTCAAATAGAACGCAGTGCGTGTTTGTTAAAGATGATTATTCGTCAGAGTTAGCTGTTACGAGTGGTGGTCCACAGGGTTCAGTGTTTGCGGTTTTTATGTTTGCTGTGTACATTAATGACCTTCCATCTCTAATGGAGAACAGCACATATCTTTTCGCCGATGACACAAAAATTATTGGAAGTCAAATGAATTTATTTTCACTACAAAATGATTTAAACAAAGCAATTAAATGGTCAAAAGAAAACAGAATGCAATTCAACAATGCAAAGTTTGAAGCTATATGTTTTGATGTAAAAAAGTTAGATCAGTGTAGTGTCCACTTGTATGCAGACGATACAGAAATTACATGCAAATCTTCGGTGAATGATCTTGGTGTAGTAATTACTAATAACTTGAAATGGGACAGTCATATCAATCAGCGGCTGTCAAAGGCACAACAAAAGCTTTTTTTCTTGAAGAGAAACGTTCCCTTTTCTACAAATACGAAAGTAAAAGTAAGTTTATACAAAAGTTACATTTTATCAATTCTCCTGTACGCGTCAAATGTATGGTTCTCGAATTGGCCAAATTGCAGAAAACTCGAAAAGATGCAAAGACGAGCGCTCAAGTGGGCTTTGAATAAGAAATTTTTTACAGATAGTGACTACAATCAGAGCCTCATTTCCAACAATTTGTTGCCGATCAGTTTTCTTTTGGTTCGAAATGATCTTCTTATGCTGAACAAAATTTACAACTGTGATACTGCCCTTAAGTTTGATGATTATTGGAAAGTTTTCAAGGGACCACGCAGTAACCGTTCTGCAGCAAAACAATTTTTGAAGACCAATTTTAATTGGACGAAATCAGTCAAATTCGAAGAGTATTTTGTCTTGAGAGTTGTGAAATATGCAAATGTTCTCTCTCAGCGAAATGACATCTCAACTTTTGACTGGACATGTCCAACAGTGTTATTTCGGAAACAGCTGAACTCGCTGTTGAAATTAAAGGCTTTGAACTTTAAATACTATCAGTATCCTGTTAATTGGTCCTGTTTCTAATTAGTTAACAAAGTGATTCCCGCATCGCGGGTACCAAGTCAATTTAATAATAATAATAATAATAATGTACAGAAGCGTAGTCCTCTGAAACGTGTACTTTTATGTTTGTTAAACATGTATTTTTGCCATTCGTTAAACTTAGGAAGGAATGATGTAATCAATCAAAACCAATCATAAAATGATTTTATGTTAACTCGCAAAAGCACCTATTATAATATAGTTGAACTCATTACATGAGCAGTAGTCAATCTGCCGGTAAAATCACGGGGAGACGTCCCACCGTGAAATTAGCGATATGGCCCTTTTTAGGTGCACTTTTCGAAAACTTGTAGATGGTATTTTTTGGCCGGAAAAAATTAAGGCGGCAAAAACTTTTAGAAAATTTTGAAATTTTAAATGTCTGCCCTGACATTGGCGACATGGCGATTTTTAGGTACCCTTTTCAAAAATTGTTATAACTTTTTTCGAAAAAATTATTTTTTATGGTTGGCAACATTATGTAGTTTTTTTGTAGATTTGGGTGGTGAGAGTGATATAACTTAAACGTTTTGATGAAAACTTTTCAAGGTGAATAACAAACTAATTAATTTTTTCAAATTCTGACTCCTTTTTCCGGTCTAATCGGACTAATGAAAGACTGAAAAAGAACCGTGATCAACCTGATGGAAATCTGAGGGAATGGTAGAGAAAATAGTGTAAATTGTATGTTTTTGTTCCAAGGTAAGAAATTTTAATACTGTTGCCAGTTATGAGAGACCGCAAAATAGGTTTTAATTTTATGGGTTTTTTGGCCATATGCTTAAAATAACAAATGAGAAGTGATAAAATTGAAAGTTAGATGAATTTCAAAATTCGAGAGAAGCTTCACGTGAAGTTTAGAAATGAAAACAGTACAAGAGAACGATTGGTGCACAAAATAGAGTGGAAATCGAATGAAAAATTAATAAAATGCGAAAAAAATTATCCGAAAAACCAATAAAATGTGATTTTATGGGTTCAGAATTTTGTCTCAAAAGTGTCTCATGTGGACCAATGGAATTATTGTGAAAAGGATCGGAAAAAATTTGAATTGACCGTTTAAGGTGTACTTTGGGAGTCATTTTGCGTCAAAAATAATTAAAATTTATAAAAACTGACAACTAGATTAAAAAATGGCGTTTCTGATGGTAAAAAGTTAAAGTTTTTCTGGTTCAAAAGTAGTCTTCTAAACTTTGTAGTTCTGTGGAAAATTGGCACAAGAATTTATTAAGAATCGGGTGATAATTATGTTAATTTTCACTCATATTTTTGTATTTCAAAAAAAAGGTCAAAATTGTGCAAAATTGGGGTGTTTCGGGGCAAGAATGTAGAAAATATTTCCATAAAATATATAATGAGTATTTGGGTACTGTTTTTTTAAATATTTGTAAATTTTTCATGTTTTTAGTTTAACAAATCAAAATTTTGGGGACAAATTCAAAAAAAGCGATTCTATTAAGATAAATGCTGCTGTATTGAACAGTGTTGTTTTGATTGTGTGACATTTTAAACCATAAAAAACGAAATTAAACAGTTTTTGAGTGATAATATCCATGGATAATAGTTCTTTAGATATCTTTAACATCTCATCGAATAATCCATAGTCCTGCTTTTGTTTCTAGTAAAAGTAATCATTCTGCTAAATCATCAGGGTTAGTATCAGTCAAACCACTCGCACTAACTCTTTCTTGCTAACTCGACGTTTTGTTTCGAATTGTTACCCTTATCTTGATTTTATCATCTTTTAAATCTCTTTGGTTTACATCTTCATGAGTGATAAACCTAGTGAAACCTTTTGTGAAATCATGTTATCTTTTACTTTTATGTTATGTTTTAAATTAACATATGAAAAGTAATAAAAGTGAATAAACGAATTTCAAACTTGAAGAGAAGTTCCAAGTAAAGTTTCGAAATGAAAACAGTAGAACAGAATGAATGGCGCACAAAAAATGAAAATTGAATGGAAAAATGATGAAATGATAATGAATTTTTTTTAATCAGAACTCGGTAAAACACAATTTTATGGGTTCATTATTATGTCGGGAAATGTGTGTGTTATGTGAGGTCAATGGAATTATTGTGCAATTAAGGATTGGAGAAAGTTTGAATTGACCGTTTAAGGTGTGTTTTGATAGTCATTTTGCGTCAAAAGGTTAACAAAATTGATAAAAACTGAAAACTAGCTTAAACAATAAAATGGCGTTACTGAGGATAAAAAGTTAAAATATCACATAATCCATAATGTTCCACTTTTAATTCTAGTAAAAGTGATTCTAATCTTTCTGCTAAATGGTCAGGGTTAGTATCAGTGAAACCAATGGCACTAACTTCTTGTTTCCTCTCGTAATTAGTGTCTGCACAACTAGAATTTACTCTTGGTGAGGTGAGACTAGTTGTTAACTTTATAATCTTTCACTCTTAATATCTCCTTTTTGTTTGCAATTGATATCCCTTATCTTAATTTTATCAGCTTTTAAATCTCTTTGGGTTACATCTCATGGGTGATAAACCTAGTGAGACCTTTTGTGAAATCATAGATGATATCCTTTACTTTTATACCATTTTGTGTTAAAGATACATCTATACCAATTATTTTAAATTTGTTTGGATGTTTCAATTGATTTTGGTTCTAACTGATTATTTGTTTGTTTCCCATTAATAATAGAATATCGATCATATCATTGTCTACAGTTATCATATGTCCTCTTTCACCTGGTAACTTAATATTAAAGTTAATCAAAATTATCTTCTAATGCTGCTAATCTTTCACTCTTAATATCTCCTTTTTGTTTGCAATTGATATCCCTTATCTTAATTTTATCAGCTTTTAAATCTCTTTGGGTTACATCTCATGGGTGATAAACCTAGTGAGACCTTTTGTGAAATCATAGATGATATCCTTTACTTTTATACCATTTTGTGTTAAAGATACATCTATACCAATTATTTTAAATTTGTTTGGATGTTTCAATTGATTTTGGTTCTAACTGATTATTTGTTTGTTTCCCATTAATAATAGAATATCGATCATATCATTGTCTACAGTTAACATATCTCCTCTTTCACCTGGTAACTTAATATTAAAGTTAATCAAAATTATCTTCTAATGCTGCTAATGTTTGTTTTTGATTTGATATTATATTCTCCGTAGCTTCGCCGATTGAATTTGTTTGTAAATTTAATGTTTTTGTTAATTTCGATCAATTCTTCTATGTCACCATAATATTCTTTTTATTTTATTTTATCTTCTAAACTATTGTTTTCTTTTTCTAGATTGTTTAATTCTATCAGTATTTCTAGTTTACTCATAGAGCGGGTCATAGCTACGCTTATTTTTATTAGAATGAATAATTAATTTTCGTTTTATGCTAAACGAAAAATGCTCTCGAGTAGTGAATTAAAGATAAACCATTCACCATCAGACTGAAAAAGAATTATTCAGATTAAAAATCTAACCACTCACCGTCACATTTAAAAAGATTTATTCAAATTAAAAAATAACCAATCGCCATCGCATTGAAAAAAAGTCTAATTAAAGATCACATTGAAAAATTAATTCAATTTTTTTTTAAAATATAACGATCCACCATCACATTACAAATAAAACCAAATTCACGAAAATTATATTCGCATCGAAACAGAAATTCCCACCTCGTTTGAGTTTGTTTTTTTCCACTGAGCATAACTGTTTTTTTCAACAGGGAACAGATTTTCATTAAGTCAAAATAGCTGTTTGATTTTTAACAGAGGGCACATTTTTTGTTGAGTCAGCAATTTTTTAACCGAGTTAAATTTTTATAGTTTTATTACTGATGTTAATTACTGACGAAAAACCTAACGGGTAAGCAATAGTTTTGTATTAGAGAATAGTGTGTAATATATGTTCAATTTTTGTTATCATGAAAAATTACTTAATTTAAGTGATTTCACATTTTTATAATCTTTGAAAATCACTTAAATAGCGTAAAATCATTATTTTTTATTAGAGACGTAGTGTTTTATATGTGCTATCTGATCATCTTTCGTTTAGAAAGCAGTCAGATAGCACATATTATACACTACTACCACAAAACTAAAATTTTTGAAAATAACAATTTTTTCGAAAAAAGGTATCTAAAAAGTACATTTTTGGGTCCCCCGTTGACTGTACCGGCAAATTGACTACTACTTACATGAGGAATAATTCGATTCATAGAGGTAACGATAGTGGTCACTATTAACAATACCAACCTTCCAAAAACTTTACCCCACCTTAGTTTTTGACCCATTATAAAGCGCAAAGAAAGGAAACCTAAATAAACCAAAATAGAGTATTCAGAGAACGGCATTCATGGAAATTATGATTAGAACCATTACCTAAAGGCCACATTACACAGGGCAAATAGGGAAATCAGGGCGCAGTAATCACCGAAATTACGCAGTAACCAGCAAACAAATCAGGGCGCTTCAAAAGTCTTATGCCAATTTTAAAGCTTTAAAGAAGACGTAGGTTGCTATGCTAATCGATACCTTGGTGAACGTTCTGTCAAACAGCTTAGCTTCCAGTGGGTGGGGGATGTCTTGGTCTTTGACATCATCCCCCATGAACTGATGGTGCTCACTGTGGTACTTCTTAAATGCTATCGAGGCAGGTACTCCTATAGGCAGTGTGATGAACATTCCGAAGAGCCTACCCAGAAGGTAGTTACGATTGAAGACATTGTTGTGAGAGTTCTCGTGCATAGCTAGTGTGAGCGACTGGTTGATGGTTCCCCCGATGAGGTAGGCTAGTGTAATTGTGATAGGCCAGGAGGCATCCTGCAGCATCCAGCACATCCATATTTGGAAGGTAACTACGAAAGGCACAATGAACAACATCGAGTAGTCTGCTCCGTAGAGCTCCTTCACTTCTGGATACTTGGCTGAAACAATACATAATAAAAAGCACGTTTATGCAGCTCTGAAAATCATTGATTAATTGGTTTTAAATAAACCCAAAACAAGTTGAACGAATGATCGACTTATTCCAGTCTTACAAAGCTTTCATCCAGAACTTTCGGAGAAACTCTTACTATTCTACGACCTGCTTTAAAAAATTCGAAGAAGACGATCAGCACATGCTCAAAAAACTAACAAAAGACTTGAGGGCAGCCTGTGACTTCCATAACAGACAACAAAAAGTTGACCAGAAAATGTTATAATAATGACAGATGCTTCATTTACGCAACCGGATACGCGTTAATGATAGACATGTCGGTACAAAGATAGAGCTTTAGGAATCGGCGAAAAATTTAACTTTCTGAAAAAAAAACTACTTTTTTTGATTCTGTCACTTTTGGCCCAAAAATACCCTAAATGCAATCCTCGTAAATTTTGACTCCAGACAAAGTTTCCCAGGATAGAAAGGCGACAAATTATTCGGCAGAAAAAAGTAAGACACATTAACAATTTTCGGAAAATATGGAAAGTCATCCAAAAACTGTTTCCGATGATGAGACTTAAAATAAAAATAGCTGGCGGATTGCCAGAAAATAGCCGCAATAGCTTCGTAGATCTGCAGTCTCAAAAAAAACGGTAGAAAAGACAGACCAAAAAAATTCGTCTTTTCATTGAAGGCTGATATGTTATATTTTGATTATAAATCTGTATAAGTTTTGCTGCCTCTATTAGCTGCTCTCAAATAACCATCATTTAGAGTGCCACACGCCCATTTGACCTTATCTCTTTCAATTAAAGTAAATAAAAATCAATTTCAAAGTGAGGAAGTCATTTTTGAGAGTGATGTAAGTCAGGTGTGACCAAAAATTTAATCACGCGAATGAACAAAAAACAACTCGCAACACTAAGAGCGAAAAATCCCAAAAATTGAGTACAATTTAACGCAAATAAGCCAAAATAACTCATGAAGCAGATTTTCAATTAAAAAGTCCACTGCTTTGATCAAATAAGTTGGAATGCAAAAAAATTAGAAAATTTTATTTCGAAGATTTTGAGAACTTCTGAACAAAACCTGATTAACTTTCTAGTAAAAAAAATAGTAAAATTTTGGAAAAAGGTAACTTTTTTTAAATAAGTAAACAATTAATCCAAAACACTCACAATGGCTAAATCTGGTCTGGGAAACACCTGAAAACAGTTATTATGAGCAAAGAGCGACCTAGAAAAGTTTTATTGTTCTTTTTCATTTTCAAGTTTCGAAAATTTTTGCAATTTGGGTCAATAATTTTTTAAAATTGTTTTCATATTTTCAAAATTATTGAAAGGTTACCTCTGATTTAAAGTATAGTACAACTTTTAGCTCATAGGACTTCTATTTGAATTTAAACGAAGACGGCCACAAAATTTGGTTTTAAGTGCGGAGCTTTAGGAAAACGGTCAAAAAATTTTAAAAATTAAAAAACTAACTTTTTCAAAAACTGCGTCAAAATTCTTACTTTTGTCACCAAAATGCCCTCTATATACGAGTCGTGATTTTTGACAGACAAAAGCCCCTATGATGGAAAAAAGTGGGAAAAACAATAGTTTGCGAGAAAAACAAAAAATCGGAATTTCTTAATAAAAAGTTTGATTTTTAGTCCTAATGAAAAACTGGAAAGTAATCAGAAAAATCTTGAAAATTCAAGGATGAGAACATTTACAAATTAACGTCGCAGTATTTAATAAAATCAGTATGTTTTTCTGAATCTCAGGGTCCCGTAACCCAGCTAAAAAGGTTTCGTTGTGAGGAGGTACACGGCCACCAGGTGATCAAGAAGTACTTGAAGCAGTTTCCAAAATTAACAATCACGGCAGGCATTCTTCACCGGAAGTTTTCTAGCCAAACAGGAAATTACTTTATTGAACAAACATTGTGTCCTGATACAACTAAAAAGGAAGAACTTTACAGAATCCACATCTGTGTCCAAGATGGACACAGGAGTTGTTGCGGTCAAAACTAATACTTTAAATTTTTCTTATCAAATTATTAGATCGTTTTATGATAAGTCTATAGCTAGGCTCTCTACCGGCAATTCTCGTCTATTAGAGCGACGGATTTGGGTCAAGTTTGATCAATGTTGAATTTTATATTAGAAATAATGTAAAAACATACTAAAATGATGAAAATAATATTTAACCTTGGTGCAAGACCTTCAAGGTCACTGGTGTATATTTCTCATATGTACTCTCATTCCCTTATGCGTTGCTTTCATTTTCAATAGTTTTCATCTCAAGGTCACAACTTTTGTTTCCGATAGTCGGGTGACCTTGAAAAAGTGCTGAACTTTTGAAGTGCTCTAGCTCCTAGGGACTTGAGTTTAGGACCCTGAAAAGGGGGTTGGGCATAGTTTTCACTTGATACTCTAACCATTGGTGCTAGTCTCGATGCTCATTTCGTTCATCGACTTTGCAACTTTACCCTGAACGGCTCATTTTCCCTTTTTTCAAATTCCATCTAGTTTTTGCCATATAATTATACGATCAATCAATTGCGTTGTGTCAATACGCTTTCTAAATGTCACGAGCAATGCCAAAATTATGACAGCTTTTGATATGTGGGCGAATTCATACTTTCCATTTCAGTTATGAACAAACTTTAGTTAATATTTGAATAATACACTAAGTTTTCCTGTTTTAAAGATTGCTTTGATGTCAAATGTTGTGTCAGAAATGTTTTATGTTAGTTTTTGATGAACCTTCAATTATCACGCCATTTTGCTATGTTTAACGTTCAAATTCTCTACATAATCATTGTCTTAATATGGTTAATTTCATATTTACTTAATAATTTGCTATGTAAACAGATTAAATTCCTGAACAGAATACTCCCTTTAACTGTAAATGTCAGTTATGTAATGTTTAATTACCACTCGTAAATGTCATCTGGTGAACATAATTCTAACAGAGCGAGCATTAGTGTAATTGGAGTCAAGTTGTATGACTTTTCAGTTACGAAATTCAAGTTATTTTCTCAAAGTTTTGCAGAAAATCCTACGGAAATTACAGTCAAGAAAAGTTTCTAAAGCTTTAAACGAACCAGAACATGCGTAAAGATATTTTTAGTTTTTCACTACTAATATCAGCCGTAACATTAATGGTCCGTATTCTCCCCGGACATTTAAAAAGATAATATTTGTTGTTATTTATTATCAAAATGTTCAAGAAGTCGACAAAATCTCAGAAGGTTGCCAGAAGTCGATACCTTCTTCATCAGAACAACAAGCATCTTCCCAACAAAAAATCATCATTCCATGCTGATTCGTCGAATTCCATTCGTCGAGCTAGATCTGAAGTTGACGCATACTTCGAAGAAGAAGACAAGTGACTCAATCAGCTGAGTAAAGTAGAGGCCAAACACGGTGGGACTGGTTGCTCTGAGGTAACAGAGAAATGCATTGACTACAGAAGTCGTCAAACGGATCACAAATGCTACATTCTGAATCTTTTCGATCTAAAAGCAGCAGCATCAGAAAACAGAATGGTTTCGTTTGGAGAAGTTTCAGTCTCCACATTCACTACATTGGGAGAAGATGCTCCAAATGCAGCAGTTCTAACGGACAGTACTCCTCAGGACAATGGCGTAAACCTTGTGAGCAGTGGCTCACAGAAAGAGAAAAGCGACAGTCCGACTCAAAACACAAGTCAAGTGGGTAAATCTGGTAATTACTCATTGGAGAACAAGCTTGCAAGAGAGGAGGAGAAGAGATTGCTAAAGCTCCAGAAAGTTGAAGAAAGACAGGAGAAGGCCAAAAAGAAGGCCAACATCGAGTCCAAAAAGCTTCAAATGGAGTTTGAAAGAAAGCAAAGAGAGCACGAAGAACGGATGAGACAAGTTGAGGAAAAACTTCAACTTCGCTTGATGGAAGCCGAATTAGAAAGTTCTTCTGGAGAGACTTCTGACAAATCTAAACAATCAAATGAAACGGAGTCTGATGACGAATTTTCAACGAAAGAACTTCACGAGGAATACGATGAGTACGCAGAAAACCTCAAAGTTCAACTGCCAGAAGTGGAGCGTCCATCAAGTTCTTTTTTAACGACAGATAGTTATTCGAGTCGTTTAACAAAGTATCGACAGCAGTACAGTTCAGGAGAAGATATCGAAAATCCATTTGAGCAGCAAACAAGAATTCAAAGTACACCTCAGGGAAGCAGAGATAGACGATTTTCACCTGATAGATACGCCTATTCAAATTCATTCTTGTCTCCAAGGGACAACAGTAATGATATCTTTTCACAACCAACCAACAATGGTAACAGAAGTTTGCCAAAATTAAAATTTCGCGAATTTGATGGTAATCCATTGGATTGGCCTGAATGGAGTGGAATGTTTCTGTCTACAATACACAGCAACAGTATTAGCCGAGACGAGAAAATGAGCCATTTGAAGACATTGCTTGTTGGAAAAGCAAAACGAGCTGTCAATGGAATGGGCTACTCTGGAACAATGTACAATCAGGGTTGGAACACACTGCAAAGAAAGTTTGGCCAAAATTCAGAACTTCCCACAGGTTACATTTAGCGACTTATCATCCTTGATAGAGTTTGCTGATACGGTATCAACGTTTGTGAACATTCTACAGCAATTTGGGTACTCGAACGACTTGTTTTCTTCTAGTAACCTTGATATTGCGGTCAGTAAGTTGCCGTTAGATACAAAGCGTCGATGGTTTGCTTTTATAGAGGCCCCAACCAAAGCAAGACGAATACCAAACCTGGTCGAGTTTAATAATTGGTTGCAAGAAGCGCAAGTACATGAGCGATTGGTTCATTGTGCGCCTACATCGTCAAAATTCGAAACACAAACGACAAAGTTCAGTAAGAAACCTGATTTCAAGAAAAGTCCAAATCCCAGCGAGTCAGCCTTCAGTTCAAATGACGATAAAACTCGGACCGAAAACAAATGTCCTATCGAAGGTTCAAATCATAGGGTCTGGAACTGCGATAAGTTCAAGAACATGAAAATAGATGAACGATACAATGTCGTTAAAGAAAAGAAGCTATGTTTTTGTTGTCTTGCTGATAACCATGCAGCAAAAGACTGTCCAAGGAACAAAAATTGTGGCGTTGATGGCTGTGAGAAAACCCACAACAAGTTGCTTCACTACAAGAAAAGGTCGGAAAACTTGAAACCCATTAACAAGACAGAAGTGACTAATTTAACCACCAATGTGGAGTCAATAAGAGGTTTAATGCAAATAGCACGTGTCAGAATCTTCGGAGATGAAGGGTAATTCGAAGATACTCTTGCTGTTTGTGACACGGGGTCCACTCAGACGTGGGTGGATGAAGACTTGTTAGAAAAGCTTGAATTACGTGGAGAATCAGTGTCGTTAAATGTTACTGGAATTCACGGCACACAAATTACAACATGCAGAGCGGTTCAGGTTACAATTGGGCCGGCTAACTGTATGCAGGACAAAGGAAAGCTACTCACAATTCACAGTCAAAAGAACTTGGAAATTGGAACAAGCGTTTACAATGTCCAGGAGATGAAAGAAAAGTATCCCTACTTGAAGTGTGTGGGTTTCAAGCAGATCGATTTGAAGGAAGTTGCAATCATTCTAGGCCAGAATGCTTATGAACTGATTCGACCCGTCGAATACAAAAATGGCGGTGAGAACAAACCGTGGGCTATTAAGTTACCACTTGGATGGACAGTCAGTGGTCCAGTTCCAATTAATCAGCTAAAACTCAGCGCAGCGTGTCATGTATTCAACGATGACGACATGAAACTAGCTGAAGTTGTCAAGAAGTGGTGGGATATGGAGTCCTACGGAACACTTAAAGTTGCCGACAAGAGAACAAAAGAAGACAAACTAGCCACCGAGGATCAAATTCAACGATCAAATTCAACGGCGAACGATATGAAGTTGGTTTATTATGGAACGGTGAACAAGCAGCTTTATCCAACAACTTTTCGTCAGCATTGGGACAACTTCGAGGGTTGCAGCGTCGATTACAGACAGACGAATTACTTAAAGTGAAATATACAGAAACAATTAACTCAGATCTTAGTAAAGGATATATCTTAATTCTTTCTAGCAGCGACTTGGCAGCAACAATCAATCAAAAAGTCTGGTATGTACCACATCACCCAGTTTTGAATCCTCACAAACCCGACAAAATGAGAAGAGTATGTAACGCAGCCAGCAAATTTCGCGGGACAAGTCTCAACGACACGCTTTCTCCAAAAATTGTCTCCAAAACTTGAGCTCATGGCAGCATTAACCGGGAATCGACTGAAGGACACAATCATGAAGGAACACTCAACTCATTTCCATAAAGTTTTAATGAGGTCTGCTTCTACAACAGTTATACAGTGGATAAGATCGAGCAACGAGAAACAGCCTACTTTTGTTGCAAACAGAGTAGCAGAAATACTCGACACTTCAACTGTGGACGAATGGCACCACGTGGAAGGTGCTAAGAATCCAGCCGACCTTGGAACAAGAGGTCTCAGCTTCGATGACATAGCCAACAGTAATTGGATCAAGGGTCCAGATTGGCTGCTACAACCGATCTTATTAAACGAAGATACAGAGCGGTTCAGGTTACAATTGGGCCGGCTAACTGTATGCAGGACAAAGGAAAGCTACTCACAATTCACAGTCAAAAGAACTTGGAAATTGGAACAAGCGTTTACAATGTCCAGGAGATGAAAGAAAAGTATCCCTACTTGAAGTGTGTGGGTTTCAAGCAGATCGATTTGAAGGAAGTTGCAATCATTCTAGGCCAGAATGCTTATGAACTGATTCGACCCGTCGAATACAAAAATGGCGGTGAGAACAAACCGTGGGCTATTAAGTTACCACTTGGATGGACAGTCAGTGGTCCAGTTCCAATTAATCAGCTAAAACTCAGCGCAGCGTGTCATGTATTCAACGATGACGACATGAAACTAGCTGAGGTTGTCAAGAAGTGGTGGGATATGGAGTCCTACGGAACACTTAAAGTTGCCGACAAGAGAACAAAAGAAGACAAACTAGCCACCGAGGATCAAATTCAACGATCAAATTCAACGGCGAACGATATGAAGTTGGTTTATTATGGAACGGTGAACAAGCAGCTTTATCCAACAACTTTTCGTCAGCATTGGGACAACTTCGAGGGTTGCAGCGTCGATTACAGACAGACGAATTACTTAAAGTGAAATATACAGAAACAATTAACTCAGATCTTAGTAAAGGATATATCTCAATTCTTTCTAGCAGCGACTTGGCAGCAACAATCAATCAAAAAGTCTGGTATGTACCACATCACCCAGTTTTGAATCCTCACAAACCCGACAAAATGAGAAGAGTATGTAACGCAGCCAGCAAATTTCGCGGGACAAGTCTCAACGACACGCTTTCTCCAAAAATTGTCTCCAAAACTTGAGCTCATGGCAGCATTAACCGGGAATCGACTGAAGGACACAATCATGAAGGAACACTCAACTCATTTCCATAAAGTTTTAATGAGGTCTGCTTCTACAACAGTTATACAGTGGATAAGATCGAGCAACGAGAAACAGCCTACTTTTGTTGCAAACAGAGTAGCAGAAATACTCGACACTTCAACTGTGGACGAATGGCACCACGTGGAAGGTGCTAAGAATCCAGCCGACCTTGGAACAAGAGGTCTCAGCTTCGATGACATAGCCAACAGTAATTGGATCAAGGGTCCAGATTGGCTGCTACAACCGATCTTATTAAACGAAGATAATCAGCTTCCAGCCGAGCAGGATATGAATGTTCAAGTTTACGTGGCAAACGAAGTAATTGGTGTAGTCGATTGGAAACGATACAGCCAATACAACCGATTGAGGCGAACAATTGCTTGGATTTTATCACTTGCCAGAAAGAACTCTGAAGTGCATTCACTACTAGAAGCTGCACAACTGATTTGAAAATTAGTTCAGCTGGAAGTCTATTCTAAAGAAATTGATGACTTGAAATCCAAGAAAACAGTTTCTTCAAACAGCAAAATTGTTTCCTTATCTCCATTCATTGATTCTAACGGTGTCCTGAGAGCAAAAGGACGACTGAGGAGAACTAATTTACCATTCGAGACAAAACACCCTGTTATTTTGCCTAGCAAACATAGAGCAGTCGAATTGTTTCTGAGCTATCAGCACAAAATTTTTCATCACGAAGGGGTGGAGTATATTCGGAACGAAGTAGAAATTTTGGATATTTGGATTAAGAAGCGCGCTGAGAGCAGTGAAACACAATTGTGTAACATGTCGACTGTTTACTAGCGGTAAAACTCCACAGATGAGTGATTTACCGACAGACCGAGTGACGAAAAATGTCCGACCATTCACAAATACCGGTGTCGATTATTTCGGACCGTTTGAAGTAAAGATGCTCAGACGTACAATAAAGAAGTGGGTGTGTCTCTTTACCTGCTTGAGTGTTAGAGCTGTTCATCTGGAACTGGTTGACAGCTTGGACACTGAAGCTTGCATTGGTGCTGTTCATAGGTTCATTGCAAGAAGAGGTCAACCTCAGTCAATAATCTCTGACAATGGAACAAATTTTGTTGGAGCGGCTAGAGAGTTCAAGGAAGCCTTCCAGGAGCTCAGGAAAGACGAAATAGCAAGTAGACTGGCAGAGGAGAACATCAAGTGGACCTTCAACCCGCCTGCAGCTCCTCACTTTGGAGGTGTATGGGAACGTCTTGTGAAATCTTGCAAGAAAGCTTTGTACAATGTTCTCGGCAAACAGAGCTTAACTGAAGACAGACTTCGCACAGTACTCTCGTTGAGCAGTTAATGAACAACCGACCACTTACGGATGTTAGTGGAGATGTCACCGATTTACAGCCACTGACACCAAACCACTTTCTGATAGGTCAAATTAGCATTAATTGACCAAATGCGTTGTTTTCTGGAACTACTGCGAGTTACAAAAAGCTGTTCAGAGGTCAACATAGCATCCTAGTTGCCGTATGGAACCGTTGGATGTCTGAGTATTTGCCAAGCCTACAGCAGAGGACGAAGTGGGCCAAGGAGGAACTTATCGAACCAAAAACTGGTGACCTGGTTTGGATAGTCGATAAGAATGTGCATCCATTCAACTTCCCGTTAGGAAGAATTCAAGAAGTTCATAAAAGTGACGACCAAATAGCCAGATCAGCGCTAGTAAAAACTGCAACGGGTAGCTACAAAAGACCTATTGTGAAGTTGATCACTGTAAATAGTGACCGCAAGTGATGTTATTTTTGGATTTGTGACCAAAAACTGGGCCGGCTATGTTGCGGTCAAAACTAATACTTTAAATTTTTTTTATCAAATTATTAGATCGTTTTATGATAAGTCTATAGCTAGGCTCTCTACCGGCAATTCTCGTCTATTAGAGCGAGGGATTTGGGTCAAGTTTGATCAATGTTGAATTTTATATTAGAAATAATGTAAAAACATACTAAAATGTTGGAAAAAATAATATTTAACCTTGGTGCAAGACCTTCAAGGTCACTGGTGTATATTTCTCATATGTACTCTCATTCCCTTATGCGTTGCTTTCATTTTCAATAGTTTTCATCTCAAGGTCACAACTTTTGTTTCCGGTAGTCGGGTGACCTTGAAAAAGTACTGTACTTTTGAAGTGCTCTAGCTCCTAGGGACTTGAGTTTAGGACCCTGAAAGGGGGGTTGGGCATAGTTTTCACTTGATACTCTAACCATTGGTGCTAGTCTCGATGCTCATTTTGTTCATCGACTTTGCAACTTTACCCTGAACGGCTCATTTTCCCTTTTTTCAAATTCCATCTAGTTTTTGCCATATAATTATACGATCAATCAGTTGCGTTGTGTCAATACGCTTTCTAAATGTCACGAGCAATGCCAAAATTATGACAGCTTTTGATATGTGGGCGAATTCATACTTTCCATTTCAGTTATGAACAAACTTTAGTTAATATTTGAATAATACACTAAGTTTTCCTGTTTTAAAGATTGCTTTGATGTCAAATGTTGTGTCAGAAATGTTTTATGTTAGTTTTTGATGAACCTTCAATTATCACGCCATTTTGCTATGTTTAACGTTCAACTTCTCTACATAATCATTGTCTTAATATGGTTAATTTCATATTTACTTAATAATTTGCTATGTAAACAGATTAAATTCCTGAACAGAATACTCCCTTTAACTGTAAATGTCAGTTATGTAATGTTTAATTACCACTCTAAATGTCATCTGGTGAACATAGTTCTAACAGAGCGAGCATTAGTGTAATTGGAGTCAAGTTGTATGACTTTTGAGTTACGAAATTCAAGTTATTTTCTTAAAGTTTTGCAGAAAATCCTAAGGAAATTACAGTCAAGAAAAGTTTCTAAAGCTTTAAACGAACCAGAACGTGCGTAAAGATATTTTTAGTTTTTCACTACTAATATCAGCCGTAACAGGAGTTTCTCTACGAGTAGTGGACTTCAGAAAACGATCTTATTTCCCAAGATAAACAGACCGCCTGACAGATTACATTAGAAATTTCCTTCAGAGCCTTTAGACGAAAGCAGCACCTAGAGCCGCACTGAATTCTCTATTGCAACCAGTGTCATCACTACAAAATTTCCCAGCAGAACTGATCTTAATAGACATTGTCGGAACATAGAACAAAACAACAGAACTTCCTTTTCCATTGAAACACTCCCACCACTTTAATCCTTGTCTTTGATACAATTTTCTCCAAAATCTTACTTGACTCAATGCAATGAGCAACCCTTCCCACAATCACAAGCTGAAAGTTTGTTGAGACCCATCGCCTCAGCTTTTTTTCTAAAGAGCCGCAATCTGACTGCTAAAATTTGTTTGGTTAAAAAAACTGGCCTAAAACATTTTATAGCCCGTCTCGTGAGATATTCAATATTTATCCCCGCCTGTAGCAGTTCAGTTGCTTCAATAAACTTGAGAAAAACATTAATCTTAGAGCAGAAAAAAGAACAATTTTACTGGACTCTCGCTCCGAAATCCGCACTGAAAAGCCTTTATTAGAAAGGCAAATGCAGCGGTAACCCAAGTCCTGTAGTAGCTTTGCATAGCACTTTATGGCTTTTCTTTTATAACCGAGAGAACAATCAACCAATAGAAGACAAATTGCGCAAAAAAGCCTTTTATTATAAAAACCCAGTTTTTAATTTAAGACCTCGTAAAACTATTTAAATCTGTTTTTAGTTTCCTTTCTGAAAAACATAGCTGGCAGATTGCCAGAAAATAGCCGCAATAGATTCGTAGATCGGCAGTCTAAAAAACAGTAAAAAAGACAGACCAAAAAAATTCGTCTTTTCATTGAAGGCTGATCTGTTATATTTTGATTAAAAATCTGTATAAGTTATTGCTGCCTCTATTAGCTGATCTCAAATAACCTTCATTTAGAGTGACACACACCCATTTGACCTTATCTCTTTGAATTAAAGTAAATAAAAGTCAATTTCAAAGTGAGGAAGTCATTTTTGAGAGTGAGGTAAGTCAAGTGTGACCAAAAATTTAATCACGCGCATGAACAAAAAAACTCGCTCCACTAAGAGCGAAAAATGACGTCACACATGCAATTAAGTTGAAATTGCATGAACGAATGAACAAAAAATGGCAGTGACGTCATATGGTCGTAACAAAAATCATGACGACGAAATAAAAAAACATAGCAGGACAAGTCCTGACGTACAATTCAAAGAATTTTCATTGACTAAACAGAAAAACTAAACCTAGAATGGACTATGAGTGAATTGAGAAAACCATTTTAAAAAAATCAGATCAAAAAATAAGAAAAAAAAACAAAAAATCAATGTCAAAATGCCGCATGTGAACAAAAAAAACCACTAGCGAAAAATGAAAATTTAATTCAAACAAAAAACTAGGCATAGAATGAGCTGTGAATGGATTGGGAAAACCATTTAGAAAAAAATCCGATCCAAAAAATCGAAAAAAAACAGTAAAAATCAGAGTGAAATTGCCGCGTGTGAACAAAAAACCACTACCGAGAAACCGAATTTTTGTTCAAACACCATTTTCGCACTCTACTTTAAAATTAGAGCGAAAAAAATTCACGCTGCAAAACCACTCGCTTTTTCGCTCCATTTCCTGTTTCGGCGTGACCAAAATCACTACTCCAATTTGACTTCAAAAATCATGAAAATGTGTGAACAGATCTTAAAAAAAAAAGACAGCGCCCCAATACAATTCAAATTCTTTGAATTGTAAAAAACCAAGAGAAGGCCAATAATAGCCTCAGCTATCGCTGTGCGGCTATTAATAAACATAAGCCAACTAATTGTTCGGACAAATTATTATCGAACGATAGGTTATCGAACAATTAAAAGAGAAAAATCAGTTACCCAAAAAATGTCCGTCAGGTACACAATGTTGATGATTTCATTGTCAGAAAAATATCTAAGTTTTACTTTCTGTCTTTGGCTAAAGAAAGGAAGGAACGAAGCAGGTCTATTACTTATTCCTAAAAACCATATGACTCAATTTTCTTCAGTAATATGCCACGTTAAATTGAGTGGAAAGCCTTTGCAAGATATAGGAAAACAGCAATAGTGAGCAATAGTGACTTTGTTTTGTTCAAGGTTTGACGAGATTGTCTCAACTAAGTTTAATACAGCATCTGTACCTTACATTTCATTTGAAAACCAAAAATTTTTGTTAGTCATTTTTATTGCATTCTGTCATTTAAATTTTCCCAACTTGCTATATACTTTGTTACATAGCAACGAAAATATATCAGCGTTCCCATTAAAGCCACAGTCTTTGGTCGTAGGGTAAGAAATTATAGCATCATACACGAGTTTAAAAAATTATCAAATTGATCAGATGTTAGCTTAAGGTCAAATTCAACAGTGATTCGTTAAAATAGAACTGAGCAGTACTTACTGGAAACCCTAACGAGGATTATTATGATTCTGACTTAACGTGACTGACAAAAATGTGATTGTTAAGCTCATTATGTGACAAATAGGATCATTTTCCCATTTTTGAGGGTTATCTAATCTTTGATTATTTAGGTGGATCATTTCAAGAACAAAGGTATATCACACACGGAGAGCATTCCTCGCTTATGATTAACGGTTTTCAATAGTCTCCTAAAAATTGTCTCCTGATCAGACTATTCAAGTTCACTTGAGAGCTACTTGCTTTAATTGCAATTTCTGCCTATACATGATAAAAGTTAGCGGTCTCACCTAAGATCTCCTTTCTCCTGGTTGCATGAGGTTCGTCAGTGTAGCTATACTCGAATTCAGTACGTGTACATTTGGCACCCATGTTTGCAGTGTATGTCTAGCACAATATAGATAAGTGAGTAAGAGTTGGGAAGTCTCTCTTTCTATCACAGTTGGCACAAGTCGAAAAAGTCCAGCTTTTATTGCGGTTTGGAAGAACAGGCAGTAAAAATAACACAGACTCAGTATGAAACAATGACAAATACGAATACTGAGGTTGCTAACTGATTAACCAGCTACCACAAAAACAGTCCACGCCACAGCTAATCTGAAATGATATTATTCATTCACAGCTAACATTTCAGTTCATATTCAACCAAGCTCTCCGTCCCTCCCCTCCTCAATCCTTACTGTGTACAATTGTATCCATTATAGCACCATATGGAAAAAAGGCGTACTCCAAATTGAGAAAAATGTTACAGCCAATACTACAAGCCGTGCTAATAAGGAGTCAAACTCCCTCCTTTTGCAACTTGAGCAACGCTGGCACTTCATAATATAATAATAATAATAATAATAATAATAATAATAATAACAATGGATTTAGGATAAAGTAATCCACGGGTTCGCATAAAACCCGGTTATTGAGTTGTTCAAAATTTATTGTTATTTACGTAAAGATGAGTTTCTTCAAGTCTTGCTGTTATTGCAGCCACACTGTTCTTCAGTTATTGCAGCCACACAAGAGATGCCAAGTGCAAGGGTCTGATTCGTTGTAGCGGGATATGAAGAACCGCTTGTAGAGTTCCAGGAGTTTGCTTTTGTGCTCTCGATCAAGGAGGATATCATATTTGAAATAATCATTGAACAGATTTTTGGACGCAAGCCACCCAATGAGCCAAAATGCCGGAAACATTTGGTTCAAACAAATTTAAAAAATGGTGTCTTTTCCGTTTGTGCCCCCCAGTACGTTATGCTCCCCCAGTTAGAGAGCACGTGTCATTACATGGTAAATCAATATGTTAAAAATGGCACGTGCATCTGGGGGGGGGGGGGGGGGTTCTCAAACGGAAAAGATCCAAAAAATGCAAATTACAATATCAGCATATATACATATCTCCGAAAAAGTCAAAGATCACCTACATCAATCTCAATTCGGGTTTCGTAAAAAGAGATCCGCATATTTGCAGTTATTAGCCTATCTCCACCGAATATACTAGCTTCTTGACCAGCGAGCTATATCTAACCTATCGGTACTCTACCTAGACTTCGAAAAGTCTATGAAAAATGTGTGGTTACTAGTTGTGTTCCCCAGGACGACTATAAAGCTGTTTCTGCAGATCAAACAGCAATGAGCAAAACTTGTTCTAACATTGCAGTGTGGTTCTCTGTAAATTGCATGAGACTAAAGGTAGGAAAACGCACACTGGTAAACTTCAAGGAACCACTCAAGGCGGAATTAAACGGTAATCCAGTACTACCAACAGTTTCAAAAAGATCTAAGTATAGCAGCCGCCTGTGCACAATATATTATGTCTTAGTTAATTGAGCGTGGTACTAGTGAAAATACTAGTAAAAGGAAACGTAATAAAAAAGAAAAGAAGGAGGTAGTCATATACACATTACTACTCCTTGATCTATTTACTAAATTTCTTTTAAAAAATGAACTAACTGCTATTACTACCTCCAGAACATTAGGAAAAAGTTAAAATACTCAAATTTAACTAATTTTCTCATTAAAATAAACTAACTGCTATTACTATTAATGTGTATATAACAACCTCCAGCATATTAGCAAAAAATTACATCTTTTATAAAAATGATCTAACTACCATAAAACTCGAATGATCCATTAAAATCTCTAATAGCCTTAACATCAAATGGATCTATGTCTATTTTATGTTCATTTGTTTATTTTTTGAAAAGGTCTAGTAAAGACAATTTTCTTCAGATAGTTTACCATATAACAAAATAGTTTGTTTATACGTCTAAATCAAGACAGCTTATCACGACATTTCACCATAAATTTTTTAATTTTTTGATAGTATAATTCTCTTAGCTAAAAACATTTGACTAAAATTAATACCAATATCCATTAATGTCTTTAAAATCTCAGTACATTGTAAACAATTTTAACTGGCCCCATGCATCATTTGGAAATGTTGTAATGTTACCACTAGAAATTTGGGAAGAACAATATTCACAACAATTTTTTTCTGCCAAACTTTGTTTACATATACGATTATTTTTTATCAAAAAGTGTCATAGTTTTATCAATGTAACACTCATTAAATGTTTTAAAGTTTTTTATATCGGTTTATCATTTTTATTGTCAAGGTTAACAGCATTGTTTTTGGCATTGTCATTGTCAATGTCATTATTATTCTTTTTATCAGAGACTTTATCCTTATTGCTAGCTACAAAGTGTTAAAAATCGATATAAAAGTTCAAAGGTTTTCGCAATAACTTGCATCGTCAGGAGTTTAAAAGCTGATAACTAAACATTTACAAATATGCATATACACAGCAACGTGTCTTGATTATCTTTGTAGTTTTCGCGTTGTGAACATGGTTGTCAATTTGCACGTTTTTTCCAATTTTTGCTTCAATTGCAAGCTGATGTTACCTCGATACTGCGAGAAAAATATTGGTTTAACATCTTTCGCTGGCAGATTTTGTCCCATCTGTTGTAACTTCTCGCCCCCATTTTTCAATTGAGGTCTACTTATGATTTTTTGTAAAGCATCGTTGATTATCTTGGAGGTCCAACCTTCAGGGGAATTGATTTTTTAGCCAAATACTAACATTTTTCTGCAGTGCTTGTTCAAAATTTCTCCATTTGCTAGTGTTTCCAAGAACGCCATGAACAGTTCCTTCGACAAAATTCTTCTTTTGTTGGATTGTTGCACAGCTACAGAAATTTAGGACAACTCCCGTTTTGGATGGTTTCTTGTACCACCCGCTATTAATCTCTCTGCAGCTATTTACCTTGAAGTTCAAGTTTAAAAAGGATAAATTATCATTCTCGCTAGGTTGTTCAATTGTGAATTGCAATTTTCTATGAAGCGTGTTTCCCCTTGTCAGCAAGGTGTCGGGCTCTCCATTTAGCGTGCAAATTATATCGTCTACATATCTTTCGAATAATTGTCTTTGAGTTTCCTGTTCACTATCTTTTTTTACTTTTCTGTCAATTAGAGCAGTACCACACCATGTTTCTCATTTTCGCATAAAGTTGATCATCAATATTTTGGCATTTTGCCTGGAACCAATTCTAACATTTCTCACATCCGACTCTTTTTCTTCTATAGTTGACTCTACGGTTGCATTCAGGGCAGGCTTCGAGATCATCTTTAGGGATCCTATTGATGACTAGTGAAAATACTAGTAAAAGGAAAGGTAATAAAAAAGAAAAGAAAGGTAGAAATATATACAAATTACTACTCCTGGTCCGAATTACTAATTTCCTTATAAAAAATGAACTAACTGCTATTACTACCTCCAGAACATTAGGAAAAATTTATAAAATACCTCAATTTTACTAATTTTCCCATTAAAATTAATCTAATTGCTATTACTAATAATGTGTGTATAACTACCTCCAACACATTAGCACAAAAACTAAATATTTTTTATTAAAAATGTTCTAACTACCATAAAACTCGATTGATGCATTAAAATCTCTAATAGCCTTAACATCAAATAGATCTATGGCTATTTTATGTTCATTTGTTTATTTTCTAAAAAAGTCTAGTAAAGACAATTTTATTAAGATAATTTACCATATAACAAAATAGCTTATTTATACGTCTAAATCAAGATAGTTTATCACGACATTTCAGCATAAATTTTTTGATTTTTTTGGTATTATAATTGTCTTAGCTAAAAATATTTGACAAATATTAATACAAATATACATTCTTTTCTTTAAAATCTCAGCACATTGTACACAATTAAAGGTGAGAAAAATGTTACAGCCAATACTACAAGCCGTGCTAATAAGGAGTCAAACTCCCTCCTTTTGCAACTTGAGCAACGCTGGCACTTTATAATATAATAATAATAGTAACAAAGGATTTAGGATAAAGTAATCCACGGGTTCGCATAAAACCCGGTTATTGAGTTGTTCAAAATTTATTGTTATTTACGTAAAGATGAGTTTCTTCAAGTCTCTACAGTTATTGCAGCCACACAAGAGACGCCAAGTGCAAGGGTCTGAATCGTTGTAGCGGGATATGCAGAACCGATTGTAGAGTTCCAGGAGTTTGCTTTTGTGCTCTCGATCAAGGAGGATATCATATTTGAAATAATCATTGAACAGATTTTTGGACGCAAGCCACCCAATGAGCCAAAATGCCGGAAACATACTGGAAAATCTTTTTAATGTCCAAATCGGAGGTTTTTGGTTCAAACAAATTTAAAAAATGGTGTCTTTTCCGTTTGTGCCCCCCAGTACGTTATGCTCCCCCAGTTAGAGAGCACGTGTCATTACATGGTAAATCAATATGTTAAGAAATGGCACGTGCATCTGGGGGGGGGGGGTTCTCAAACGGAAAAGATCCAAAAAATGCAAATTACAATATCAGCATATATACATATCTCCGAAAAAGTCAAAGATCACCTACATCAATCTCAATTCGGGTTTCGTAAAAAGAGATCCGCATATTTGCAGTTATTAGCCTATCTCCACCGAATATACTAGCTTCTTGACCAGCGAGCTATATCTAACCTATCGGTACTCTACCTAGACTTCGAAAAGTCTATGAAAAATGTGTGGTTACTAGTTGTGTTCCCCAGGACGACTATAAAGCTGTTTCTGCAGATCAAACAGCAATGAGCAAAACTTGTTCTAACATTGCAGTGTGGTTCTCTGTAAATTGCATGAGACTAAAGGTAGGAAAACGCACACTGGTAAACTTCAAGGAACCACTCAAGGCGGAATTAAACGGTAATCCAGTACTACCAACAGTTTCAAAAAGATCTAAGTATAGCAGCCGCCTGTGCACAATATATTATGTCTTAGTTAATTGAGAGTGGTACTAGTGAAAATACTAGTAAAAGGAAACGTAATAAAAAAGAAAAGAAGGAGGTAGTCATATACACATTACTACTCCTTGATCCATTTACTAAATTTCTTTTAAAAAATGAATTAACTGCTATTACTACCTCCAGAACATTAGGAAAAAGTTAAAAAACTGAAATTTAACTAATTTTTTCGTTAAAATAAACTAACTGCTATTACTATTAATGTGTATATAACAACCTCCAGCATTTTAGCAAAAAATTACATCTTTTATAAAAATGATCTAACTACCATAAAACTTAAATCATCCATTACAATCTCTAATAACCTTATCATCAAATGGATCTATGGCAATTTTATGTTCTTTTGTTATTTTTTAAAAAAGTCTGGTAAAGGCAATTTTAATAAGATAGTTTACCATGTAACAAAATAGTTTATTTATACGTCTAAATCAAGACAGTTTATCACGACATTTCACCAAAAATTTTTTAATTTTTTGATAGTAAAATTCTCTTAGCTAAAAACCTTTGACTAATATTAATACCAATATCCATTAATTTCTTTAAAATCTCAGTACATTGTAAACAATTTTAACTGGCCCCATGCATCATTTGGAAATGTTGTAATGTTACCACTAGAAATTTGGGAAGAACAATTTTCACAACAATTTTTTTCTGCCAAATATTGTTTACATATACGTTTATTTTTTTATCAAATAGTGCAATAGTGTTATTAATGTAACAATCATTAGATGTTTTAGTTTTTTTAAATTGGTTTTATCATAATTATTGTCAAATTTGACAGCATTGTTTTTGGCATTGTCATTGTCATTTTTATTCTTTTTATCATAGACTTTATCATTATTGGTAGCTACAGAGAGTTAAAAATTGATATAAAAATTCAAAGGTTTTCGCAATAACTCGCATCTTCAGGAGTTTAAAAGTTGTTAAGTAAACATTTACAAATATACATATATACAGAAACGTGTCTTGATTATCTTTGTAGTTTTAGCGTTGTAAATATGGTTGTCAATTCGCACGTTTTTTCCAATTTTTGCTTCAATTGCAAGCTGATGTTACCTCGATACTGCAGGAAAAATATTGGTTTAACATCTTTCCCTGGCAGATTTTGTCGCATCTCTTGTAACTTCTCGCCTCCATTTTTCAATAGAGGTTTACTTATGATTTTTTGTAAAGCATCGTTGATTATCTTGGAAGTCCAACCTCCAGTGGTATTGATTTTTTAGCCAAATACCGACATTTTTCTTCAGTGCTTGTTCAAAATTTCTCCATTTGCCAGTGCTTCCAAGAACGCCGTGAACAGTTCCTTCGACAATATTCTTCTTTTGTTGAATTGGTGTGCAGCTACGGAAATTTAAGACAACTCCCGTTTTAGATGGTTTCTTGTACCACTCGCAATTTATCTCTCTACAGCTATTTACATTGATGTTCAAGTTTAAAAAGGATAAATTTTCATTCTCGTTAGGTTGTTCAATTGTGAATTGCAACTTCCTATGAAGCGTGTTTCCCCTTGTCAGCAAAGTGTCGGGCTCTCCATTGAGCGTGCAAATTATATCGTCTACATATCTTTCGAATAAATGTCTTTCAGTTTCCTGTTCACTATCTTTTTGTTAATTTTCTGTCAATTAGAGCAGTACCACACCATGTTTCATATTTTCGCATAAAATTGACATTCAATATTTTGGCATTTTGCATAAAACCAATTCTCACATTTCTCACATCCGACTCTTTTTGTTCTATAGTTGACTCTTCGGTTGCATTCAGGGCAGTCTTCAAGATCATCTTTAGGGATCTTTATTGATGACTAGTGAAAATACTAGTAAAAGGAAACGTAATAAAAAAAGAAAAGAAAGAGGTAGTCACATACAAATTACTACTCCTTGTCCGAATTATTAATTTTCTTATAAAAAATGGACTAACTGCTATTACTATCTCCAGAACATTAGGAAAAATTTATAAAATACTCAAATTTTACTAATTTTCTCATTAAAAATAATCTAATTGCTGTTACTATTAATGTGTGTAAAACTACCTCCAGCACATATGTAAAAAAAAATTACTTTTTTTTGATAAAAGTGTTCTAACTACCATAAAAATCAAATGATCCATTAAAATCTCTAATAGCCTTAACATCAAATGGATCTATGGCTATTTTATGTTCATTTGTTTATTTTTTAAAAAAGTCTAGTAAAGACTATTTTATTAAGATAGTTTACGATATAACAAAATAGTTTATTAATACGTCTAAATCAAGACAGTTTATCACGACATTTCACCATAAATTTTTTAATTTTTTGATAGTATAATTCTCTTAGCTAAAAATATTTGACTAATCTTAATACCAATATCCATTAATCTCTTTAAAATCTCAGTACATTAAAAACAATTATAACTGGCATCATGCTTCATTTGGAAATGTTGTAATGTTACCGCTAGAAATTTGGGAAGAACAATATTCAAAATAATTTTTTTCTGCCAAACATTGTTTACATATACGTTTAGTTTTTATCAAAAAGTGTCATAGTTTTATTACTGTAACAATCATTAGATGTTTTAAAGTTTTTTTTATATCGGTTTATCATTTTTATTGTCAAGGTTAGCAGCATTGTTTTCGGCATTGTAATTGTCAATGTCATTATTATTCTTTTTATCAGAGACTTTATCATTATTGATAGCTACAAAGAGTTAAAAATTGGTATAAAAATTCAAAGGTTTTCGCAATAACTCGCATCGTCAGGAGTTTAAATGTTGTTAAGTCAACTTTTAAAAATATGCATATATACAGCAACGTGTCTTGATTATCTTTGTAGTTTTCGCGTTGTGAATATGGTTGTCAATTTGCACGTTTTTTCCAATTTTTTGCTTCAATTGCAAGCTGCTGTTACCTCGATACTGCAGGAAAAATATTGGTTTAACATCTTTCCCTGGCAGATTTTGTCGCATCTCTTGTAACTTCTCGCCTCCATTTTTCAATAGAGGTTTACTTATGATTTTTTATAAAGCATCGTTGGTTATCTTGGAAGTCCAACCTCCAGTGGTATTGATTTTTTAGCCAAATACCGACATTTTTCTTCAGTGCTTGTTCAAAATTTCTCCATTTGCTAGTGCTTCCAAGAACGCCGTGAACAGTCCCTTCGACAATATTCTTCTTTTGTTGGATTGGTGCACAGCTACGGAAATTTAGGACAACTCCCGTTTTGGATGGTTTCTTGTACCACTCGCAATTAATCTCTCTACAGCTTTTTACATTGATGTTCAAGTTTAAAAAGGATAAATTATCATTCTCGTTAGGTTGTTCAATTGTGAATCGAAATTTCCTATGAAGCGTGTTTCCCCTTGTCAGCAAAGTGTCGGGCTCTCCATTTAGCGTGCAAATTATATCGTCTACATATCTTTCGAATAATTGTCTTTCAGTTTCCTGTTCATTATCTTTTTGTTAATTTTCTGTCAATTAGAGCAGTACAACACCATGTTTCTCATTTTCGCATAAAGTTGATCATCAAAATTTTGGCATTTTGCCTGGAACCAATTCTTACATTTCTCACATCCGACTCTTTTTCTTTTATAGTTGACTCTACGGTTGCATTCAGGGCAGGCTTCAAGATCATTTTTAGGGATCTTATTGATGACTAGTGAAAACACTAGTAAAAGGAAACGTACAAAAAAGAGAAAAGAAAGAGATAGAAATATATACAAATTACTACTTCTTGTCCGAATTACTAATCTCCTTATAAAAAATGAAGTAACTGCTATTACTACCTCCAGAACATTAGAGAAAAATTTATAAAATACCTCAATTTTACTAATTTTCCCATTAAAAATAATCTAATTGCTATTACTATTAATGTGTATATAACTACCTCCTGCACATTAGCAAAAAAACTAAATATTTTTTTAAATAAAAATGTTCTAACTACCAAAAAACTCAAATGATCCATTAAAGTCTCTAATAGCCTTAACATCATATGGATCTATGGCTATTTTATTTTCATTTGTTTATTTTTTCAAAAAAGTCTAATAAAGACAATTTTAATAAGATGGTTTACCATATAACAAAATAGATTATTTATACGTCTAAATCAAGACAGTTTATCACGACATTTCAGCAAAAATTATTTAATTTTTTGATATTATAATTGCCTTAGCTAAAAAATATTTGACTAATTTTAATACCAATATACATTCTTTTCTTTAAAATCTCAGCACATTGTACACAATTATAACTGGCCCCATGCATCCTTTGGAAAGTTTGTAATAGCACTAGAAATTTGGGAAGAACAATAATAACAACAATTTTTTTCTGCCAAATATTGTTTACATATACGTTTATTGTTTTATCAAATAGTGCTATAGTTTTATTAATGTAACAATCATTAGATGTTTTAATATTTTTTAAATTGGTTTTATCATATTTATTGTCAAATTTAACAGCATTGCTTTTGGAATTGTCATTGTCATTGTCATTTTTATTCATTTTATCATAGACTTTATCATTATTGACAGCTACAAAGAGTTAAAAATTGGTATAAAAATTCAAAGGTTTTCGCAATAACTCGCATCGTCAGGAGTTTAAATGTTGTTAAGTCAACTTTTAAAAATATGCATATATACAGCAATGTGTCTTGTTTATCTTTGTAGTTTTAGCGTTGTGAATATGGTTGTCAATTCGCACGTTTTTTTCCAATTTTCGCTTCAATTGCGAGCTGATGTTACCTCGATACTGCAGGAAAAATAATGGTTTAACATCCTTCCTTGGCCGACTTTGTCGCATCTCTTGTACCTTCTCGCCTCCATTTTTCAATTGAGGTTAACTTATGATTTTTTATAAAGCATCGTTGATTATCTTGGAAGTCCAACCTTCAGTGGTATTGATTTTTTAGCCAAATACTTACCTTTTTCTTCAGTGCTTGTTCAAAATTTCTCCATTTGCTAGTGCTTCCAAGAACGCCGTGAACAGTTCCTTCGACAATATTCTTCATTTGTTGGATTGGTGTACAAATACGGAAATTTAAGACAACCCCCGTTTTAGATTGTTTCTTGTACCACTCGCAATTAATTTCTTTACAGCTATTTACATTGATGTTCATGTCTGAAAAAGAAAAACTACCATTTTCGTCAGGTTTTTCTATTATGAATTAAAATTTCCTATGAAGCGTGTTTCTTCTTGTCAGCAAGGTGTCGGGCTCACCACTTAGCGTGCAAATTATATCGTCTACAAATCTTTCGAATAATTGTCTTTCAGTTTTCTGTTCACTATCTTTTTGTTAATTTTCTGTCAATTAGAGCAGTACCACACCATGTTTCTTATCTTCGCATAAAGTTGATCATCATTATTTTGGCATTTTGCCTGGAACCAATACTCACATTTCCCACATCCGACTCTTTTTCCTCTATAGTTGACTCTACGGTTGCATTCAGGGCAGGCTTCAAGATCATCTTTAGGGATCTTTTAGATGACTAGTGAAAATACTAGTAAAAGGAAACGTAATAAAAAGGAAAAGAAAAAAGGTAGTCATATACAAATTACTACTCCTTGTCCAAATTAGTAATTTGCTTATAAAAAATGAACTAACTGCTATTACTACCTCCAGAACATTAGGAAAAAGTTATAAAACACTCAAATTTTACTAATTTTCTCATTAAAAATAATCTAATTGCTATTACTTATAATGTGTATATAATTACCTCCAGCACTTTAGCAAAAAAATTAAATATTTATTTTATGAAAATGTTCAAACTACCAAAAAACTCAAATGATCCATTAAAATCTCTAATAGCCTTAACATCAAATGGATATATGGCTATTTTATGTTCATTTGTTTATTTTTTAAAAAAGCCTAGTACAGACAATTTTAATAAGATGGTTTACCATATAACAAAATAGTTTCTTTATACGTCTAAATCAAAAAGTTTATCACGACATTTCAGTATAAATTATTTAATTTTTTGATATTATAATAGCTAAAAATATTTGACTAATTTTAATACCAATATACATTCTTTTATTTAAAATCTCAGCACATTGTACACAATTATAACTGGCCCCGTGCATCCTTTGGAAATGTTGTAATACAACTAGAAACTTGGGAAGAACAATATTAACAACAATTTTTTTCTGCCAAATATTGTTTACATATACGTTTATTTTTTAATAAAATAGTGCAATAGTTTTATTAATGTAACAATCATTAGATGTTTTAATTTTTTTAAATTGGTTTTATCATAATTATTGTCAAATTTAACAGCATTGTTTTTGGCATTGTCATTGTCATTGTCATTTTTATTTTTTTTATCATAGACTTTATCATTATTGGTAGCTACAAAGAGTTGAAAATTGATATAAAAATTCAAAGGTTTTCGCAAAAACTCGCATCGTCAGGAGTTTAAAAGTTGTTAAGTAAACATTTACAAATATGCATATATACAGCAACGTGTCTTGATTATCTTTGTAGTTTTAGGGTTGTGAATATGATTGTCAATTCGCACGTTTTTTCCAATTTTCGCTTCATTTGCGAGCTGATGTTACCTCGATACTGCAGGAAAAATATTGGTTTAACATCTTTCCCTGGCAGATTTTGTCGCATCTCTTGCACCTTATGGCCTCCATTTTTCGACTGAGGTCTACTTATGATTTTTTGTAAGGCATCGTTGATTATCTTGGAAGTACACCCTTCAGTGGTATTGATTTTTTAGCCAAATACTTACATTTTTCTTCAGTACTTGTTCAAAATTTCTCCATTTGCTAGTGCTTCAAAGAACGCCGTGAACAGTTCCTTCGACAATATTCTTCTTTTCTTGGATTGGTGTACAGCTACGGAAATTTAAGACAACTCACGTTTTAAATGGTTTCTTGTACCACTCGCAATTAATTTCTTTACAGCGATTTGCATTGATGTTCATGTCTGAAAAAGAAAAACTACCATTTTCGTCAGGTTTTTCTACTCTGAATTAAAATTTCCTATGAAGCGTGTTTCTTCTTTTCAGCAAGGTGTTGGGCTCTCCATTTAGCGTGCAACTTATATCGTCTACATATCTTTCGAATAATTGTCCTTGTTTCCGGTTCACTATCTTTTTTGTTAATTTTCTGTCAATTAGAGCAGTACCACACCATGTTTCTCATTTTCGCATAAAGTTGATCATCAATATTTTGGCATTTTATATGGAACCAATTCTCACATTTCTCACATCCGACTCTTTTTCTTATACAGTTGACTCTACGGTTGCATTCAGAGCAGGCTTCAAGATCACTTTTAGGGATCTTATTGATGATCTCCTTCGTTAACTTGATCCCATGTTCAAAGTGCTAGCTTGAGTTACTGCAAGTGATGTTTCCATTGCTAAGCCATCCGCCTGACAAAACCATCTGACATTGCTTTTAAAACAGACATTTGTCAGAGCTAGCTCAAGAGTGCTTTCAACGTGGATCTTTCGGGTCGTGGTCACTAAAGTACAGGCTCCTTAAGGTTTTTTCAATTGCTTAATTAACAAAGATATTTGTATATAGGCTCTTTGCATCCAAAGAAACCATACTCTCATCAGGCCCCAATTCTGTGGATTCTAGTTTTCTCGGTGCATCGAGCGTTGACGTCTCAATATTAGCACCAGGTACTTTATCAAAAAATGGCGTGAGAAATTTGTTCAAATTGTAATAACTACTTCCCGGCTTAGACAACACTGCGCGTAAGAGAATTCCATTCTTGTGCACATTTGCTAGGCAATAAAGTCTCGCGGGTTGAACGATCCCTTTATAATATTGACCTTATTATTGACTTTATCATTTTTATTGACTTTATCATTATTACTGACTTTATCATTTTTGTTGACTTTATCATTGCTTTTATTATTGTTATAATAAAACATTTAAAGCTTTACTTTAAAAGAATAAGACAAAAATCTACTCAACATATAGTAATTTAAAATCAGTCTTAATAGAAAGATTCAATAGATTATTATTACACAAACTTAAAACAATAATGTTTATAAATGGTAATGCCAATTGGTTAAAACTGTTAAATGATGCAAAAAAAACATATAAGTTTAATGACACTCAACAATAAATATGGCACCCATTGATGCATCAAACAATCCCGATAAGGTAAGTTACTCATTTAGTGTTAAGATTATTATGTCCAAGGGTGAACCTGGCTACGCCCAAATCCGGTGATTATGTTAGAAATTCTAATAAACGTAACATTTTCTTTTAAGGATATACATCTAATCGGAAGAGAGATTTATTTAAAGTTAGTCAAGTTCTAAAAATACAACCGCCAACCTATAAAATTTAAGATATTAATGAAGAAATATTAGAAAGTAAATATTATCAGCAAGAATTATTAAAATCTGATTTTGATTTTGAATCTAAAAATAAGGTTTAGGATCCATTTAATATCATTCAATGTAAACAAATACAAAAATGACAAGAAGCAGATTCAATCAAGCAAAACAGAGTCTATCAACAAGTAAGGCTCATAAATCATTCTCGGAAGATATTGACAACAGTAACCTGACCGATCCCTTTACAGTTAAAAATGTACAAATTCCCACAAATGGAAAAGATGCAGGCTAGGAAAGCAGGGCTAGAAATGCATGTTAAATTACATCTTAATCACGAAGATATAATGAAGACATAATAAAATGCACTAGGAAGCCTATCTTAATCACGAAGATATAATGAAAGAAATTGAAGTTAAAATCGTAGTTAAAAAGGATGAAAATAGACTCAGTACTTAAATCTCTACAATTATTGCTCAGGCGTGGTAAGAGATCAACGAGCAAAACAAAATTGATAAATTCCTCGCCAAAAACTTGAATAATAATATTATTATTATTATTAAAGATATTAAAAATTAATATGAAGCTGAATCTTTAAATTAGATTAAAAAGTTGAGTAAATACAAAAATTACTATAATAAAGCCGCGGTAACTGAAATAGCAAATACATCAACAACAACATTAGTTGCACTGTTTGGTATAGGAACTAGGAACTCCTTAATCTAGCTTTACTAATAAGTTACTGCAAGTGATGTTTCCATTGCTAAGCCATCCGCCTGACAAAACCATCTGTCATTGCATTTAAAACAGACGTTTGTCATAGCTAGCTCAAGAGTGCTTTCAAAGTGGATCTTGACACCTTCGCGTCGTGGTCACTAAAGTACAGGCTCCTCAGGGTTTTTTCAATTGCTTAATTAACAAGGATATTTGTATATAGGCTCTTTACATCCAAAGAAACAATACTCTCAGGCCAATTCTGTGGTTTCTAGTTTTCTCCGTGCATCGAGCATTGACGTCTCATTGTTAGCACCAGGTACTTTATCAAAAAATGGCGTGAGAATTTTATTCAAATTGTAATAACTACTTCCCGGCATAGACAACACTGGGCGTAAGAGAATTCCATTCTTGTGCACATTTGCTATGCAATAAAGTCTCGCGGGTTGAACGATCCCTTTATAATATTGACCTTATTATTGACTTTATCATTATTATTGACTTTATCATTATTACTGACTTTATCATTTTTGTTGACTTTATCATTGCTTTTATTATTGTTATAATAAAACATTTAAAGCTTTACTTTAAAAGAATAAGACAAAAATCTACTCAACATATAGTAATTTAAAATCAGTCTTAATAGAAAGATTCAATAGATTATTATTACTTAAACTTAAAATAATAATGTTTATAATTGGTAATGCCAATTTGTTAAAACTGTTAAATGATGCAAAAAAACATATAAGTTTAATGACACTCAACAATAAATATGGCACCCATTGATGCATCAAAGAATCCCGATAAGGTAAGTTACTCATTTAGTGTTAAGATTATTATGTCCAAGGGTGAACCTGGCTAAGCCCAAATCCGGTGATTATGTTAGAAATTCTAATAAACGTAACATTTTCTTTTAAGGATATACATCTAATTGGAAAAGAGATTTATTTAAAGTTAGTCAACTTCTAAAAACACAACCGCCAACCTATAAAATTTAAGATATTAATGAAGAAATATTAGAAAGTAAATATTATCAACAAGAATTATTAAAATCTGATTTTGATTTTGAATCTAAAAATAAGGTTTAAGATCCATTTAATATCATTCAATTTAAACAAATACAAAAATGACAAGAAGCAGATTCAATCAAGCAAAACAGAGTCTATCAACAAGTAAGGCTCATAAATCATTCTCAGAAGATATTGACATCAGTAACCTGACCGATACCTTTACAGTTAAAATTGTACAAATTCCCATAAATGGAAAAGATGCAGGCTAGGAAAGCAGGGCTAGAATTGCATGTTGAATTACATCATAATCACGAAGATATAATGAAGACATAATAAAATGCACTAGGAAGCATATCTTAATCACGAAGATATAATGAAAGAAATTGAAGTTAAAATCGTATTTAAAAAGGATGAAAATAGACTCAGTACTTAAATCTCTACAATTATTGCTCAGGCGTGGTAAGAGATCAACGAGCAAAAACAATTGATAAATTCCTAGCCAAAAACTTGAATAATAATATTATTATTATTAAAGATATCAAAAATTAATATGAAGCTGAATCTTTAAATTATATTAAAAAGTTGAGTAAATACAAAAATTACTATAATAAAGCCGCGGTAACTGAAATAACAAATACATCAACAACAACATTAGTTGCACTGCTTGGTATAGGAACTAGGAACTCCTTAATCTAGCTTTACTAATAAGTTACTGCAAGTGATGTTTCTATTGCTAAGCCATCCGCCTGACAAAACCATCTGTCATTGCATTTAAAACAGACGTTTGTCATAGCTAGCTCAAGAGTGCTTTCAAAGTGGATCTTGACACCTTCGGGTCGTGGTCACTAAAGTACAGGCTCCTCAGGGTTTTTTCAATTGCTTAATTAACTAGGATATTTGTATATAGGCTCTTTACATCCAAAGAAACAATACTCTTTTCAGGCCAATTCTGTGGTTTCTAGTTTTCTCCGTGCATCGAGCATTGACGTCTCAATATTAGCACCAGGTACTTTATCAAAAAATCAAGCTAAAATCAAAGCAAAGTTAAAGTCATGGTCATAGCCACAGTTACAAGAAAAATAAGAAAACAAAGTGAATGTTTTTTAAAAATTAAGTTAATAGAAATTAGTAATAACAAAATTTTTACTAATAATATTACTTTTAATCTGAGGTAAGGCTTATGCAAAGCTAAGTCTCTTACCAAAGCTAAAAGTAAAGCTAATTTAAAGTCATAGTCATAGTCATTGCCATAGTTCAGGCTAAAGCTAAAGATATAGCAATAGCAAAAGCTAAAGTTTAGGTTAAAGCAAAGATAAAGGTAAAGTTTATGTTAAACTTAAGACAAAACTAAGCTAATGCTAAGACTATAATATGAGCTATAGCTAGAGCTAAAGTAAAGCTATAGTCGTAGTCATACTTAAAACTAAAGCTAAAGTTTAATAATAACTCTTCTTTGTACCTTAATATAAAACTCTTCTTCTTTGTACTATTTTTATACCTTCTCAAGTTGTTGCAAAAAATTAATTAATTCAGGTGTAGCTGCAAAAGCTGCTTCAGAATATTTAGTTGCATTTGCACTTCCTATTTTACTTGCTATCTCTAAAGCTCTTTCTGGATTATTAGCAAATTTCTTTCCAAAGTTAACTGCAGCTTGACCAACAATCTTAAAGAAGTATTTCAATCCCTCAGCTTCTATTGTTTTATCTGAAACAGTCATAGATTTTTGAAAACAAATAGTAGATTTACCAGTTAGGATTTTTGAACCTTTTGAAGAAAGAGTTCCACGGATTGGCCTCGCCACCATTCCCTGGACGTTATTAGTAACCGAAAAATGTCTACCACCAAGACAATATGAATTAGTTTTAAACTTTTGGAAAAACTCAGGTTTCATTTTTAAAAAAAGTGAAATATGTGTAAAGTATAATCTTGTATTGCTGTTAAAACAAAACCCAAGCCCAATTCTAAACCAAAATTTGAACGTAAATATCTGCCTAATGCAAATAAAAAAATTGATATTCTTAAAAATAATGGATTTGTTAAGTTATCTAATATGCAAAGAATATAACTAAAGCATTGACTATAACTATAGCATTCACTACAGCCTTGACAATAGCATTGACAATAGCATTGATTATAACCTTGACTATAACTATAATGATAACTATAGCACTGACTTTGATCATAAGCAAACTAGAATTAGCTATAACTATGGGTCTTCAACCATGTATCTCCATAACATTGACTATAACTATAAATATAAAAATTTAACGACCATAAAACTCAAATGATCCATTACGATCTCTAATAGCCTCATCATCATATGGATCTATGGCTATTTTATGCTCATTTGATTATTTTTTGAAAAGGTCTAGTAAAGACAATTTTCTTAAGATAGTTTACCATATAACAAAAAAGTTTGTCTATACGTCTAAATCAAGACAGCTTATCACGACATTTCACCATAAATTTTTTAATTTTTTGATAGTATAATTCTCTTAGCTAAAAACATTTGACTAATATTAATACCAATATCCATTAATTTCTTTAACATCTCAGTACATTGTACATAATTATAACTGGCCCCATTCCTCCTCTGGAAATGTTGTAATATTACCAAACAAAATTTGGGAAGAACAATATTCACAACAATTTTTTTCTGCCAAACATTGTTGTTTACATATACGTTTATTTTTTATCAAAAAGTGCTATAGTTTGATTAATGTAACAATCATTAGATGTTTTAAAGTTTTTTGTATCAGTTTTATCATATTTATTGTCGAGGTTAACAGCATTGTTTTTGGCATTGTCATGGTAAATGTCATTATTAGCCTTTATCATAGACTTTATCAATTTTGGTAGCTACAAAGAGTAAAAATCGATTAAAAAATTCAACGGTTTTCGCAATAAATTGCATCGTCAGGAGTTTAAAAGTTGATAAGTAAACATTTACAAATATGCATATACACAGCAACGTGTCTTGATTATCTTTGTAGTTTTCGCGTTGTGAATATGGTTGTCAATTCGCACGTTTTTTTCCAATTCGCTCGCTTCAATTGCGAGCTGATGTTACCTCGATACTGCAGGAAAAATATTGGTTTAACATCTTTCCTTGGCAGATTTTGTCGCATCTCTTGTACCTTCTCGCCTCCATTTTTCAATTGAGGTTTACTTATGATTTATTGTAAAGAATCGTTGATTATCTTGGAAGTCCAACCTTCAGTGGTATTGATTTTTTAGCCAAATACTTACATTTTTCTTCAGTGCTTGTTCAAAATTTCTCCATGTGCTAGTGCTTCCAAAAACACCGTGAACAGTCCCTTCGACAATATTTTTCTTTTGTTTGATTGGTACACCGCTACGGACATTTAAGACAACTCCCGTTTTGGATGGTTTCTTGTACCACTCGCAATTAATTTCTTTACAGCTGTTTACAATGATGTTCATGTTCAAAAAGGATAAATTATCATTCTCGTCAGGTTTTTCAATTCCTATGAAGCGTGTTTCTTCTTGTCAGCAAGGTGTCGGGCTCTCCATTTAGCATGCAAAAAATATATGGTCTACATATCTTTCGAAAAATTATCTTTCAGGTTCCGGCTCACTATTTTTTTGTTAATTTTCTGTCAATTAGAGCAGTACCACACCATGTTTCTCATTTTCGCATAAAGTTGATCATCAATATTTTGACATTTTTTATGGAACCAATTATCACATTTCTCACATCCGACTCCTTTTGTTCTATAGTTGACTCTTCGGTTGCATTCAGGGCAGTCTTCAAGATCATCTTTAGGGATCTTATTGATGACTAGTGAAAATACTAGTAAAAGGAAACGTGATAAAAAAGAAAAGAAAGAGGTAGAAATATATACAAATTACTACTCCTTGTCCGAATTACCAATTTTTTTATAAAAAATGAACAAAATGCTATTACTACATCCAGAACATTAGGAAAAACTTACAAAATACTCAAATTTTACTAATTTTCTTATTAAAAATAAGCTAATTGCTATTACTATTAATGTGTATATAACTACCTCCAGCACATTAGCAACAAAATTACATATTTTCTTATAAAGATGTGCTAACTACCATAAAACTTAAATGATCCATTGCAATCTCTAATAGCCTTATCATCAAATGGATCTATGGCTATTTTATGTTCATTTGTTTATTTTTTAAAAAAAGTCTAGTAAAGACAATTTTAATAAGATAGTTTACCATATAACAATATAGTTTATTTATACGTCTAAATCAAGATAGTTTATCACGACATTTCAGAATAAATTTTTTGAATATTTTGATTTTATAATTGTTTCAGCTAAAAAATATTTGACTAATATTAATACAAATATCCATTATTTTCCTTAAAATCTCAGCACATTGTACACAATTATGGCTGGCCCCATGCATCCTTTGGAAAGGTTGTAATACCACTAGAAATTTGGGAAGAACAATATTAACAACAATTTTTTTCTGCCAAATATTGTTCGAATATACGTTTTTTTATATCAAAAAGTGCTATAGTTTTTTTAATGTAACAATCATTAGATGTTTTAATATTTTTTATATTGGTTTTATCATATTTATTGTCAAGGTTAACAGCATTGTTTTTGGCATTGTCATTGCCATTGTCATTTTTATTCTTTTTATCATAGACTTTATCATTTTTGGTAGCTACAAAGAGTTAAAAATTGATATAAAAATTTAAAGGTTTTCTCAATAACTGGCATCGTCAGGAGTTTAAAAGTTGTTAAGTAAACATTTACAAATATGCATATATACAGCAACGTCTCTTGATTATCTTTGTAGCTTTAGCGTTGTGAATATGGTTGTCAATTCGCACGTTTTCTCCAATTTTTGCTTCAATTGCTAGCTGATGCTACCTCGATACTGCAGAAAAAATATTGGTTTAACATCTTTCCCTGGCAGATTTTGTCGCATCTCTTGTACCTTATCGCCTCCATTTTTCAACTGAGGTTTACTTATGATTTTTTGTAAAGAATCGTTGATTATCTTGGAAATCCACCCTTCAGGGGTATTTATTTTTTAGCCAAAAACTTACATTTTTTCAGTGCTTGTTCAAATTTTCTCCATGTGCTAGTGCTTCCAAAAACACCGTGAACAGTCCCTTCGAAAATATTCTTTTTGTGATGAATTGGTGCACAGTCACGGAAATTTAAGACAACTCCTGTTTTGGATGTTTTCTTCTACCACTCGCAGTTAATTTCTTTACAGCTATTTACATTAACGTTCATGTCTGAAAAAGATCAATTACCATTTTTGTCAGGTTCTTCCATTGTGAATTAAATTTTCCTATGAAGCGTGTTTCTTCTTGTCAGCAAGGTGTCGGGCTCTCCATTTAGCGTGCAAATTATATCGTCTACATATCTTTCGAATAATTGTCTTTGAGTTTCCTGTTCACTATCTTTTTTTACTTTTCTGTCAATTAGAGCAGTACCACACCATGTTTCTCATTTTTGCATAAAGTTGATCATCAATATTTTGGCATTTTACATGGAACCAATTCTCACCTTTCTCACATCAGACTCTTTTTCTTATACAGTTGACTCTACGGTTGCATTCAGAGCAGGCTTCAAGATCAATTTTAGGGACCTTATTGATGATCTCCTTCGTTAACTTGATCTCATGTTCAAAGTGCTAGGCTGAGTTACTGCAAGTGATTTTTCCATTGCTGAGCCATCCGCCTGACAAAACCATCTGTCATTGCATTTAAAACAGACAATTGTCATAGCTAGCTCAAGAGTGCTTTCAAAGTGGTTCTTGACACCTTCGGGTCGTGGTCACTAAAGTACAGGCTCCTCAAGTTTTTTTCAACTGCTTCATTAACAGGGATATTTATATATAGGTTCTTTATATCCAAAGAAACAATACGTTAATCAGGCCCCAATTCTGTGGATTTCAGTTTTCTCCGTGCATCGAGCGTTGCCGTCTCAATATTAGCACCAGGTACTTTATCAAAAAATGGCGTGAGAAATTTATTCAAATTGTAATAAATACTTCCCGGCATAGACAATACTGGGCGTAATAGAATTCCATTCTTGAGCACTTTTGCTAGGAAATAAAGTCTTGCGGGTTGAACGATCCCTTTATTTTGACCTTATTATTGACTTTATCATCATCATTGACTTTATCATTATTACTGACTTTATCATTATTGTTGACTTTGTCATTGCTTTTATTATTGTTATAATAAAACATTTAAAGCTTTACTTAAAAAAATAAAACAAAAATCTACTCAAGATATATTAATTTAAAATCAGTTTTAATAGAAAGATTCAATAGAACATTATTACACAAATTTAAAATAATAATGTTTATAAATGGTAATGCCAATTGGTTAAAACTGTTAAATGATGCAAAAAAACATATAAGTTTAATGACACTCAACAATAAATATGGCATCTATTGATGCATCAGATAATCCCAATAAGGTAAGTTACTCATTTAGTGTTAAGATTATTATGTCCAAGGGTGAACCTAGCTACGCCCAAATCTGGTGATTATGTTAGAAATTCTAATAAACCTAACATTTTCTTTTAAGGATATACATCTAATTGGAAAAGAGATTTATTTAAAGTTAGTCAAGTTCTAAAAATACAACCGCCAACCTATAAAATTTAAGATATTAATGAAGAAATATTAGAAATTAAATATTATCAACAAGAATTATTAAAATCTGATTTTGATTTTGAATCCAGAAAGAAGGTTTCAGATCCATTTAATATCATTCTCAATGTGAACAAATACAAAGATGACAAGAAGCAGATACAATCAAGCAAAACAGAGTCTATCAACAAGTAAGGCTCACAAATCGTTCTCAGAAGATAATGATAACATTACCCAGACCGATCCCTTTGCAGTTAAAAATGTACAACTTCCCACAAATGGAAAAGATGCAGGCTAAAAAAGCAAGGCTAGAAATGCATGTTGAAGTACATCTTAATCACGAAGATATAATGAAGACATAATAAAATGCACTAGGAAGCCTATCTTAGTCACGAAGATATAATGAAAGAAATTGAAGTTAAAATCGTAAATAAAAAGGATGAAAATAGACTCAGTACTTAAATCTCTACAATTATCGCTCAGGCGTGGTAAGAGATCAACGGCTGCTCTCCTATCAAAGTCAAGGAAAACTTTACACCGCCCAGTTCGTTTCAGCGGTTTCAAATCTGTCCGGATATTGTGTTTTTGCAGTTAACTTTTGTGAACTGTATTATCCGCTATACTGTAGAATACCGTTGCATTACTTGTTGCTCAATCACTCTTGATAACTAATCGCTCAGCTTTGCTGTTTAACAATCTTGTTTCTCTCAGAATAACAAAACAATTCAAATTGAAACAATCAAAATTTTGTTGAGTTTTTGTTAACAACTCGAGTTATAAACCGAATTTAAGAATTCTATTTCCAACAAATTTTAGCCTTGTAAATTGGCTATACTTTTACAAAGTTTCAGCTTTCTGCTACAAAGATTACAGAAAGGGGCTGAATTACTGTAACTATAAGTGAACAAGAATAATATTTTTTCTAACTTTAATGTTAGCAAGTCTCTCTATTGGTTTCAATAACACCAATGTTGAACTAGAGTAGGCTTCTTTAAAGCCAGTAAGAGAAACTGACTTTATGCTTTGCACAAAGTTTCTCTTACTTAGGAACTTCGTTCCTCAGAAAGAAAGTTTTGAGAATATCAAAGTTAATTCTCTTTTCACAAGTCAAAGTAAAGTTACAACTGTACAATCACTAATATGATCTACAGAAACAAGACACGATAACAAATAATTTACCGCTCAAGAAAGTGTGCTTCAATACGCACTGTATGTCAGTTTGATAAGACAAATTTCACAAGTTTCAACTGATTTTTGGTAGTTTTTCAAGCTCTATTTATACTGCCGTACATGTCAAAATTGCATCTCTGATTGGTTGTAGATTACTATGTCGTAAGATTCTCTGAATGCACTGAAGTTGGGGTTCGGGATACCTTATACGGTGCCCCGCACTCTCTGAATTAGTATGAAAATCGCAAAATTCATCGAATCTGGCTTACCAAGTTGGGTATCTCTTGCTCCGTTTGAGCTAAATTTGTGCGATTGTGAACACTTGAATACGTGGCAATAATTGCGTAATTAAAGTTTGAGTTTCTGTTTCACTTCATATATGACGATTACGTACTAATAATAGTTGCTAAATATAAATGTTGAACAACGTGAACAAATCCGTATAGCTTCGATAGAATGTAGCATTAAGTTTCGCTTGTCACGCTATTCTAAACTGAACAGCTTGAAATGACCTTGAAGCGCTATTCAATTTGGTAGTTGAGTTAGTAAGCTCAGCCTCAACATCGCCGGCCCTGTTTTCCATCGTGAAAACATCTTTTCCAGGTAGTACTGGGGCGAGCTTCACTACTGGTCTCTTGTATACTCCGTCGTTTGTTCGAACTATCGCTGATCGAATCACACCGTCAGACCCAACGATGGTCTCCGTAACTCGACCTAAATTGTAATATCCACGCTTATCGCCGTCTTCGATCAACCAAACGAGATCGCCTTCTTTAAGGGTTCCGTTCGTCGTAGATCGCCATTTTTGCCGGTTATTCAGAGTTGGCAGATATTCTTTACGAAATCTGTCCCATATGAGATTTGCATAGGCTTGAGTTTGTCGAAAGAGCTTTCGATGATCGACAAATTCCTCCGCGCGTGGAAGGCAGGGTAAGCAAACGTTCTTGTTGCCAAGCAAGAAGTGATTGGGGGTCAATGCCTCTAAGTCATTAACATCTGAACTGACTGGAGTCAAAGGTCTTGAGTTCAGAGTCTGCTCAACGATGCACATCGTGGTTGAAAGAACGTCCTCGGTGACTGATCTGTTCCCCAACACTGCATACATTGCTTTCTTGCAACTTCTCACCAACCGCTCCCATACTCCTCCAAAGTGAGGTGCTGCGGGTGGGTAGAACTTCCATCTGATCCCTCGTTGAATTAGATGTTCTTCGATCCCTTCTTTGTTCCATGCTGCAACATACTCCGCAAACTCTTTTTCAGCTCCAACAAAGTTTGTCCCGTTGTCACTGATGATTGTACTCGTTTTGCCTCTTCGCGCAATAAATCTCATTATTGCATTGAGACAACTATCTGCGTCCAACTTGGGTACCACTTCTATATGCACCGCTCTCATAGTTAGACAAGTAAAGAGACAACGCCATCGCTTTTCGTTCCTTCGCCCAATCTTCACCATGAAAGGGCCAAAGTAGTCAACTCCAACGTTTGTAAAGGCTGTTGAAGCATCTAACCGCTCTTCGGGTAGATCTGCCATGACTGGTGCTATCGTTTGTGCTCTGCCTTTTCTGCAGGTAACGCACTTGTTCTTGATTGATCTTAAGGCGTTCCGTATGCCTAGGATCCACATCTTCTGCTGAACAATGTTTCTGACATGCTCAGTGCCTTCGTGTTGATTGTCCTTGTGCTCGTTTCGCAAGAATAATTCAACCGCATGATGTTTCCAATGTAGCAAAATTGGATGCTTTGCATTGAAGTCCAATTGACTTTTGCCTATTCGGCCTTTTGCTCGAATAAGTCCTTCCTCATCTAGGAAAGGTGAGAATTGTAGGATTTTGCTGCCTTTTGGAATTTCCTTTTCAGTTTTCAGAGATTTCATCTCTTCACCAAACTGTTCTCGCTGTAGTAACTTGAAGATTGTTGCTTTTGCTTTTTCTCTTTCTTCAATGCTGACTACAAGTGTTGCTGGTTTGTGTTTGCTCGATGCTCGCTGTACGTATGCCACTGTATTCACTAGTCTGTTAAAGTTACTGAATCGTTCCCACTGAATAACAGCTTTCTTCTCTTCAGCCTGTATCATGAATACTGATGACGGTATATTCTCTTCATCTGATGCAAATATGAGGTTCACCTGCTGTGGCCATTCGCTTTCTGGTTGCTTCAACCAGGCCGGCCCAGTGAGCCACTCACTTCTCTTGAGTTCTTCAATGTTGATTGCTCTGGTGCCAATGTCCGCTGGGTTATTGATACCGCTCACATGTTTCCACTGTGAAACATCAGTTGTATCTAGTATCTCAGCTACTCGATTGGCCACAAACACTTGTTGCTTGCGATGGGAACCGTGTATCCACTGCAATACCGTAGTTGAGTCTGACCAAAAACTGCAACTATTTATCCTCATTTCATGTTCCTTGACTATCTGTTCTTTCAACCTCACTGCCATGACTGCCGCTTGCAATTCCAATCGCGGTATTGAAAGATGCCTCATCGGTGCTACTCTGCAATTTCCAATGACAAATGCTAAGTCAGCTGAGTATTCTTTTGGTGGTGAGCGTAGATAAGCCACTGCACACATCGTGTCTTCAGATGCGTCAGCAAACACATGAAGTTCGGTTTTATCCCTCTCTCTGTTGAAGTACCTTCTATCGATGCTTGTCTCAGCCACTATTGGAAGTTGTTTTTCATCTCAGGAATTCTTCTTCTTCACTAGGCTCCACTTCGTTGTCCCAATGTTGTCCATTCTTAGCCCAGATGCCTTTCAGGAGTCGTCTCATATGGACACTGAACGGAGCAAACAATCCGATCGGGTCGAATACTGAAGATACCAGTGACAGAATCTTCCTCTGGGTTATAGGTGCTTCAACTTCCTTGTTTGTACCTCTGCATACTTGAAGACTGTCATCAGTAACGGTCCATTGTAGTCCTAGCACTGAAGATCCCTCCGTACTGGGTTCCACTTCGACTTGCTTTGTGTTGCTGATTGACTTCAAGTCTTCTGGGATTGCTTTGGTAACTGCATCATTGTTGCTTATCCACTTCTTCAGCTCGAATCCGTGTTGTGAGAGAAGAGGTTGTAGCTGATTGAAGACTTGAATTGCTTCTTCAGGGGTTTCTACCGATTTGATGAAATCGTCCATGTAGAAGTTGTTTTGTATAGCCTTTGCTGCAATCGGATACTCCTTTTCGTTGTCCAGTCCCACTCGCTTGAGAGCATAGTTTGCACAAGTTGGAGAACTCTTAGCTCCAAATACGTGACGCTGATATTCGTATATCTGAACAGGTTCGTTAGTTCTTGGACGCCATAAAAACCTCAAGCAACTTCTATCCTGTTCAGGAACTTGCACTTGTAGAAACATCGATTCGATGTCGGCTGTTAGGGCTATTGGTCCTTCACGGAATCTGAATATTGTTCAGATCAACCCATGTAGCAGATCAGGTCCTGCTAGTAGCTTATCATTAAGGCATACTTCTTTGTACTTTGAGGCAGCATTGCAAACACGTCTTACTTTGCCAGGCTTGTTCGGGTTTAGCACTGGATGGTGTGGCAAATACCATTCTTTCCCGAAGGTGCCTTTCACTTCGGACTCGTCCAATATCTTTACGAATCCTTTTTCTACATCTGTATCTATTGACTGTTGATACAAATTCTTCAGGTTTGGGTCCCTTTGGAATCTTCGCTCCAGTGAGTAAAGCTGACCCAAGGCTGAGCTGTAATTGTTCGGTAGGTTTGGCTCTGGTTCACTCCACAGCATTCCCACTTCATACCACTCGCCTGTGAACTTTGTCGTACTCTCTAGCATCTTTTGTGCCTGCAGTTCCTTCTTTGACTGACTGACGACGTTGATTTTGGAAGCATAGGTTTCTATGTCCCACCAGGTTTGAATATTCTCCGCCACTTTCACATCTTCAGTGAAGGCGAAATGACAAACATTTTGTCTTCTTTTTCCCGTCATGGGTCCACTGACTACCCATCCTAGCTCTGTTAGAACGGCGAAAGGTTCACTTCGTGTTCCTATCTTATAGTCCAATGGGCGTTGTAGCTCATAAGCATCTTGACCAAGGATGATGCCAACTTCCATCAAGTTGAAGCTTTTGTTGGGTAGAACACTCAAGTGATTGAAGCTTTGCTTCAGCTTGCTGTAGTCATAGTTTGTGTTTCCCAACGAAATTGACGGGTGTGCAAACGCTTCGATTGAATGCACCTTTGAGTGTAGTCCCTTTATTTTTAGAGGAACCTTTTCTGTCTTCAGATCCTTCGTTCCGTGTATGCCAGCTATGTTGAGCGTCACATCGGTGCCTTGGGCTCGTAACTTCTCTTGCACACTTTGATCGATAAATGAAACCGTTGATCCACTATCGAGGAAAGCATATGTGTTCAGCCTGTTGCCACCGCTCTGTATTGAGACAGGAACTATCTGAAGAAAACTAGTAACTTCGTTACTCTGGTTGATCGTTGCTGCGCTTACGTTGACTGCATGATTGCCCTCATCCATTTGGTTTTTTGAGTGTAGGAATCGGTTGTGCTTCTTGATGCATCCATTGATGCCGCACGCATTGACTTTACAATCTTTGATTGCATGTCCTTTGCCTAGACATCCGTAACATAAGCGTTGCTTTCTCACTGCTGCGTACCAATCATTCACACTTCCTGAACAGTGGACAGTTCCATATTTTATGAGTGCCATCAGCTAGCGGACAGTGATCACTTTGCGTTTGCTTCGTTTCTTTCACATTCGAACTTGCACTGAAGTTCGACGTTTTCGAGAACCGTTTGTCTCTATTTGTGCTTCTTCGGTCTTCTTCTCTTCGCTCTCCCTTGAAAGCTGAAAACCCTTCGTGCACGAATGCTATCCTTGATAGCCATTTTTCAAACATAATCAGATCAGGCCAATCTTCATCTTTATCATCAACATAGAACCACCACTTCTCTTTGAGAACTTGGGGTAGTTTATCTACTGCCATGTACAATGTCGAGCTTGATTGCAGATCACCAATCTGCTTGTACTCTTTGAGCACATTCACAAAGTTCGAAACAATAACTGAGAAACTGATCAGACCTGTTGAGTCGTGTGGTTTCACCTGACTTGCTTTGCGAAGGCTCTCCAGTTGTGCATCAATGATCACATGAGGCCTTCCAAATTTCCTCTCCAGAATATTCCATGCAGCACCATAGAATTGTCCAAAATAGCCCATTCCAGAGATTGCTGACCTTTCCTTGCCTGTCAGTAGAGTCTTCAGATGGCTCATCTTCTCTGAGTCTGGTATTGGTCGTTGATCCACTGTAGCAATGAACATACTAGACCACTCCGGCCATTCGAGAGGGTTTCCATCGTAGTTGTTCAACTTCAGCTTTGGTAGGTTATTATTACCTGAATAGCCAGTGTTGTATCGTAATAGACCAGCTCTGGGGGAAACGTCTCGGTCTTCAACACTTGAGGATCGGTCTCGTGAACTGCGATATCGTGAGAAGTGACTTTGCCTGTTCACTTCAGGGGTTACTTCGAAGCGAGCTGTTGATCGATCTGGTGTTAGAAGGTTGTCGATTCTGCTGGCCCAGTCTGAGACATCTCTCTTCTTTGGGGTCCAGTTGAAGGTGATTTGTCTCGAGCACTGGTTGATTGGGAACGAGCATCATCGTTTTCTAATGCCGTTCTCTTCACTTTGCGCTCCAGCTCACGCTCTTCCTCCAGCAGTTGATGCTTGGTTTCCAGTTCTTTCATTTGCATTTCCAGCTCTAGCCTCTTCCGCTCGAACCGTGCCTGTTCCAGTCGCATCTTCGTTTCGAACTCGATATCAAACTTCTTCATCCTTTCCTCGCGCCTTTGCTTTGCTGAAGATGTTTCCGAAACATTCTCCGTCTCTTGGCCGCTTACTGTTGCTCCATTTTGCACTGTTTGAGCAACTGGGTTGTCTGTTTGGTAGTTGTTGCTCTCGCTGTTGTTCACTGCTTGGGTTGCGTTGCTTTGCTCTGCATTCATTTCTGGTTGCGTGCCTTTGCTTATATATGCAAGCCAATGATAGTCCAAACTTGCTTTGCACTTCCTTGCTTCTTTCAGATGCTCTTCAACGAAATTAGTTTGATAGGGCACAAGCTTGTTTCGACGCTGCAGTTGCTTGGGTATTTCTTCCTCTAGAAGGTGAACAGTCTGTTGGTAGAGGACCTTTAGTTTGTTGGGTCGATCTGAATCTTCAATTATTTTGTAGCCAATCCCTGTTTTGGTGTGGACTTCTTCCCGTAAATCTTGGAGCTTCTTGTCGTACCTTTGAGCTGTTGATTGAAGCTCCTCTCTGCTGATTGTGTTAGGATTGCCTGATTGCCTTTTGCTTTGCTTGCTCCTTTTAAGCGAGGTTAGTTCTTCAACGTAATTTGTGAAGTGCACTCGCAACTTTCGCTCTGCCTCACTGGCGTTGCGCTGTTGATTTGTTTGATTCTCTTTGGGGGATGCCTTCGGCACTCTCTTCATCAGATTGGACAGCAGTTTGCCTTCCACTGTCCGGGTCGGCGGACCAAATGTAACGGCTGCTCTCCTATCAAAGTCAAGGAAAATTTTACACCGCCCAGTTCGTTTCAGCGGTTTCAAATCTGTCCGGATATTGTGTTTTTGCAGTTAACTTTTGTGAACTGTATTATCCGCTATACTGTAGAATACCGTTGCATTACTTGTTGCTCAATCACTCTTGATAACTAATCGCTCAGCTTTGCTGTTTAACAATCTTGTTTCTCTCAGAATAACAAAACAATTCAAATTGAAACAATCAAAATTTTGTTGAGTTTTTGTTAACAACTCGAGTTATAAACCGAATTTAAGAATTCTATTTCCAACAAATTTTAGCCTTGTAAATTGGCTATACTTTTACAAAGTTTCAGCTTTCTGCTACAAAGATTACAGAAAGGGGCTGAATTACTGTAACTATAAGTGAACAAGAATAATATTTTTTCTAACTTTAATGTTAGCAAGTCTCTCTATTGGTTTCAATAACACCAATGTTGAACTAGAGTAGGCTTCTTTAAAGCCAGTAAGAGAAACTGACTTTATGCTTTGCACAAAGTTTCTCTTACTTAGGAACTTCGTTCCTCAGAAAGAAAGTTTTGAGAATATCAAAGTTAATTCTCTTTTCACAAGTCAAAGTAAAGTTACAACTGTACAATCACTAATATGATCTACAGAAACAAGACACGATAACAAATAATTTACCGCTCAAGAAAGTGTGCTTCAATACGCACTGTATGTCAGTTTGATAAGACAAATTTCACAAGTTTCAACTGATTTTTGGTAGTTTTTCAAGCTCTATTTATACTGCCGTACATGTCAAAATTGCATCTCTGATTGGTTGTAGATTACTATGTCGTAAGATTCTCTGAATGCACTGAAGTTGGGGTTCGGGATACCTTATACGGTGCCCCGCACTCTCTGAATTAGTATGAAAATCGCAAAATTCATCGAATCTGGCTTACCAAGTTGGGTATCTCTTGCTCCGTTTGAGCTAAATTTGTGCGATTGTGAACACTTGAATACGTGGCAATAATTGCGTAATTAAAGTTTGAGTTTCTGTTTCACTTCATATATGACGATTACGTACTAATAATAGTTGCTAAATATAAATGTTGAACAACGTGAACAAATCCGTATAGCTTCGATAGAATGTAGCATTAAGTTTCGCTTGTCACGCTATTCTAAACTGAACAGCTTGAAATGACCTTGAAGCACTATTCAATTTGGTAGTTGAGTTAGTAAGCTCAGCCTCAACAGACTCAGTACTTAAATCTCTACAATTATCGCTCAGGCGTGGTAAGAGATCAACGAGCAGAACAAAATTGATAAATTCCTAGCCAAAAACTTGAATAATAATATTATTATTAAAGATATCAAAAATTAATATGAAGCTGAGTCTTTAAATTATATTAAAAATTTGAGTAAATACAAAAATTACTATAATATAGCCGAGGTAACTGAAATAGCAACAACATCAACAAAAACATCAGTTGCACTGTTTGTTATAGGAACTAGGAACTCCTTATTCTAGCTTTAGTAATAAGCTTTACCTTAAGTCAATTAAAGACTATAGGATAGATAATGATGAATATAATAAATAAATGAAAGTATATGAAGATTACAAGAAAAATAAGAAAATTAGGTTAAATGTTTTTTGAAACTTAAGTTAGTAATGTTTAGTAATAACAATTTATTTAGTAATAATAATGTTACTTTTAATCTGAGTTAAGGATTATGCAAAGCTGAAAATTTTATTAAAGCTAAAGTCAAAGCAAAGTTAAAGTCATAGTCATAGCCACAGTTACAAGAAAAAAAGTGAATATTTTTTTTAAACTTAAGTTAATAGAAATTATTTATAATAAAATCTTTACTACTCTTAATATTACTTTTAATCTGAGGTAAGGCTTATGCAAAGCTAAGTCTCTTACCAAAGCTAAAAGTAAAGCTAAGTTAAAGTCATAGTCATAGTCATGGCCATAGTTAAGGCTAAAGCTAAAGATATAGCAATAGCAAAAGCTAAAGTTTAGGTTAAAGCAAAGATAAAGGTAAAGTTTATGTTAAACTTAAGACAAAACTAAGCTAAAGCTAAGACTATAATAAGAGCTATAGCTAGAGCTAAAGTAAAGCTATAGTCATAGTCATAGTTAAAACTAAAGCTAAAGTTTAATAATAACTCTTCTTTGTACCTAAATATAAAATTCTTCTTCTTTGTAATATTTTTATACCTTCTCAAGTTGTTGCAAAAAATTAATTGATTCAGGTGTAGCTGCAAAAGCTGCTTCAGAATATTTATTTGCAGTCGCACTTCCTATTTTACTTGCTATCTCTAAAGCTCTTTCTGGATTATCAGCAAAGTTCTTTCCAAAGTTAACTGCAGCTTGACCAAAAATCTTAAAGAAGTATTTCAATCCCTCAGCTTCTATTGTTTTATCTGAAAGAGTCATAGATTTTTTAAAACAATTAGTAGATTTACCAGTTAAGATTTTTGAACCTTTTGAAGAAAGAGTTCCACGGATTGGCCTCGCCACCATTCCCTGGATGTTATTAGTAAACGAAAAATGTCTACCACCAAGACAATATGAATTAGTTTTAAACTTTTGGAAAAAACTCAGGTTTCATTTTTTAAAAAAAAGTGAAATATGTGTAAAGTATAATCTTGTATTGCTGTTAAAACAAAACCCAACCCCAATTTTAAACCAAAGTTTGAAGGTAAATGTCTGCCTAATGCAAATAAAGAGAAAATTGATATTCTTAAAAATAATGGGTTTGTTAAGTTATCTAATATGCAAAGAATATAACTAAAGCATTGATTATAACTATAGCATTCACTACAGCCTTGACAATAGCATTAACTATAGCATTGACTATAGCCTTGACTATAACTATAATCATAACTATAGCACTGACTTTGATCATAAGCAAATTAGAATTAGCTATAACTATGGGTCTTCAACCATGTATCTCCATAACATTGACTATAAATATAAATAAAATAATTTAACAACCATAAAACTCAAATGATCCATTACCATCATCTCTAATAGCCTCATCATCAAATGGATCTATGTCTATTTTATGTTCATTTGTTTATTATTTGAAAAGGTCTAGTAAAGACAATTTTCTTAAGATAGTTTACCATATAACAAAATAGTTTATTTATACGTCTAAATCAAGATAGTTTATCACGACATTTCAGCATAAATGTTTTGAATATTTTGATATTATAATTGTCTTAGCTAAAAATATTTGACTAATATTAATACAAATATCCATTATTTTCCTTAAAATCTCAGCACATTGTACACAATTATAACTGGCCCCATGCATCCTTTGGAAAGGTTGTAATACCACTAGAAATTTGGGAAGAATAATATTAACAACAACTTTTTTCTGCCAAATATTGTTTAAATATACGTTTATTTTTTTATCAAATAGTGCAATAGTTTTATTAATGTAACAATCATTAGATGTTTTAATTTTTTTAAACTGGTTTTATCATATTTATTGTCAAATTTAACAGCATTGTTTTCGGCATTGTCATTGTCATTGTCATTTTTATTCTTTTTATCATAGACTTTATCATTATTGGTAGCTACAAAGAGTTAAAAATTGATATACAAATTCAAAGGTTTTCGCAATAACGTTGTTAAGTAAACATTTACAAATATGCATATATACAGCAACGTGTCTTGATTATCTTTGTAGTTTTAGCGTTGTGAATATGGTTGTCAATTCGCACGTTTCCAATTTTCGCTTCAATTGCGAGCTGATGTTACCTCGATACTGCAGGAAAAATATTGGTTTAACATCTTTCCTTGGCAGATTTTGTCGCATCTCTTGTACCTTCTTGCCTCCGTTTTTCAATTGAGGTTCACTTATTATTTTTTGTAAAGAATCGTTGATTAACTTGGAAGTCCAACCTTCAGTGGTATTGATTTTTTAGCCAAATACTAGGCTTCAAGATTATCTTTAGGGATCTTTTTGATGACTAGTGAAAATACTAGTAAAAGGAAACGTGATAAAAAAGAAGAGAAAGAGGTAGAAATATATACAAATTCCGAATTAATAATTTTCTTTTAAAAAAAGAACTAACTGCTATTACTACATCCAGAACATTAGGAAAAACTAACAAAATACTCAAATTTTACTAATTTTCTTATTAAAAATAAGCTAATTGCTATTACTATTAATGTGTATAAAACAACCTCCAGCACATTAGCAACAAAATTACACATTTTCTTATAAAAATGTTCTAACTTCCATAAAACTCAAATGATCCATTAAAATCTCTAATAGCCTTAACATCAAATGGATCTATGTCTATTTTATGTTCATTTGTTTATTATTTGAAAAGGTCTAGTAAAGACAATTTTCTTAAGATAGTTTACCATATAACAAAATAGTTTATTTATACGTCTAAATCAAGATAGTTTATCACGACATTTCAGCATAAATGTTTTGAATATTTTGATATTATAATTGTCTTAGCTAAAAATATTTGACTAATATTAATACAAATATCCATTATTTTCCTTAAAATCTCAGCACATTGTACACAATTATAACTGGCCCCATGCATCCTTTGGAAAGGTTGTAATACCACTAGAAATTTGGGAAGAATAATATTAACAACAACTTTTTTCTGCCAAATATTGTTTAAATATACGTTTATTTTTTTATCAAATAGTGCAATAGTTTTATTAATGTAACAATCATTAGATGTTTTAATTTTTTTAAACTGGTTTTATCATATTTATTGTCAAATTTAACAGCATTGTTTTCGGCATTGTCATTGTCATTGTCATTTTTATTCTTTTTATCATAGACTTTATCATTATTGGTAGCTACAAAGAGTTAAAAATTGATATACAAATTCAAAGGTTTTCGCAATAACGTTGTTAAGTAAACATTTACAAATATGCATATATACAGCAACGTGTCTTGATTATCTTTGTAGTTTTAGCGTTGTGAATATGGTTGTCAATTCGCACGTTTCCAATTTTCGCTTCAATTGCGAGCTGATGTTACCTCGATACTGCAGGAAAAATATTGGTTTAACATCTTTCCTTGGCAGATTTTGTCGCATCTCTTGTACCTTCTTGCCTCCATTTTTCAATTGAGGTTCACTTATTATTTTTTGTAAAGAATCGTTGATTAACTTGGAAGTCCAACCTTCAGTGGTATTGATTTTTTAGCCAAATACTAGGCTTCAAGATTATCTTTAGGGATCTTTTTGATGACTAGTGAAAATACTAGTAAAAGGAAACGTGATAAAAAAGAAGAGAAAGAGGTAGAAATATATACAAATTCCGAATTAATAATTTTCTTTTAAAAAAAGAACTAACTGCTATTACTACATCCAGAACATTAGGAAAAACTAACAAAATACTCAAATTTTACTAATTTTCTTATTAAAAATAAGCTAATTGCTATTACTATTAATGTGTATAAAACAACCTCCAGCACATTAGCAACAAAATTACACATTTTCTTATAAAAATGTTCTAACTTCCATAAAACTCAAATGATCCATTAAAATCTCTAATAGCCTTAACATCAAATGGATCTATGTCTATTTTATGTTCATTTGTTTATTTTTTGAAAAGGTCTAGTAAAGACAATTTTCTTAAGATAGTTTACCATATAACAAAATAGTTTGTCTATACGTCTAAATCAAGATAGTTTATCACGACATATCACCATAAATTTTTTTGATTTTTTGATGTTATAATTCTCTTAGCTAAAAACATTTGACTAATATTAATACCAATATGCATTAATTTCTTTAACATCTCAGTACATTGTACATAATTATAACTGGCCCCATTCATCCTCTATTCATCCTCTGGAAATGTTGTAATATTACCAAACAAAATTTGGGAAGAACAATATTCACAAAAATTTTTTTCTGCCAAACATTGTTTACATATACGTTTATTTTTTATCAAAAAGTGCTATAGTTTGATTAATGTAACACTCATAAGACGTTTTAAAGTTTTTTGTATCAGTTTTATCATATTTATTGTCAAGGTTAACAGCATTGTTTTTGGCATTGTTATGGTAAATGTCATTATTAACCTTTTATCATAGACTTTATCAATATTGGCAGCTACAAAGAGTAAAAATCGATATAAAAATTCAACGGTTTTCGCAATAAATTGCATCGTCAGGAGTTTAAAAGTTGATAAGTAAACATTTACAAATATGCATAAACAAAGCAACGTGTCTTGATTGTCTTTGTAGTTTTCGCGTTGTGAATATGGTTGTCAATTCGCACGTTTTTTCCAATATTTTGCTTCAATTGCAAGCTGCTGTTACCTCGATACTGCAGGAAAAATATTGGTTTAACATCTTTCCCTGGCAGATTTTGTCGCATCTCTTGTAACTTCTCGCCTCCATTTTTCAATAGAGGTCTACTTATGATTTTTTGTAAAGCATCGTTTATTATCTTGGAAGTCCAACCTTCAGTGTTATTGATTTTTAGCCAAATACCGACATTTTTCTTCAGTGCTTGTTCAAAATTTCTCCAATTGCCAGTGCTTCCAAGAACGCCGTGAACAGTTCCTTCGACAATATTCTTCTTTTGTTGGATTGGTGTACAGCTACGGAAATTTAAGACAACTCCCGTTTTGAATGGTTTCTTGTACCACTCGTAATTAATTTCCTTACAGCTGTTTACATTGATGTTCATGTTGAAAAAGGATAAATTATCATTCTCGGAATAAAACTTTTGGAAAAAACTCAGGTTTCATTTTAAAAAAAAGTGAAATATGTGTAAAGTATAATCTTGTATTGCTGTTAAAACAAAACCCAAGCCCAATTCTAAACCAAAGTTTGAAGGTAAATGTCTGCCTAATGCAAATAAAAAGAAATTTGATATTCTTAAAAATAATGGATTTGTTAAGTTATCTAATATGCAAAGAATATAACTAAAGCATTGATTATAACTATAGCATTCACTACAGCCTTGACAATAGCATTAACTATAGCATTGACTATAGCCTTGACTATAACTATAATCATAACTATAGCACTGACTTTGATCATAAGCAAATTAGAATTAGCTATAACTATGGGTCTTCAACCATGTATCTCCATAACATTGACTATAAATATAAATAAAATAATTTAACAACCATAAAACTCAAATGATCCATTACCATCATCTCTAATAGCCTTATCATCAAATGGATCTATGGCTATTTTATGTTCATTTGTTTATTTTTTAAAAAAATATAGTAAAGACAATTTTAATAAGATACCATATAACCAAAATTATTTATTTTTACGTCTAAATCAAGATAGTTTATCACGACATTTCAGCATAAATTTTTTGAATATTTTGTTATTATAATTGTCTTAGCTAAAAATATTTGACTAATATTAATACCAATATCCATTATTTTCCTTAAAATCTCAGCACATTGTACACAATTATAACTGGCCACATGCATCCTTTGGAAAGGTTGGAATACCACTAAAAATTTGGAAAGGACAATATTAACAACAATTTTTTCTGCCAAATTTTGTATTGTATCTTGACATCTTCGGGTCCTAGTCACTAAAGTACAGGCTCCTCAGGTTTTTTTCAATTGCTTCATTAACAAGGATATTTGTATATAGGCTCTTTACATCCAAAGAAACAATGCTCTCATCAGGCCCCAATTCTGTGGATTCTAATTTTCTCCGTGCATCGAGCTTTGGCGTCTCAAGATAGGAACCAGGTACTTTTTCAAAAAGTGGCGTGAGAAATTTATTCAAATTGTAATAACTACTTCCCGGCATAGACAACACTGGGCGTAATAGAATTCCATTCTTGAGCAATTTTGCTAGGCAAAAAAGTCTTGCGGGTTGAACCATCCCTTTATAGTGACCTTATTATTGACTTTATCATTATTATTGACTTTATCATTATTACTGGTTTCTCATTATGGTTGACTTTATCATTGCTTCTATTGTTGTTATAATAAAACATTTAAAGCCTTACTTAAAAAAAAGACAAAAATCTACTCAACATATAGTAATTTAAAATCAGTCTTTATAGAACGATTCAATAGAACATTTTTACACAAACTTAAAATAATTATGTTTATAAATGGTAAGGGCAATTGATTAAATCTGTTAAATAATGCAAAAAAACATATATATATATATATATATATATATATATATATATATATATATATGTTTGATGACACTCAACATTAAATATGGCAACCATTGATGCATCAAACAATCCCGACAAAGTAAGTTACTCGTTTAGTTTTAATAATTATTATGTCCAAGGGTGAACCTGGCTACGCCCAAAGCCGGTGATTATGTTAGAAATTCTAATAAACGTAACATTTTCTTTTAAGGATATACAACTAATTGGAAAAGAGATTTATTTAAAGTCAGTCAAGTTCTAAAAATACAACCGCCAGCCTATAAAATTTAAGATATTAATGAAGAAATATTAGAAATTAAATATTATCAACAAGAATTATTAAAATTTGATTTTGATTTTGAATCCAAAAAGAAGGTTTCAGATCCATTTAATATCATTCTCAATGTGAACAAATACAAAGATGACAAGAAGCAGATACAATCAAGCAAAACAGAGTCTATCAACAAGTAAGGCTCACAAATCGTTCTCAGAAGATAATGATAACATTACCCAGACCGATCCCTTTACAGTTAAAAATGTACAACTTCCCACAAATGGAAAAGATGCAGGCTAGAAAAGCAAGGCTAGAAATGCATGTTGAAGTACATCTTAATCACGAAGATGTAATGAAGACATAATAAAACGCACTCGGAAGTATATCTTCATCACAAAGATATAATGAAAGAAATTGAAGTTAAAATCGTAGTTAAAATGGATGAAAATAGACCCAGTAGTTAAATCTCTACTATTATTGCTAAGGCGTGGTCAGAGATCAACGAGCAAAACAAAATTGATAAATTCCTAGCCAAAAACTTAAATAATAATATTATTATTATTAAAGATATTAAAAACTAATATGAAGTTCAAATTTAAATTATAATAAAAAGTTGAATAAACACAAAAATTATTATAATATAGCCGAGGTAACTGAAAAGGCAACAACAGCAACAACAACATCAGTTGCACTATTTAGTATAGGACCTCCTTATTCTAGCTATTGTAATAAGCTTTACCTTAAGTCAATTAAATACTATGAGATAGATATTGATGAATATAATAAATAAATAAAAGTATATGAAGAATATGAGAAAAAAAAGAAAATTAAGTTAAATATTTTTAAGTTAGCAGTGTTTAGCAGTTAAAAACTTAAGTTAGCAGTGTTTAGTAATAAAAATATATTTAGTAATAATAAAGTTACTTTTAATCTGAGTTAAGGATTATGCAAAGCTGAGAATCTTACTAAAGATAAAATCAAAGCTAAGTTAAAGTCACAGTCATAACCCTGGCCATAGTTAAGGCTAAAGCTAAAGATGTAGCTATAGCAAAAGCTAAAGTTTAGGTTAAAGCAAAGCTAAAGGTAAAGTTTAAGTTAAATTTAAGACAAAGCTAAGCTAAAGGTAAGACTATAATTAGAGCTATAGCTAGAGTTAAAGTAAAGCTATAGTCATAGCCATAGTTAAAGCTAAAGCTAAAGTTTAATAATAACTCTTCTTTGTACCTAAAGATAAAACTCTTCTTCTTTGTACTATTTTTATACCTTCTCAAGTTGTTGCAAAAAATTAAATAATTCAGGTGGAGCTGCAACAGCTGCTTCAGAATATTTATTTGCAGTTGCACCTCCTATTTTACTTGCTATCTCTAAGCTCTTTCTGGATTATTTGCAAAGTTCCTTCCAAAGTTAACTGCAGCTTGACCAACACTCTTAAAGAAGTATTTCAATCCCTCAGCTTCTGTTTTATCTGAAACAGTCATAGATTTTTTTAAACAATTAGTAGATTTACCAGTTAAGATTTTTGAACCTTTTGAAGAGTTCCGGAGATTGCCTTGGCCACCATTCCCTGGAATTTAGTACCCAAAAAAATTTCTACAACCAAGACAATAGGAATTAGTTTTGGAAATAACTCAGATTTCCTTTAAAAAAAGATGAAATATGTGTAAAGAATAATCTTGTATTGCTGTTAAAACAAAACCCAAGCCCAATTCTAAACCAAAGTTTGAAGGTAAATGTCTGCCTAATGCAAATCAAAAGAAAAGTGACATTATTAAAAAAGGATTTGTTAAGTTATCTAATATGCAAAGAATATAACTAAAGCATTCATTATAACTATAGAATTCACTACAGCCTTGACAATAGCATTGACTATAGCATTGATTATAGCCTTGACTATAACTATAGCACTGACTTTGATCATAAGCAAACTAGAATTAGCTATAACTATGGTTCTTCAACCATGTATCTCCATATCTCCATAACATTGACTATAACTATAAATATAATTATGGCTTTGACTATAATAACAGTTATATCTTTAAACTATGACATTAGCCTTAATATGAAACATAACTAGAGCGTAAGCACTAATATTAACCATAACTATAACTAAAACTAGTGCAATAGCCATAACTTTAACTATTTCAGTAGCTATAACTATAACTATAAACTATGATATTATACATAGCCGTAACTATAACCATAACTATGACACAATAGACCTTCGGTTGCTAGTCTTTATGAGACTATAAAAACCTTCTTACTGCCATCGCTATTAAAACTAATAACCTTTCTAGTTAACACTTATGGATGACAGACAATATCAGCAACACCACAATAAGAATTAAAAGTTAGTTGTATTGCTCGCGCTCCTATTTGATCTCATGATAACTAGTATCAAAAATATGTTTCTTCTAATTCTAAATGTCCCTTGATTAATTTAAGGCTTAATACTATCTAGTAATCCATTAAAATTTCTTTTACAATGTACGATCTCTTCAGATGCTTCATTATAATTATTAGTACCGTAAATTTTGTTCATTCTACCTTCTGGTAGGATGCGCTACCAATCACACACAGTGGCATCCGTTTCAATGAATATACTGGAGTCGTTAGTTTGGCATTAACGTTATTTTTTTTCCAAAAGTTGCTTGCTACTAAACACAATTTAGTAGCATCTGATACATTTTACAAAATGTCGTTATTTCATTCAAAAAATCAATTTGGTACTTTCTATTTAATCATTTCTGTAGTACATCATTGTTTACTAATCTAACATTATCATCATTAGCTATTATTGGATCAGCATTATCTGCAACCATAAACTCTATCTCTAAATAATATTCTTGTACACTTAAATGATTCTCTACTAACTAAATTATTATTATTATTATTTTTATTATTATTATTATTATTATTATTATTATTATTATTATTATTATTATTATTATTATTATTATTATTATTATTAACTTTTAATTGTTGCTAGATTATATGGTTTATAATTTTTTATCCTGCTATTGTGTACGTCATTATTTTACATATATTGTCAATCTATTAAGTCTATCTTTTTTATGGGTTAAAAAATGACTGAACATTTAATGCTATATGAACTACAAAAGATGCATGAAGCCCTAAATAAAACTAAAGAAGAGCATAGACTTAACTTTAGACTGATAAAAGATTTAACTTTAGCAAGCCTATTCTTAATACAACAAATTTGGGTTTAATTAGATATAAATAAAAGGAATAACTAATTTCTTTATGCTAGTGTGGATTCAGATAATGGGGTTCCTTAACCGTCGAAGTCATATAAAACAGATACTAAAACTTCAATCCTTTCAACTTTTATACATGGAACATATTAAATGGTGGATATAGCAGAAATAACAAAATACGAAACTGAAGGTAATTTTGTACTTGAAGAAAATAAAAATACAATGAAATGTAAGATGAAAATAAAACGGGGTTCAATTAATTTTGAAGTAGACAACGCAATAGCACCCTATTAAAGTTTTACTTTACACTTAGTTTATATATAAGACTCAAATTTAGTCTAAACAAAAAACTTAGATTTAGTCTAAACATAACACTTAGATTAGAATATAAATACGTAGTCATAATCCCAGACTAAGACCTAATCGTAGGCATACACTAAGACCTAATCATAGTCTTAGACTAGAAAATATATACATAGTCATAGTCTTAGACTAAGACCTAATCATAGACATAGATTAAGACCTAACTATAGATATGAACTAAGACCTAATCATAGATATAGACTAAAACCTAGTCATAAAAGTAGTCTCAGCCTTGGGCATAACAATTAAACTTTCCTATCCCAGTTAGTTTTAGTTTACCATAAGTTGTTTATCTTAGATCTATCAATAACAATGTAATTATAGGGATCTCTCCAAATTTTTTTTACATTTATTAGAGTATTGAGCTAGACAATTATAACTAATTTCATAATCATTAAAGAAATCTCTATTTATTTGTTGAAAGACATTACCTGTCCGTTAAAATAATATAAATATATTATACAATTTTCTCTTATTTTTTGTCTGTCTAATGAAAATAGATTTTGATTGAGATAAGCCATATAACAATTATTGTGTCTACACCAACAAAAGTACTCATTAGTAAATGGTTCTTGAGCCTTCACATCATAAAATATCATAACTGTCTGCAAATCTTTGGGTAATTCATCAGATATTCAGAAGATTGCTCAATGTAAATCCTTTATATGTTAATTAAAGTCAACATCTGCACAATCATTAAAACTCAATATGTTCATAGTGATCAATGGTAGGGCCAATTGTATATAACTTATCAAAGTATATATTGTTTATAATTAACTTTTTTCACTAAGTATGTCGTGCCACAATCACTACGACCTGATATTATACATCTGAAGTTTTATGAAAACACTGTATCATCAAACATGTCAGTATCTGCTAACCATGATTGTATTGACTGCTATTTATTAATATGAACAATAATGTTACTGTGGTGGAGGACTTATGAAATCAAGTATTTCATCTATTATTATGAACACTACTAAAACTATATTACTAGTATTATCATTCCATAAGGAATGCAGGATTGCTATGTTAGAACTAAATCACATTTGCTGCAGTAAAGTTACATACTCTTTAACTTAATCTTTTCGTTGTACTCATAACTGTGAATCCCTATGGACAGGTGTTGTCTGTCACATACGCCTATGCTAACGTTGCGAGAAAAGTGCAAAGTGCTTTTTGCCAAACTCAACTGTGAAAATCAGCTTGAATTAAAGTTACGCAACTGATCTTTTAACCGCTATCGATTACCATATAACATGGCGCAGTCAGTTTTAACACGATCCCCAATAGGCGTTGCATTATTGTGGGAAAAAGGAGCACAACCCACAACAACATGGGGAAAAATGGATTACAACAACAAAACCAGCCATTTCGGCTAAAGAAAACTTACAGGTAGAGAAACTACTGAGACCAAAACCAACAGTAGAAGAGTTAGATTACCCACAGGAACCGATATACGAACCAGCACTCCCAGACGAAACAACAGCAGAAAAGAGACAAAAGGAACAAAGGAACATCAAAAGAAAAGTAGACTGGAAGAACCAATGTCAAGCAATAGAGGACCAAGGTTCAATGATAGACAATGCAAAATGGAGCGAAGTAGACAACAAAGTCAAAAGGTTAATCTCTCAATCGGAACAGAAGGAACAAAAAATTTTCACCAACGCAACCCACACACGGAATTATCCAAATGCACAACAGACGCACTAGTAATACAACTGAAAGAAACATCCAAAGAAATCAGAAATGAAACATTCGAGAGATTTCAGTTCTTTAGATGCACACAAAATCCAGGAGAATCACTAGAACAATTCCACTCACGAATAAAACAGAAAGCAGCATTGTGTAATTTGGAAGATTTAGAAGACAGTCTCGTAAAAAGCATTTTCATACAAGGAATGTCAAACCCACAAATCCAAATGGATCTGCTATCAGAAGATAGCGATCCACTAGAAACACTACACTACCCAATCACCAGAGAAAGAGGTCAGGAAAATCAACAAGGGATCAGCAACACTCATGCACTAAGTCCAAGTGGATCAGGAATCAACATCATACAGAAACAGAGACAACAAATACAACGAAGAAGCATACTCCCAACACCACCTAACAACAACAAAATACCAGACTGCTGGAAATGCGGCTACAAATTCGCAAAAAGGACACCTTGACAACTGCCCCGCGAAAAATGTAATATGTAGCATCTGTAAAAAAGTAGGACACTACGCCAAAGTGTGCAGATCCGATATTCCACCAAGAAGAGTAGAAATACAAAACACACAAAGAAACAACCAAGGACCATATAACAACAGAAACCAACAAAACAGCACACAACAACAAACAAACACAAGACGCGTTCGCAACATACAAGCAGTCCCTGACGACAACCCAATCCAAGAAGAAGAAGAAACAGAAACAGAAACAGTTAACCCGGAAAGCACACGCTACATTAGAGAAATGATGGAAGACTGGAGTTCCATCAACTTTATAGAGTCACTAAACTTCACTACAGTTACTCAGAAAGATCTAAACAAAAACCATCAAGGAGAATTCTGGATACAAACATCAAGCAAAAATGAAAACATCAACTGGTTAGCAGACACAGGCAGCCCCCGATCATTCATCTCACGAAGCACAGCACAAAACCTAATAGCAAAATTAGGAAACAAGATCATTAAACAAGACAAAAACATCGGTTATTTCAGATGCTTCAACAACAACAAAATAAAAGCGGACTACCAAATCCAACTGGATCTTACATCGGGTAACACAACGGTACATAACTGCCAAATCCCAGTCGTACCACAAAACACAGTAAACCTACTAGGCAGAAACATCCTCCAAAAAACTTGGAATAGAACTAACCTTCAAAACATCAGGTGAGAAGATACATAACATAAATTCACCACAAAACATTGCGAAATGGATATTTCAAAAAATACCCCCACCTATGCACTATAATCGGAAAATCAAAAAATCACATAGCAAAATCCACATTTCACAACACATTCCATCCCACACAACACAAAGGAAGACGAGTTCCACTACATTTAATAGATAAAGTAGAGAAAGAATTAAATAAACTAATAGAAGACAAGCAAATAATCAAATTAGACAAATGTTCCGACGAATACTTTATTAGTCCAGTAGTAAAAACAGTAAAACACGACACATCCATAAAAATAGCATTAGATTCAAAAAAATTGAATGACGCGATACACAAAAACAAACACCAGATGCAGAGCAGAGACCACCTTATGAATACGATAATATGCAAAATAAGCAAATTAAAACAAAAAACAGGCACACTATATTTCTCAAAAATTGACCTAAAATACACATACAGACAAGTCCCCATACATGAAGATACACAAAAACATTGCAATTTCAAAATCCTTGGTGGTAACGCTACAGGGACGTACAGAATCATAAACGGCTTCTATGGATTAACTGAACATTCCAGAAAATAATGGACTTTACATTAGCAAACATTAACTCGGCACACGCCTTTCTAGACGACATAATAATCATGACTAAAGGAACACTCTCGGAACACGAAAAATAACCAGACAAAGTGCTAACCCGTTTAGATAAAGAAAACTTAGCAATAAGCTTACAAAGATGCGAATTTGCAGTGACGGAAAATACATGTTTAGGGTACAAGATAAATCCACACGGAATAATACCAACGAATCGGAAAACGGAAGCCATTATAAAAATGGAACCTCCGAAAACCCTAAAACAACTCAGATCTTTAATGGGGAGCATACACCACTTACAAAAGTTCATCCCAAATTTATCAAAAACATCAGCACCACTCAGACCACTCCTCTCACACAAAGAAAAAAAATAAAAAATAGCAAACTAGAATGGAACGAAGAACACGCAAAATCATTCCAACAAATAATAAAGGCTATCACTGAGATAATTGAAAACAAACATTTCGATACAAACAGACCCACTAGAGTCCGATGCCACGCAACTAAAGAAGGACTAGGAGCTTGCCTTGAACAGAAATACAACAACATATGGCATCCTATAGCTTACGCAAGCAGATTTTTGAACACCAACGAACAAAAATGCAGCATCAATGAATTAGAACTACTTTCAGTAGTATGGTCACTAGAGCACTTCAAATATTATTTATATGGCTCACGCTTTATACTCCAAACGGATCATCAAGCACTACTATCCGCCCTAAAAGACAATAGGGGTAACAAAACATATCAAAGCAGATTAACAAGATGGGTGGACAGACTTCTAGCATTTAATTTTTTAGTAGAGCATATTGCAGGCAAAAATATGGGCTTTGCAGATTATTTTAGCAGACATCCTACATCAGCTGCAATACCAATATCAAAAGACGACGAAAATTTTGTGATCAATTTAATCGACTCATTCAAATTTATGCTACAAAAGAGAAGACAAAATTTCATCCAATAGGATTGCGGCAAATATACCAGCACACGATGACGTAATAAAAACAAGTGAGAGAAAGCGAGCAAAGCAAAAAGCTTCTATCCAATTTCGTAGTACAAAACAGTCACACTCTATTAACTCACTTTTCGTAAACGTATGCACAAAAATCATCCAAACATTAACACATTTGAACAAAACATTATCAAAAGTTTCCGTGGACCCAACAAAAGAACTATGTCATCACTAAACCAGACTGAAAAACCCCCCAGACAATCCCCAAACTTCCAAACTTACTTCTAACCCGAAAGCCATTACCATCGGCACACAAACTGATTGCATATCGAACATCGGGCAGGGACTAAAACCATTAAATCCCAACTTTGTAAAAAAACCAATTTGATCAAATTACTGTCGAAAATTCCCATGATTACTTGTTAAATCTACTTAAAGTTCTTGGCGAATCATTTATTGCAGAGGCAATAAAGAATGACACAAATAGTAACAAAATTCGTAGACTCATTGAATTACAAGATTGGAATGCTATTAAAAGTTTCTCCAAATACTGGTACAGTTTACGCAAAGACCTTTCTGTAAATCCTAATGGATGCATTTTGTACGATGGCCAGATGTATATTCCTACTCAGCTACGCAAAACAGTTATCGACTCCGTGCACAAAACGCACCCAGTTCAAGCGGGCATGATTTATTTGGCCCAGTTGATATGGTATCCCCAGATACATCGAGATATTGTTGCCTTAGCGCAAAGATGCAAACAATGCACCAAAACAGGTAAAAACTTAAAACCCATTATCCCAAAATACAAATATACAGAACTACCACCACTTTCCGAACCAAGCGAGGAAATCCAAATGGATTTCGCCGGACCACTAACAAATAACAACAAGTACACATATATACTGGTAACTGTAGACAGATACTGCAGATATCCCCATGCGGAAACAAACAACAACTGCGACACAGATACAGCCATAAACTATTTAAAGGACTATATAAAATTCCACGTCATACCAAGATCAGTAAGATGTGACCAAGCACAAGCATTTAAAGCAAAAAACTTTGAAATTTTTTGTAAGGGCAACAACATAAGATTAATACTAGCTCCAACGGGAGACCACAGAGGCACAGGAATGGTAGAAAGATTAATACAAACAATAAAAAGAAGATTATAAGCAATAATTGTAGATAACAACTGGTCAAAAGAAACATTAGCAAACAAAATATCAGCAATAATAGAAAACATAAATTTTATACCAAACACAACCACAAAAATCACACTATTCGAAGCACACTTCGGCAGAAAACCGAACACACAAACAAGCAACATTGTCACACATCCAAACAAGAAAAACCTAACATACAATAATATACGGAAATTCTATTTAGAGAAGAAAGTACTCAGACGCCCGATGCTCGATCAACAAACGATGTGGAACTTTTCGGACTCCAAACCCAATTTGAACATCCAATATAACACCCCTGAGAATTCTGACGAAGAATCGGACACGATCCCTCTTGCCTTAACACAATTACCCTATCTATTACTAACACCATTACCATAGATTTAATATCACCATTACTTTCACCATGACCATAGATATTATTTTTACTAATACCAAAACTAATACTATTGCTATTAATATAACTACAACATAAGCAATGACCTTCATCATATATTTCAGGATTTTAACATTGATTCTTTGGAATATTGAATGCACTCGTAATTATAAATCCCTTATCATTAATAAACATTATATTTAAACCATATGCATCACAATAAGATTCATACTATTCTTGTATTCCTTTATCAGATCCTAGTTTATTATTTTTTTAATAAAAATGTTGGCATTGTTTCAACTCCAAAACGATCAAAGTAATAAGACTTTGTGTTGTCTCGGTTTATTACTAAAAACCAATGAACACCATTAGTTGGGTGTAAATTGATAACAATATTATGCCCAACATTATTGATGGTTTTTGGTGTCTGGTCTCGCATTACTATTTTAATTGGAATTAGGCGTATATCTATACCTATATTCACGATTTCAACAATAATCATGGATTTATTTTCGATGTTATATTTATTATTAAACTCTTTACAGTTACCATAACCAAAACATCACCTTACAACAAGACGCCACCACCCCACAACCACAACACTACTCAACTCCGATACAGCAAGACAATCAAAAACATCATCAATCAGCAGAACATGATTCAACTTCAGACATCGAGAATGAACCACAACCAAGCAGCACACCCACTAACAACGCACCACAACCACGAGACAGCAACACAACCACTACCCATGCAATCAAGACCCTGGAACAAAGACCAATCTCATCCCTCAACACTGAGGACATAGAAGAGTTGAATAAATTGATATTTGAATAATATCAATTATTCAAGCGGGGGAAGTGTGGTGGAGGACTTATGAAACCAAGTATTTCATCTATTATTATGAACACTACTAAAACTATATTACTAGTATTATCAGTCCATATGGAATGCAGGATTGCTATGTTAGAACTAAATCACATTTGTTGCAGTAAAGTTACATAGTCTTGAACTTAATCTTTTCGTTTTACTCATAACTGTGAATCCGTAGGGACAGATGTTGTCTGTCACATACGCCTATGCTAACGTTGCGAGAAAAGTGCAAAGTGCTTTTAGCCAAACTCAACAGTGAAAATCAGCTTGAATTAAAGTTACGCAACTGATCTTTTAACCGCTATCGATTACCATATAACAGTTACCATAATCATAACTATCTGCGAAGCAGGTTCTCCGATTGGACTTCGACGATGTTTCACCACTACTAAGTATACTGAATTTACCTTTACTATTACTATTACCATAGATATTACCTTTACTATTAATATAAATATTACCATTACTATAACTGATACCATTACTATCACTAATACCATTACTACTACTAATAACATTACTAGTACTAATACCATTGCCCTTACTCTAACTAGTGTCAATAATAGAGCTATCACAATTACCATATCTATCACTAACACCATTACCATAGATTTAATATCACCATTACTTTCACCATGACCATAGATTTTATTTTTTACTAATATCAATACTAATACGATTGCTATTAACATAACTACAACATAAGCAATGACATTCATCATATATTTCAGGATTTTAACATTGATTCTTTGGAATATTGAATGCACTCGTAATTATAAATCCCTTATCATTAATAAAAATTATATTTAAACCATATGCATCACAATAAGATTCATACTATTCTTGTATTCTTTTATCAGATCCTAGTTTATTATTTTTTTGGCATTGTTTCAACTCCAAAAATGTTGGCATTGTTTCAACTCCAAAACGATCAAAGTAATAAGACTTTGTGTTGTCTCGGTTTATTACTAAAAACCAATGAACACCATTAGTTGGGTGTAAATTGATAACAATATTATGCCCAACATTATTGATGGTTTTTGGTGTCTGGTCTCGCATTACTATTTTAATTGGAACTAGCAGGCCCGTAAAGTCTTTTGCATACTATGCGTATCATCTTCAATGCATTAAATCATAAAAAAATCAAATCATTGCAATGAACAGAATTTATGAACACCCTATATATCTCTTAAAGGGTATTGACTATGTTCAGACAAAAAGCAGCACAGCCGACAAATCTTATTTTGCATATAATTCTTGGATCATTGGTTAAAAATGCATCAGCACTGGGCAATGACAGAGCTTTTTTTTGCGTCAACTTTTCGTTCATCTACAATTTTGTTAAATAAGCAGCTTTTCAGTCAGGTGCCTTTTTTGCACCATCAGCTTTTCGGTCGTTCGCCCTTGATGGCATCAAAACCGTTTTCAATTTACCTTTTCAGATGATTGTGTATATTTGAAAAGGTATTAAAACACAAGCATAAACTTAAAATTACATCTTAACCAAACAAACATATTTCCAACTGTATTTGCTAGCACTTTTTTAACATTAACAGCAAAAAGTACAGTTGACATGAAAATTATTCACGTTCTCCACAAAATTGTTCTTACCGCTGAGTCATAAAATCTCACGGTATACAATGTTCTTGGTCCTGAAAACAGTTTCACGTTCTTTTTTTTCCTCAACGAAAAAATGAATATGCTCCGGGTCGCTGACTCTAGATGCTGCGGTGTATAACTGTCCGTGACTGAAAACTGGTGTCTTCAGCCAAACTGCGACTCGTTTCAACGTCTGCCCCTGAACTTTGTTGATAGTTAAGGAAAAAGCCTGCGCTAGCGGGAACTGTCTTCTTCGCCATTTCAACGGAACATTTGTCGTTTCATCAATCACCAGGTTAATTCTCGGAATCATAATACTCGTTTCAGGGTCACTGGCAAAACATGCACACACCAACCGTTTGCTAATAACTTCACGCACAATTAAGCAAACTCCATTGCATAAACCTTCAGCAGGATTAAGGTTTCTGAGCAATATTACCGGCATGCCTTTTTTAAGCAACAAACAATGCTCCGGCACACCAGGAACGGAAAGAGAATTTAAGTATTCTGTAGGAAACCTGACATGATCATCGCAATCGTACACTTCATCTGCACTATAACAGATAAAAGCCTCTCCAGGAAAGATTTGGCAACACAATCGATTGAACTCGAAAACTGTCGAGTTGAGAACAGCAAGAATACACAATCCACGTTCTACGGAACCTTTCTAACAGAAAACATTTCAATGATACACAGTAAGCTCAACAAATTTCAAATCTAATTGACATCAGAATGAGTTTACCTCGAGCGATTTGTTGAAAACCCAATAAATAGCCTGCCGCATGAAACTGTGCCTTTCAGAGGCGTTAACGGCAGTGACATTTTCGAATATAAACTCGGCTGATTGATCATCAGGAGCTAAGCCCTCGCCGACCATACAAAGCCATTCATCGTATTGTTCAGCAAGGACGGTTGAAACCGCTTTACTTAACCTGACGTTAAGCGTTAAACTTTTTCGACAAAAATTGTTCCACAGAGCAGACGATTTGAAACAAGAATTGACAACTTCAGCACGATTTCCTCCCTTGACTACTGGTAAGAGCTGCCTGAAGAAAACGCTAAAGTCAAATTATCAGTAACATCGAAAAAATTGGATAGAACTTACTCAAAATCACCGGCCAATATGACACTTTTTCCTCCGAACGGTATATCTTTCTCCATTATGTCGCGTAGTGACCTGTCCAAAGCCTCAAGTAAAAACCGGTTAGCCATAGGAGCTTCATCTCACACAATGATCGCACAATGCTTGATAAGCTGCGCGAGAGAGGATTGAACAGATATGTTGAGAACAGAATGTTCTCTAATATCAATTGGCGCACGCATTCTAGAATGAAAAGTTCTGCCACCACTCAGCTGTGTTGCAGCTATACCACTGGTTGCCACAGCTAACGCAGGAGTAATCTCATCTCCAGTCAGTGTTCGTGCTGCTGCAAGAATGGCATTGAGTGTGTATGTTTTTCCTGTGCCACCACGAGCGTCCAGAAATAGAAGGCACTGCTCAAAATTTTCTAACTTGGACAAAACAAAATCAAAAACCTCTCGTTGAAAATAATTGAGGCAGCCAGTTGTAGTTCCTTTATACATTTGAACATTAGAGGCAAGATCTTTAAACGAGATCTGTAAAATTAGTCTCCTCACTCAGGCAACGCGGCACAAAAACTCGCGTATCAAACATTTGCAAGTCCAGTAGATCAGAATGGTCAACTTGGGGCAAATTGTAGTCCAACAGACATCGCCCGTACGTAATTAATTCCTGTTCAATATTGTGCAGGCCGCAGGCACGCAACAAACGGCTCGAACAATCTGGATTACAATATCGAAAGTCTTCAACGAAAACGTCAAAAAATTTGTCGAACAGATCAATTGGATTAGGAATATCACAGAAAACCAACATTGTGGCAACCAGACTTCGCGCTCTGCGACCAGAGAGCGACGAAAAGGCTTCACTCATAACAGTCTCCCATTCTTTGAGATCCTCCAGTATCCCGAGCTTCATGCAGACATCTTTGTACGACTCACAAATGGCAGAATTGAAAGTTAGAAGATCGCCGAAAGAAATTTTTCCTGTAAAATTAAATCTATGAGGTAAGTTAAAGATCAGAAAAATTTTGCATGGAACTTGCCTTTACAAAAGTCGTGGTGAAGAAGCATACGCAGATAGAAGCGTTCACCAGAGGACGGGTGAACTGTATACACTCTTCCAATAGTTCCATTCTTTGTTTTACGTCTTCGCCAACGTTTCTCAAGCGACATCTATTTGAATTGCTCGGGGAAGTCACAATATTTTAATCGCACATCGGGATTAAGGCGATTTAACTCAAAAAAACTCGGTGAGTTGAGTTTTGCGCAGCTCTTGGTTTGTAGCAGCTTCCCGCTCACCGCCTTCCTCAAAAATAACGGACTGCTCTCTAGGTAAATGAACTGTAAGCTGCTGAACTGCTGGAAACCTTTCCGATTGAGGAATCGAGAAAATTCTATAGCAGGCCTCAAGAGACCCGATGCATCTCATGTTTTCGAAGTCTGATATCTCATCTTTCTTGTCGGTGCCTATTTTCACCATTGACCGGTCCCCACCCTAGAAACACGAGAGCATAAAAAATCAGTCCAACACAAAGCATCTAAAAGATTCCACACCTTATTTATGTAAAGAAAGAGATACTTCGCAGCAAAGGGCGAAACACAAGCTTCCACATTGATGTGCGCTCCGTACATGAGAAGCAAGAGCGGACTATAAGGCACCACCCATCTATTATCCACGACATAGTCTCCCACCACAGCGGATGCACCGTCATTTTCAACACTTCGTCTTCGATAATTAGGATAACTGGATTGCTGCGTCCAGTTAGTTTGATTAGAAAAAGCTTTCGGATAACCCTTTGAGCATTTACCGTTCACCATACAAGGCGACCTTGGGTTCATCGTGCCGCATGGACCGTGAATCATACATTTCAGAACAACTTCTCGCAATCGTCTGGCTTGACGGTTTTCTGCTTCGCCCTTAAATATACTGAACTCTGGTGGAAGCTCGGCACATATAGTGGCGTCTACATCGCTGGGAGTCCGCAAACGATTCTCTTCAGACACAATCAATAGAATATGAGCATGAGGGAGTCCACGTTTCTGATACTCCATAACGTAAGTAAACGCAACAGTTCGTCCAAAAATTCCTTTAAAAAGTCAATCCAATAAACCAATAAAAAAGCGTAGTTTCAAGTGACAGAGTTTCAGTCCTACCCTTGTAATGCAGGTCATCAATTAGGGCTCTCAGCTTCAGTCGAAAAACCCGCACAACTAAGTCAGGTCTAGAAGCTGCCGTTTGTTGGGCTGAGAGCTCATCTTGTATCTCTCGCCACATAGGGTTGCATGTGAAGGTAATGAAGAAGTCAGGTTTATGAAATTTTCTGCAAACTGCAATAGCGTCCTGATACCTGAAGCAAAATTAAATCTCAAAACTAAGTAAAAAATGACATTATTAGCCAAAACCTACCTGGAAAATCTGTTTCTATAGCTGTTGTATATTGATCTAGGACAAATGATACTTTTTACAGCGCGAGTGTCATCGTTAGAGCTCACAGCATCCTGCAAATGAGAAAGCACTTCTGTCCGCAGAACATCTTGGTTTTATTTTGCATACTGCAACCTCATATTTTCAACGGTTGCAAATGACACACAGAGATACTCTTGAAAAAGTCGCTCTCCCAGCAATAGATAATTGACTTTATTCGGCCTTTCATGAAGATGGAAGGAGTGAAACTGCAGCTTTGTAACATATCTGTCTGTTGTCCTAAGCAAATCAGCAGAACTAATTTCGTTCCCTTTAAATCTGAAACACTCAAAGTATCATGTTTTTACCTCTGAGAAATTTTTAAATGCCATCCATCGGAGCCATTTGGAAACAGCAGAATAAAATGTAGAGCATCAAAAGCACGATGTGTGTCTGCTATTGTGGTGACAGAACCAGAACGCCGCTGAATGACAATATCTGAGGCAACTGGTTTTTCATTAGTTAGAACTGCAACTTCTTTCAAGTTCAAACTATGAACGCGGGGATGATCACACTTGGGCCGAGTTTCAGGGTTGATAACAAACGAAAGGTTTTCCATACTTTCGGGTAAATCGTATATCTGAACAAAGTCCTCGATGAAAGGGTTGATCTGTCTCAAACATGCCTTAAACAATGATTGCGTACATAAAGAACACTTCAAACAAAATTTTATCCACTTTAACCAATATGCTCACCTGAAGCTCAGCTAAGATGCTCTCCAGAACATTTAACTCAAAGGCAGAAATTGAAGCAGGTAGCCTCATAAACTTCAGACGTAAGCGTGTCGGTTCGTGCTCACAAGAAGGGTCGTGTACGTATATCTGAGCGTATTTCGGGTCCTTATGACTTGACTGAAGAGGCCCAAACAGTTTATAGCATTTACCCTAAACATCTATTTCCGAAAACAAAATTCAAAATGCGATCGAAAGCAAAACTGAACTACCTGAACAAAAACTGTAGGGTTGAAACCATCAGTTGATGTGGAGCTGCCAATTTTTACAGAAGCAAGAGAAAGAGCGTTATTCAACTGTCGTATGTATTTTCGAAAAACTCCGGACCTCTCATTATCTCCGGACAGAAGACGTTTGATGCAATCTGGGGGATCAGGATATTCAGACAATTTAACTTTGCCAGACGAACAGCAAATTGAATTCCACTCATTTGGCCATTTTTGAGCTTTGCAAAAAGAACAAAAAATATTTCGCTCGCCACAAAAATGTGAATCTACCAAAATCTGACAATTCAGAAACTCTCTAGCTTTCTTTGCTAGGCATTGGTTACGAAGACATGGCGGTGGCAGTCTCCTTTTAGCATCTCTGCAAGCAGTCGAACCCTATAGCAATAAATTCATTAATGTTACAGAAACACAAAAAAAATAGAAAAAACAAACTTGCTTCAAATCTCACTGTAGTGCCTTTCTTATGCTTAATTGATAGACTCCGAGCTGTAGCTTTTACAATACGCCGAGTTTCACATCAAGGTCTGGATAGCTGTCCTGTTGTCGGTTGTCTAAAGAACACGTTAATTTTAAACAAAAAGAAAAGTCAGCAGTAAAAAAATTGATGCCTATTTTTCATGACCTCAAAATGAGCATGACAAAAAGCTGTTTTAAGATTTCCTTTAAGAACTGTCAAAACTTCGACTAAAAATTATTCACACCATTTAAAATAACATTTGAAGCAACAGTCGCAATGCAATTTTCATTTCCATCATCAGCCGATGCTTTCACTCCAGCAGAAGATTTGAGCCATTTCGTAGACGAGGTCTCACATTCTGAAAACGAAACAGTGTGGGAGATGTGAAAAACACAAGTACGAAAAGCAGTTCCACATACAACTCACCAGTTTTTGCACATGCAGGTGACTTCACTGACCTGTGAACCAACTCAGAAACAGTTTGTTCTACACAACCATTTCGAGTTAGCTGAAAACATACGTAAACTGACAATCATACAATCGCACTCAACATCAATGTCTAAGAACCAAATGGACAAACTGCAAATACTCGCACAATACCTGTTTCTGGCAAATTGTTGCAACTACCCATAGAACATCAGACGTGACAATGGAGATACCTTTTAGCTAAAATAGCATAAATATTTCTCGTAGGGAAAGAAAGTTTTGACAAAGTCTACTTACATCATCTTGGGTACACTTTCTCTCTTCAGCTGAATGACTGACTCTACGCTTCCTTGCAGAACGCTGTTTGCCTAAAAGGGAACCCTGCATAACAACCAGGTTTGAAGCTTCATCGCGAGTCAAGTCTGGAAAGGCACTCGAGATAATACGTATGTTATCTTCAGACGAAGACGAGGACATAAATAAAACCCTGAAACGTCACAAAAAACTTGCTGATAGAAAAATTGTTTTCCGGGAAACGACAATGTCCAAAACAACTGACCATGTGAACTATATTCCACTGTTATCGCCAATCTACTTATTTAACAACTTTTCTATAATAAGGAGAGTTAACTAGGCAAATGCTTTTCACACAGTTCGTTATTGATTACAGTTTCATTAAGTATATTTTCCATTTCCCTCCGCAGCTCGGCAATGGCCCTGCTGACGTTCATCTTGCATAAAATATAACTCATCAGAACTTTATCCCGATCTCTGGCAGGCAAAGTAGTCGCATTGTTAATTACTTTTTGGATATTGTTGTGGCAATTGATATTTTCACTTTCCATTTCTTTTAGCTCTCTAGATATATTTACAACAGCCATTCCATCTGAAGAAATTCCTAAGAAATAATAAAAGAAAAAGCGTTTAGCAGAGGTCAGACAAGTAAATTCCTGTACATAAAATTTGAGCACAATAGGACACTCGAAGACCTTGAATTTAATCAGATATCAGAAACTGAAAAATTTATATTCAGGGTAGCATCCACGAACAACAAAATGTAATTAAAACAATGTTCACATATCAGGATATGAACAGCTGAAGCGAGCAGAACAAAATCTGGAGGAAGAACTTGAAGCCACACGAGTGTTCCCTAAAGCACATCACGGTAGTACAAAGTATTAAAATTACTTAAAATTTCATGATCAAACCTTGACTTATAATGGCTGTAAGGTCATCGCAATCGATAAACACTTCAGTAAAACTGTCATCCAGAAACGTCTCCTCTAGTTCTGAAAGCAAAAAGAAAGAATAAAGCTGAAGGTGGAAATGAAAATATAACGTACCTTGACTGGTCGATAGAAAGAGAGAGTCAACCTCATCTTTCACTTCAGCAACCAGTTCACTCTTTCTTTCGCATGATTCTTGACTCACCATACTGTTTTGCCAACAGCTCGCACATTTGCCCAAAGATTTACCACAGCTCAAAGTTCGGGCAACTTTTCGCTTTATTTTTATCTGCCAGGAGTTGATCTCATCAAAAATTTGACGGGTATCGCTGGCAGTAATATCACTTGTTAGAAGTTCAACTTGCTTCCTTAGTTCTGAGAAACTTCCATTGATAGCTGCAAACGAGGGTTCAAATAAATTAGCGCAATCCATTGGATCTGAGACCGTTACTTCATGAACTGACACCTTCAGTGAAACAATTAGGCATCAATTTATGCTCAATAGCATATAGACAATGAAGCTGCAAGAACAAAAATTTTTATTTAATAATTTGACATAATTATGACTTAACATCGTTCGACACAGTTTACATTCCCCCCCTGCAATGCATGTGTCGTAGCGGCAAAGGCAACTTGCACAGGGAAATAGGAGCCCCGAAGATCATCCACACAGAGGGAAACAAAACAGTCTTGACCAGATTGCAGCAAAAGTTTCAGTTGACCATCAACTATATCAACCAAAACCGCTGACTTGCCGACTTTGTCAGGGAAACTGGCATTTTGACAAAGAAATAGAGGTGTCCCAACTTTCAAGGGAACCTCCATTCCACCGACTCGCAAATTGTCCTTCAACACAGGGTAGAATTTGGCATCAGAACATTTACGGAAAACAAAGGAACGGTCTCCCTGTATAATCTCGCCTGAAGAGCATAACTTATAACAACGTTGACCAGAAATTAAATTTTAAAGCAGCTGACCTGAAAACGAGACCAGACAGATGAAGTTCAACTCAGAGGCATCCCACTGCTTTTGAACCATCAAGCAATTAGGTGCTGCGGTAGATACTCTCTGAAAGAAAATTCTTTTCGAAAAATAGCTCCCCAAAACAAGAAAAAAATGTAAATATACGTACAACAAAATAGGTGTTAAGCACGCAATTCAGAGAAGGAAAGCCCAAAGGCAGTCGAAAGCGTGCATGCGATCTCACTTCAAGACAATTTTCTCCATATTCAGTCATTTACTCATCTGAAACACAAGAATTCACTAAATTTCGAAAACAGACCACGAGTATTTACCAGTAAAACAAATAGCAAAGCTCAACGTCAAACTACATAAGCTAAAGAGCGATCAGTATTTAGTTCAATAGCACAAACCGAACCAGAAAATAAGGCATAGAAATAATTTATAGGGTCTGCATCAATACGTAACAGTCAACAACTATAGACATTTCACTGCTGTAACCACAAATTCCTGATATTCCAGTCAGAATAAAGATAAAATAGGTCAGTTGCAATCATTCTCGAAGCTTTCAGAATCCACATTCTTCAGAAATTTCAGAAAACCAGGGCTCCGGTATTAAATTATTACTCTTCGGGGAGCTGCACCACATACTACTTTCCTCACAGTCACCGTCCAGATTATTTATCAGCGTTGATGGTTCGTAGCAAATCCCAGCTGCTGAAAGACAGTTAGCAGGAGCACTGAACCAATTCGGCAAAAAGGTGTTAACCGATTAATACCTAGCTTGCATGATTGGCAGGGCACTGTTGACCGGAACAGGACAAGCAGTTCGCGTTTCAACATCGCGGCAGCCTTGTGAATCTCAATTTTTCGGGCAATCGCAGTAGACTTTAACCTCTCTGCCCCCCTCCGTAAACTGATCGTTTTTTGAAAGTTTTGATGACAACGATGACTGGCGGCAAAAAAGTCATCCGAGAGCACTTTCAGTTTTCTGATTACAGACCCTGAACAAACCTTTGCTACAAAAACCTACTGAGAACGCAAATCCAAAATTATACGAACTGTTCAGGTTGCAGCGACAGCCAAATCGTGCCGAGAGTGATTCACCTTTGCTCTGTGAGAGGAAGAGACTGAGAGTTTTCAATTTTAAAGCAAGGCATTTCTTGAGTTCCATTTGCCATATGTTTACAGATTTGAGCACCCCGAATTGCTGCTGAGGAGAATATTGAAAACAGTAAGTCAGTTCCCGCTTAAAAGATTCGAATGAGAGATTGATTGCTTTAGTCGCATCCATTAAATCTGAAACAACAGTACAGCTGGAAGATCGAACTTGGGCAGCCAACAGATAAATAAGTTAAATTTTTGGTCAACAAGATGAGCAAAAATTAAAACGAAAAAAAAACCGCAACAAAACTGCGCAATTATAAACTTCATCGTTCAGAGAAGATATAATTTCAAGCAACAAAAAATTTGTTTGTTCATCAGACTTGTTTTCTCAACCATGGAACAGTTTTCCGAATCCAATAAGCTCACTCCGTTCCACTTGACAGAGTTTCAGCACTTTGCATGCCATCAATGGCCTCCCGATGTTTATATTCTAAAATTTATAAAACATTAATTACATTTCTTTGAGCATTGAAATTATTGAACCTAACCAAAAAAGTGTCTTTTGAACTCATTTCTCGGGTTCCGTCTTTGCTCAGTGATCCCCTCAGTTTTCTCAGATCCATACGCAGCAGACAAAGCGCCAAGACTGTCATAGGAGCGTCGGTTTATAGCCGTTTTTTCAGGAGATGGTGACTTGACCTTGAATAACAGATCGGTTTCATCCAAATTACCATCCAAGTCATCAGAATGATCGGAATAAACATCGGAAAACGCGCGGTTGTTATCTGAACTGTCGCCTAATACTGAGTTGACTTCAAGCGGCCGAGACAAGCCTGTGTTTGCATCATGTTTCAAAACATCACAATCGCTGCGGAATGCTTTTCTACTCACACCCCATCCAGAAGACTCGGACGAATTCATCTTATTGCTCTCTGAAAACAGGAAATTGAAAAGCCTGGTTAAAAATCTTGTCCAATTAGACTGACAAATGCTAACCTTTTTTCGATACGGCTGCACTTTCTCTTCCATGAAAAGAACTGCTATCAAACTGTGAAAAAGATCGCATGTCGAATACCTGCTTCCCTTTAGATGACTCAGATGAAGAGCAAACTGAAATCAAAAGCAGTACAGAGAATAGACAAGAAAGTAAATGAAAAGTAACCGCACCTGCAGAGAGAAAAGTTGAACCAGATTGACTACCCCTAACTGGTGGAACCGCCAGCATTTGATCTTTACAACGCCGCTTTGCCGCTGGTTTGTTCAAAAATTTTTGCAACGATGGCTCTAAAAAACACGTCAGTAGAAATACTAACAAGCTCTTTAACAAGCATATTACATACCCCTAAAAAGGCTCCTGGACGTTGAATTTGCCCCTCTCTTTGCTTTTAAGCTTCTGACGTCACTGAGACCTAAAAACGACGCCAGTTGCTCATTGTCATCCTTGACATTGAGCTGAATGAATTTCAGAAACCCGTTATTGACGTTACAGATCTCAATTTTGCAAGCTCTCAGCGATGCTGTAATTTGCGATTTCAAATCTCGTAGTTCAGGGCAGTTCTTTACCGCGACAAAGAAATTTTCGATCTTCTTCTCAGTTGGCAGAGAAGAAGTTGCCACAAGAGCAACCTGATTTCCGATATGATTTTCATATCGATTTAGGGCGTTCAGAATATCATTCTCTGCTTTTTTGAACTTGTCAACAATGCTTTTCGAATGTTGAGGGGCCATTCACGTTTGCAACTGAAACAGTTTTATCCAATGAAACCCAATTTGGAAAAAAGCAGCGTTTCATATTTTTTTTTTCGACGAGAGAATATTCATGTGCTGAGTATTATTGTTGTTTACGGAATCAGGTATACAGAGACGCAACAATACAATTTTTTCAAATCGAAAGCATTTATTGACCGCAAAATATTTTCGTGTTATCAACTCACTCTCAGCATCAGTGATGTTTTTGTTGCGGAAGCCTTTAAAATGAAACCCAATATTGGAAAAAGCAGCGTTTGACATTTTTTCGTTTTCGGCGAGAGAACTTTCAAGTGCTGAGTGGCTAGAGTCGAGTGTCTATTATAATTCATATTATAAGCATTGTATCATAAGCAATCAAAAACTTTTCCAAACTCCAAAAAGCTGACAGGATAAGATCATTCAATTTTTTTTATTTCGATAGTGGTATTGATTCAATTGATATTTTATTCATTGTCAGTATTATTGGTATGTTTACAGAATCAGGTATACGGAGAAGAAACAAAGCAATTTTTTTCAAATAGAAAGCAATTATTGACCGCAATATAATTTCATGTTATCAACTCAATCCCAGCATCACTGATGTTTTTGCAGAACCCTTTAAAATGAAACCCAATATCGGAAAAAGCAGCACTGGATATTTTTTCGTTTTCGAAGAGTGGACATTAAAGTTCCAAGAGGCTAGAGTGTCTATTAAATTCATTTTAAAAGCATTGTATCATAAGCAATCAACAATTTTTCCAATATCCAAAAAGCTGAGAGGATGATAAGATAATTTATTTTTTTAACTTCAATAGTGATATTGATTCAGTTGATATTTTATTTATCGTTATATTGATTCAATTGATATTTTATTTATCGTGAGTATTATTGGTATGTTTACAGAATCAGGTATAGGGAGACGAAACAAAGCAAATATTCTTCAAATCAAAAGCATTCATTGACCGCAATATAATTTCATTTTATCAACTCATTCCCAGCATCAATGAATTTTTGTTGCAGAAGCCTTTAAAACGAAACCCAATATCGGAAAAAGCAGCATTGGATATTTTTTCGTTTTCGAAGAGAGAACATTAAAGTTCCAAGAGGCTAGAGTGTCTATTATATATCAAATTATAAGCATTGTAGCATTAGCAATCAACAATTTTTCCAAACACTAAAAAGCTGAGAGGATGATAAGATCATTCAATTTTTTTATTTCTACAGTGGTATTGATTCAATTGATATTTTATTCATTGTCAGTGTCAGTATTATTGGTATAATTACAGAATCAGGTATACGGAGACGAAACAGCAATTTTTTTCAAATCGAAAGCATTTATTGACCGCAAAATATTTTCGTGTTATCAACTCACTCTCAGCATCAATGATGTTTTTGTTGCGGAAGCCATTAAAATGAAACCCAATATTGGAAAAAGCAGCGTTTGATATTTTTCGTTTTCGGCAAGAGAACATTCAAGTGCAGAGAGGCTAGAGTAGAGTGTCTATTATAATTCATATTATAAGCATTGTATCATAAGCAATCAACAACTTTTCCAAACTCCAGAAGCTGACAGGATAAGATCATTCAATTTTGTTTTATTTCGATAGTGGTATTGATTCAATTGAAATTTTCTTCATTGTCAGTATTATTGGTATGTTTACAGAATCAGGTATACGGAGACAAAAGAAAGCAAATATTCTTCAAATCAAAAGCATTCATTGACCGCAATATAATTTCATTTTATCAACTCATTCCCAGCATCAATGAATTTTTGTTGCAGAAGCCTTTAAAACGAAACCCAATATCGGAAAAAGCAGCATTGGATATTTTTTCGTTTTCGAAGAGAGAACATTAAAGTTCCAAGACGCTAGAGTGTCTATTATAATTCATATTATAAGCATTGTATCATAAGCAATCAACAATCAATTTTTCCAATATCCAAAAAGCTGAGAGGATGATAAGATAATTTATTTTTTTAATTTCGAGAGTGGTATTGATTCAATTGATATGTTATTCATTGCCAGTATTATTGGTATGTTTACAAAATCAGGTATAGGGAGACGAAACAAAGCAAATATTTTTCAAATCAAAAGCATTAATTGACCGCAAAATAATCTCATTTTATCAACTCATTCCCAGCATGAATGAATTTTTGTTGCAGGAGCCTTAAAAACGAAACCCAATATCGGAAAAAGCAGCATTGGATATTTTTTCGTTTTCGAAGAGAGAACATTAAAGTTCCAAGAGGCTAGAGTGTCTATTATAAATCAAATTATAAGCATTGTAGCATTAGCAATCAACAATTTTTCCAAACACTAAAAAGCTGAGAGGATGATAAGATCATTCAATTTTTTTATTTCTACAGTGGTATTGATTCAATTGATATTTTATTCATTGTCAGTGTCAGTATTATTGGTATTATTACAGAATCAGGTATACGGAGACGAAACAGCAATTTTTTTCAAATCGAAAGCATTTATTGACCGCAAAATATTTTCGTGTTATCAACTCACTCTCAGCATCAATGATGTTTTTGTTGCGGAAGCCGTTAAAATGAAAACCAATATTGGAAAAAGCAGCGTTTGATATTTTTCGTTTTCGGCGAGAGAACATTCAAGTGCAGAGAGGCTAGAGTAGAGTGTCTATTATAATTCATATTATAAGCATTGTATCATAAGCAATCAACAACTTTTCCAAACTCCAGAAGCTGACAGGATAAGATCATTCAATTTTGTTTTATTTCGATAGTGGTATTGATTCAATTGAATTTTTCTTCATTGTCATTATTATTGGTATGTTTACAGAATCAGGTATACGGAGACGCAACAAATCAATTTTTGTGTCCAATCGAAATCAATTATTGACGGCAATATATTTTCGTGTTATCATCTCATTCCCAGCAGCAGTGATGTTTTTGTTGCCGAAGCCTTTAAAATGAAACCCAATATTGGAAAAAGCAGCGTTTGATATTTTTTCGTTTTCGGCGAGAGAACATTCATGTGCAGAGAGGCTAGAGTAGAGTGTCTATTATAATTCATATTATAAGCATTGTATCATAAGCAATCAAAAACTTTTCCAAAATCCAAAAAGCTGACAGGATAAGATCATTCAATTTTTTTTATTTCGATAGTGGTATTGATTCAATTGATATTTTATTCATTGTCAGTATTATTGGTATGTTTACAGAATCAGGTATACGGAGACGAAACAAAGCAATTTTTTTCAAATAGAAAGCAATTTTTGACCGCAACATATTTTCGTGTTATCAACTCATTCCCAGCATCAGTGATGTTTTTGTTGCAGAAGCCTTTAAAATGAAACCCAATATTGGAAAAAGCAGCGTTCAATATTTTTCGTTTTTGACGAGAGAACATTCAAGTGCTCAAGTGCTAAGAGGATAGAGTGTCTATTATGATTCACATTATAAGCATTGTATCATAAGCAATCAAAAACTTTTCCAAACTCCAAAAAGCTGACAGGATAAGATCATTCAATTTTTTTATTTCGATAGTGGTATTGATTCAATTGATATTTTATTCATTGTCAGTATTATTGATATGTTTACAGAATCAGGTAAACTCAGACGAAACAAAGCAATTTTGTTTCGAATCGAAAGCATTTATTGACCGCAATATATTTTCGTGTTATCAACTCATTCCCAGCATCAATGATGTTTTTGTTGCGGAAGCCTTTAAAATGAAACCCAATATTGGAAAAAGCAGCGTTTGGTATTTTTTCGTTTTCGGCGAGAGAACTTTCAAGTGCTGAGAGGCTAGAGTAGAGTGTCTATTATAATTCATATCATAAGCATTGTATCATAAGCAATCAAAAACTTTTCCAAACTCCAAAAAGCTGACAGTATAAGATCATTCAATTTTTTTATTTCGATAGTGGTATTGATTCAATTGATATTTTATTCATTGTCAGTATTATTGTTATGTTTACAGAATCAGATATACGGAGACGAAACAAAGCAATTTTTTTCAAACAGAAAGCAATTATTGACCGCAACATATTTTCGTGTTATCAACTCATTCCCAGCATCAGTGATGTTTTTGTTGCAGAAGCCTTTAAAATGAAACCCAATATTGGAAAAAGCAGCGTTCAATATTTTTCGTTTTTGCCGAGAGAACATTCAAGTGCTCAAGTGCTAAGAGGATAGAGTGTCTATTATGATTCACATTATAAGCATTGTATCATCAGCAATCAACAATTTTTCCAAACTCCAAAAAGCTGAGAGGACGAAAAGATCATTCAATTTTTTTATTTCGATAGTGGTATTGATTCAATTGATATTTTATTTATCGTCAGTAATATTGGTATGTTTACAGAATCAGGTAAACGGAGACGAAACAAAGCAATTTTGTTTCAAATCGAAAGCAATTATTGACCGCAATATATTTTCGTGTCATCAACTCATTCCCAGCATCAATGATGTTTTTGTTGCGGAAGCCTTTAAAATGAAACCCAATATTTGAAAAAGCAGCGTTTGACATTTTTTCGTTTTCGGCGAGAGAACTTTCAAGTGCTGAGAGGCTAGAGTCGAGTGTCTATTATAATTCATTTTATAAGCATTGTATCATAAGCAATCAAAAACTTTTCCAAACTCCAAAATCTGACAGGATAAGATCATTCAATTTTTTTTATTTCGATAGTGGTATTGATTCAATTGATATTTTATTCATTGTCAGTATTATTGGTATGTTAACAGAATCAGGTATACGGAGAGAAACAAAGCAATTTTCTTCAAATAGAAAGCAATTATTGACCGCAACATATTTTGGTGTTATCAGCTCATTCCCAGCATCAGTGATGTTTTTGTTGCAGAAGCCTTTAAAATGAAACCCAATATTGGAAAAAGCAGCGTTCAATATTTTTCGTTTTTGACGAGAGAACATTCAAGTGCTCAAGTGCTAAGAGGATAGAGTGTCTATTATGATTCACATTATAAGCATTGTATCATCAGCAATCAACAATTTTTCCAAACTCAAAAAGCTGAGAGGATGATAAGATCATTCAATTTTTTTATTTCGATAGTGGTATTGATTCAATTGATATTTTATTTATCGTCAGAATTATTGGTATGTTTACAGAATCAGGTAAACGGAGACGAAACAAAGCAATTTTGTTTCAAATCGAAAGCATTTATTGACCGCAATATATTTTCGTGTTATCAACTCATTCCCAGCATCAGTGATGTTTTTGTTGCAGAAGCCTTTAAAATGAAACCCAATATTGGAAAAAGCAGCGTTCAATATTTTTCGTTTTTGACGAGAGAACATTCAAGTGCTCAAGTGCTAAGAGGATAGAGTGTCTATTATGATTCACATTATAAGCATTGTATCATCAGCAATCAAAAACTTTTCCAAACTCCAAAAAGCTGACAGGATAAGATTATTCAATTTTTTTTATTTCGATAGTGGTATTGATTCAATTGATATTTTATTCATTGTCAGTATTATTGGTATGTTTACAGAATCAGGTATACGGAGACGAAACAAAGCAATTTTGTTTCAAATCGAAAGCATTTATTGACCGCAATATATTTTCGTGTTATCAACTCATTCCCAGCATCAGTGATGTTTTTGTTGCGGAAGCCTTTAAAATGAAACCCAATATTGGAAAAAGCAGCGTTTGATATTTTTCGTTTTCGGCGAGAGAACTTTCAAGTGCTTAGAGGCTAGAGTAGAGTGTCTATTATAATTCATATTATAAGCATTGTATCATAAGCAATCAACAATTTTTCCAAACTCCAAAAAGTTGACAGGTAAGATCAATCAATTTTTTTTTATTTCGATAGTGGTATTGATTCAAATGATATTTTATTTATCGTCAGTATTATTGGTATGTTTACAGAATCAGGTAAACGGACACGAAACAAAGCAATTTTGTTTCAAATCGAAAGCATTTATTGACCGCAATATATTTTCGTGTTATCAACTCATTCCCAGCATCAATGATGTTTTTGTTGCGGAAGCCTTTAAAATGAAACCCAATATTGGAAAAAGCAGCGTTTGACATTTTTTCGTTTTCGGCGAGAGAACTTTCAAGTGCTGAGAGGCTAGAGTCGAGTGTCTATTATAATTCATATTATAAGCATTGTATCATAAGCAATCAAAAACTTTTCCAAACTCCAAAAAGCTGACAGGATAAGATCATTCAATTTTTTTTATTTCGATAGTGGTATTGATTCAATTGATATTTTATTTATCGTCAGTATTATTGGTATGTTTACAGAATCAGGTAAACGGAGACGAAACAAAGCAATTTTGTTTCAAATCGAAAGCATTTATTGACCGCAATATATTTTCGTGTTATCAACTCATTCCCAGCATCAATGATGTTTTTGTTGCGGAAGCCTTTAAAATGAAACCCAATATTGGAAAAAGCAGCGTTTGACATTTTTTTCGTTTTCGGCGAGAGAACTTTCAAGTGCTGAGAGGCTAGAGTCGAGTACCTATTATAATTCATATTATAAGCATTGTATCATAAGCAATCAAAAACTTTTCCAAACTCCAAAAAATTGACACGATAAGATCATTCAATTTTTTTTTATTTCGATAGTGGTATTGATTCAATTGATATTTTATTCATTGTCAGTATTATTGGTATGTTTACAGAATCAGGTATACGGAGACGAAACAAAGCAATTTTTTTCAAATAGAAAGCAATTATTGACCGCAACATATTTTCGTGTTATCAACTCATTCCCAGCATCAGTGATGTTTTTGTTGCAGAAGCCTTTAAAAAGAAACCCAATATTGGAAAAAGCAGCGTTTGATAATTTTTGGTTTTCGACGAGAGAACATTCAAGTGCTGAGAAGCTAGAGTGTCTAATATAATTTATATAAGCATTGTATCATAAGCAATCAACAATTTTTCCAAACTCCAAAAAGCTGACAGGATAAGATCATTCAATTTTTTTTATTTCAATAGTGGTATTGATTCAATTGATATTTTATTCATTGTCAGTATTATTGGTATGTTTACAGAATCAGGTATACGGAGACGAAACAAAGCAATTTTTTTCAAATAGAAAGCAATTATTGACCGCAACATATTTTCGTGTTATCAACTCATTCCCAGCATCAGTGATGTTTTTGTTGCAGAAGTCTTTAAAATGAAACCCAATATTGGAAAAACCAGCGTTCAATATTTTTCGTTTTTGACGAGAGAACATTCAAGTGCTCAAGTGCTAAGAGGATAGAGTGTCTATTATGATTCATATTATAAGCATTGTATCATCAGCAATCAACAATTTTTCCAAACTCCAAAAAGCTGAGAGGACGATAAGATCATTCAATTTTTTTATTTCGATAGTGGTATTGATTCAATTGATATTTTATTTATCGTCAGTATTATTGGTATGTTTACAGAATCAGGTAAACGGAGACGAAACAAAGCAATTTTGTTTCAAATCGAGAGCATTTATTGACCGCAATATATTTTCGTGTTATCAACTCATTCCCAGCATCAATGATGTTTTTGTTGCGGAAGCCTTTAAAATGAAACCCAATATTGGAAAAAGCAGAGTTTGACATTTTTTCGTTTTCGGCGAGAGAACTTTCAAGTGCTGAGAGGCTAGAGTCGAGTGTCTATTATAATTCATATTATAAGCATTGTATCATAAGCAATCAAAAACTTTTCCAAACTCCAAAAAGCTGACAGGATAAGATCATTCAATTTTTTTATTTCGATAGTGGTATTGATTCAATTGAAATTTTCTTCATTGTCAGTATTATTGGTATGTTTACAGAATCAGGTATACGGAGACGCAAGCAATCAATTTTTTTGTCAAATCGAAATCAATTAGTGACCGCAATATATTTTCGTGTTTGGAACTCATTCCCAGCATCAAGGATGTTTTTGTTGCAGAAGCCTTTAAAATGAAACCCAATATTGGAAAAACCAGCGTTTCATAATTTTTGGTTTTCGACAAGAGAACATTCAAGTGCTGATAAGCTAGAGTGTCTATTATAATTCATATAAGCATTGTATCATAAGCAATCAACAATTTTTCCAAACTCCGAAAAGCTGACAGGATAAGATCATTCAATTTTTTTATTTCGATAGTGGTATTGATTCAAATGATATTTTATTCATTGTCAGTATTATTGGTAGGTTAACAGAATCAGGTATACGGAGACGCAACAAATCAATTTTTTTGTCGAATCGAAATCAATTATTGACCGAAAAATATTTTCGTGTTATCATCTCATTCCCAGCAGCAGTGATGTTTTTGTTGCGGAAGCCTTTAAAATGAAACCTAATATTGGAAAAAGCAGCGTTTGATATTTTTTCGTTTTCGACGAGATAACATTCAAGTGCTGAGAGGCTACAGTCTCTATAATAATTCATATTATAAGCATTGTATCATAAGCAATCAACAATTTTTCCAAACGCTAAAAAGATGAGAGGATGATAAGATAATTCAATTTTTTATTTCGATAGTGGTATTGATTCAATTGAAATTTTATTCATCGTCAGTATTATTGGTATGTTTACAGAATCAGGTTTATGGAGACGCAACAAAACAATTTTTGTGTCCAATCGAAATCAATTATTGACCGCAAAATATTTTCGTGTTATCATCTCATTCCCAGCAGCAGTAATTTTTTTGTCGCGGAAGCCTTTAAAATGAAACCCAATATTGGAAAAAGCAGCGTTTGATATTTTTTCGTTTTCGACGAGAACATTCAAGTGCTGAGAGGCTAGAGACTCCATAATAATTCATATTATAAGCATTGTATCATAAGCAATCAACAATTTTTCCAAACTCCAAAAAGCTGACAGGATAAGATCATTCAATTTTGTTTTATTTCGATAGTGGTATTGATTTAATTGAAATTTTTTATTGTCAGTATTATTGGTATCTTTACAGAATCAGGTATACGGAAACGCAACAAAACAATTTTTGTGTCCAATCGAAATCAATTATTGACCGAAAAATATTTTCGTGTTATCATCTCATTCCCAGCAGCAGTAATTTTTTTGTCGCGGAAGTCTTTAAAATGAAACCCAATATTGGAAAAAGCAGCGTATGATATTTTTTCGTTTTCGACGAGAGAACATTCCATTTCTGAGATGCTAGAGACTCCATAATAAGTCATATTATAAGCATTGTATCATAAGCAATCAACAATTTTTCCAAACTCCAAAATCTGAGAGGACGAAAAGACCATTCAATTTTTTTTATTTCGATAGTGGTATTGATTCAATTGATATTTTATTTATCGTCAGTATTATTGGTATGTTTACAGAATCAGGTAAACGGAGACGAAACAAAGCAATTTTTTTCAAATCGAAAGCATTTATTGACCGCAATATATTTGCGTGCTATCAACTCATTCCCAGCATCAATGATGTTTTTGTTGCGGAAGCCTTTAAAATGAAACCCAATATTGGAAAAAGCAGCGTTTGATATTTTTTCGTTTTGGGCGAGAACATTCAATTGCTGAGAGGCTAGAGTAGACTGTCTATTATAATTCATATTATAAGCATTGTATCATAAGCAATCAACAATTTTTCTGAACACTAAAAAGTTGAGAGGATGATAAGATCATTCAATTTTCTTATTTCCATTGTGGTGTTGATTCAATTGATATTTTAATCATTGTCAGTATTATTGGTATGTTAACAGAATCAGGTATACGGAGACGCAACAAGTCAATTTTATTGTCAAATCGAAATCAATTATTGACCGCAATATATTTTCGTGTTATCAACTCATTCCCAGCAGAAGTGATGTTTTTGTTGCAGAAGGCTTTAAAATGAAACCCAATATTGGAAAAAGCAGCGTTTGCTATTTTACGTTTTTGACGAGAGAACATTCAAGTGCTCAAGTGCTAAGAGTCTAGAGTTTTTTCATCGTCAGTATTATTGTATGTTTCTGCTCATCGTGGTAGCAAAAGCCTTTAAAATGAAATCCAATAATGGAAAAAGCAGCGTCTGATATTTTTCCTTTTTGATGAGAGAAAACTCAAGTGCACAAGTGCTAAGAGGATAGAGTCTCTATTATAATTCATATTATAAGCATTGTATCATAAGCAATCAACAGTTTTTCTAAACACTAAAAAGCTGAGAGGATGATAAGATCATTCAATTTTTTTTATTTCGATAGTGGTATTGATTCAATTGATATTTTATTCATTGTCAGTATTATTGGTATGTTTACAGAATCAGGTATACGGAAGCGCAACAAATCAATTTTTTTTGTCAAATCGAAATCAATTATTGACCGCAATATATTTTCGTGTTATCAACTCATTCCCAGCAGCAGTGATGTTTTTGTTGTAGAAGGCTTCCAAACAAAACCCAATATTGGAAAAAGCAGCGTTTGCTATTTTTCATTTTTGACGGGAGAACATTCAAGTGCTCGAGTGCTAAGAGTCGAGAGTTTTTTTCATCGTCAGTATTATTGTATTTTTGCACACTCAGACTTGAAAGCAACAAAGCAGAAATTTTTTGATGTCAAAACCTTTTGATCACTTATCAAAAGAACCATGTTTTCACAATTTTCGATAGCCTTTAGATTCGTTTTCAGAAACAGCAAACATTTAAGTGATGAGAGGCTAGAGTGTCTACTATAGTTCATATAAGAGGGCAGGTGAGGGTATCATAATCATTCAACTAAGTTTTCTAAAATCATAAACCTGAAATCATCAGCTCATCGTGGTAGCAGAAGCCTTTAAAATGAAATCCAATATTGGAAAAAGCAGCGTTTGACATTTTTCGTTTTTGACGAGAGAAAACTTAAGTGCTCAAGTGCTAAGAGGATAGTGTCTATTATAATTCATTTTATAAGCATTGTATCATAAGCAATCATATTAAACACTAAAAAGCTGAGTGGATGATAAGATCATTCAATTTTTCTTTTCGATAGTGGTATTGATTCAATTGATATTTTATTCATTGTCAGTAGTATTGGTATGTTTACAGAATCAGGTATACGGAGACGCAATAAAGCTATTTTTTTTCAAATCGAAAGCAATTATTTACCGCAATATATTTTCGTGTTATCAACTCATAGCCAGCATCAGTGATATTTTGGTTGCAGAAGGCTTTAAATTGAAAGCCAATAAAGGAAATAGCAACGTTAGATATTTTTCGTTTTCGACGAGAGAACATTCAAGTGCTGAGAAGCTAGAGTGTCTATTATAATTTATATAAGCATTGTATCATAAGCAATCAACAATTTTTCCAATTTCCGAAAGCTGACAGGATAAGATCATTCAATTTTTTTAAAATTTCGCTAGTGGTATTGATTCAATTGATATTTTGTTCATTGTCAGTATTATTGGTATGTTTACAGAATCAGGTATACGGAGATGAAACAAAGCAATTTTTTCAAATCGAAAGTAATTGACCGCAATATAATCTCATGTTATCCACTAATTCCAAGCAACAATGATGTTTTTGTTGCAGAAGGCTTTAAATTGAAAGCCAATATTGGAAACAGCAGCGTTAGATATTTTTCAATTTCGACGAGACAACATTCAAGTTCTGAGAAGCTAGAGTGTCTATTATAATTCATATAAGCATTGTATCATAAGCAATCAAAAATTTTTCCAAACACTAAAAAGCTGAGAGGATGATAAGATTATTCCATTTTTTTATTTCCATAGTGGTATTGATTCAAATGATATTTTGTTCATTGTCAGTATGATTGGTATGTTTACAGAATCAGGTATACGGAGACGAAACAAAGCAATTTTTTCAAATCAAAAGTATTTATTGACCGCAATATAATTTCATGTTATCCACTAATTCCAAGCAACAATGATGTTTTTGTTGCAGAAGGCTTTAAATTGAAAGCCAATATTGGAAACAGCAGCGTTAGATGTTTTTCGTTTTCGACGAGAGAACATTCAAGTGCTGATAAGCTAGAGTGTCTATTATAATTCATATAAGCATTGTATCATAAGCAATCAACAATTTTTCCAAACTCTGAAAAGCTGAAAGGATAAGATCATTCAATTTTTTTTATTTCGATAGTGGTATTGATTCAATTGATATTTTGTTCATTGTCAGTATTATTGGTATGTTTACAGAATCAGGTATACGGAGACGCAACAAATCAATTTTATTGTCAAATCGAAATCAATTATTGACCGCAATATATTTTCGTGTTATCAACTCATTCCCAGCATCAGTGATGTTTTTGTTGCAGAACGCTTTAATCTGAAAGCCAATATAGGAAACAGCAGCATTAGATATTTTTCGTTTTTGACGGGAGAACATTCAAGTGCTCGAGTGCTAAGAGCATAGTTTTTTTCATCGTCAGTATTATTGTATTTTTGCACACTCATACTTGAGAGCAACAAAGCAGAAATTTTTTGATGTCAAAACCTTTTGATCATTTTTCAAAAAACCATGTTTTCACAATTTTCAATAGCGTTTGGATTTTTCATTTTCAGAAACAGCAAACATTTAAGTGATGAGAGGCTAGAGTGTCTACTTTAATTCATATAAGAGGGCAAGTCAGGGTATCATAATCATTCAACTGAGTTTTCTAAAATCATAAACCTGAAATCATCAGCTCATCGTGGTAGCAGAAGCCTTTAAAATGAAATCCAATATTGGAAAAAGCAGCGTTTGACATTTTTCGTTTTTGACGAGAGAAAACTCAAGTGCTCAAGTGCTAAGAGGATAGAGTGTCTATCATAATTCATATTATAAGCATTGTATCATAAGCAATCATATTAAACACTAAAAAGCTGAGAGGATAAGATCATTCAATTTTTTTTTTCGATAGTGGTATTGAATCAATTGATATTTTATTCATTGTCAGTAGTATTGGTATGTTTACAGAATCAGGTATACAGAGACGCCACAAAGCAATTTTTTTTCAAATCGAAAGCAATTATTTACCGCAATATATTTTCGTGTTGTCAACTCATTCCAAGCATCAGTGATGTTTTTGTTGCAGAAGGCTTTAAATTGAAAGCCAATATTGGAAACAGCAGCGTTAGATGTTTTTCGTTTTCGACGAGAGAACATTCAAGTGCTGATAATCTAGAGTGTCTATTATAATTCATATAAGCATTGTATCATATGCAATCAACAATTTTTCCAAACTCCGAAAAGCTGAAAGGATAAGATCATTCAATTTTTTTTATTTCGATAGTGGTATTGATTCAATTGATATTTTGTTCATTGACAGTATTATTGGTATGTTTACAGAATCAGGTATACGGAGACGCAACAAATCAAATTTTTGTCAAATCGAAATCAATTATTGACCGCAATATATTTTCGTGTTATCAACTCATTCCCAGCAGCAGTGATGTTTTTGTTGTAGAAGGCTTTCAAATTAAACCCAATATTGGAAAAAGCAGCTTTTGCTGTTTTTCGTTTTTGACGGGAGAATATTCAAGTGCTCGAGTGCTACGAGCATAGAGTTTTTTTTCAACGTCAGTATTATTGTATTTTTGCACACTCATACTTGAAAGCAACAAAGCAGAAATTTTTTGATGTCAAAACCTTTTGATCACTTTTCAAAAAACCATGTTTTCACAATTTTCAATAGCGTTTGGATTTTTCGTTTTCAGAAACAGCAAACATTTAAAAGATGAGGGGCTAGAGTGTCTACTATAATTCACATAATCAAGCAAGGCATTGCATCGTAAGCAATCAACGAACTTTTCGAAGTTCCATAAAGCTGAAAAAATTATCAGCTTTTCGAAAACTTGCATTTTGAAAGTGGTATTCATAATATTTTGCAGAATCGGTAAATCTAAAAACCAATAATGGAAATAACAGCATTTAATTTTTTTTGTTTTCAAAGAGAGCAAGTCTTGAGAGGCTAGAGTGTCCACTTTAATTCATATAAGATGGCAAGTCATGGTATCATAATCATTCAACTAAGTTCTCAAAGTTCCATGAAGCTGAAAGAATTATCAGCTCTTCGAAAACTTGCATTTTGAAAGTGGTATTCATAATATTGCAGAATCCGTAAAAATAAAACCCAATAATGGAAATAACAGCATTTGATTTTTTGTTTTCAAAGAGATCAAATATTCAAGTCCTGAGAGGCTACAGTCTCTACTTTAATTCATATAAGAGGGCGAGTCAGGGTATCATAATCATTCAACTAAGATTTCTAAAATCATAAACCTGAAATTATCAGCTCATCGTGATAGCAAAAGCCTTTAAAAAGAAATCCAATATTGGAAAAAGCAGCGTTTGACGTTTTTCGTTTTTGACGAGAGAAAACTCAAGTGCTCAAGTGCTAAGAGGATAGAGTGTCTATTATAATTCATATTATAAACATTGTATCATAAGCAATCATATTAAACACTAAAAAGCTGACAGGATAAGATCATTCAATTTTTTTTCGATAGTGGTATTGATTCAATTGATATTTTATTCATTGTCAGTAGTATTGGTATGTTTACAGAATCAGGTATACGGAGACGCAACAAAGCAATTTTTTTCAAATCGAAAGCAATTAATTACCGCAATATATTTGCAAGTTATCAACTCATTCCCAGCATCAGTGATGTTTTTGTTGCAGAAGGCTTTAAATTGAAAGCCAATATAGGAAACAGCAGCGTTAGATATTTTTCGTTTTTGACGGGAGAACATTCAAGTGCTCGAGTGCTAAGAACATAGAGTTTTTTTCATCGTCAGTATTATTGTATTTTTGCACACTCATACTTGAAAGCAACAAAGCAGAAATTTTTTGATGTCAAAACCTTTTGATCACTTTTCAAAAAACCTTTTTTTGACAATTTTCAATAGCGTTTGGATTTTTCGTTTTCAGAAACAGCAAACAATTAAGTGATGAGGGGCTAGAGTGTCTACTATAATTCACATAAGCAAGCAAGGCATTGCATCGTAAGCAATCAACTAAGTTTTCGAAGTTCCATAAAGCTGAAAGAATTATCAGCTCTTCGGAAACTTGCATTTTGAAAGTGGTATTCATAATATTTTGCAGAAGCCGTAAAAGTAAAAACCAATAATGGAAAAAACAGCATTTGATTTTTTTGTTTTCAAAGAGAGCAAGTCTTGAGAGGCTAGAGTGTCCACTTTAATTCTAAAAGATGGCAAGTCATGGTATCATAATCATTCAACCAGTTTTCAAAGTTCCAGAAAGCTGAAAGAATTATCAGCTCTTCGAAAACTTGCATTTTGAAAGTGGTATTCATAACATTGCAGAATCGGTAAAAATAAAAACAAATAATTGAAATAACAGCATTTGATTTTTTTTGTTTTCAAAGAGATCAAACATTCAAGTCCTGAGAGACTAGAGTCTCTACTTTAATTCATATAAGAGGGCAAGTCAGGGTATCATAATCATTCAACTAAGTTTTCTAAAATCATAAACCTGAAATTATTAGCTCATCGTGGTAGCAGAAGCCTTTAAAACGAAATCCAATATTGGAAAAAGCAGCGTTTGACATTTTTCGTTTTTGATGAGAGAAAACTCAAGTGCTCAAGTGCTAAGAGGATAGAGTGTCTATTATAATTCATATAAGCATTGTATCATAAGCAATCATATTAAACACTAAAAAGCTGACAGGATAAGATCATTCAATTTTTTTTTCGATAGTGGTATTGATTCAATTGATATTTTATTCATTGTCATTAGTATTGGTATGTTTACAGAATCAGGTATACGTAGACGCAACAAAGCAATTTTTGTTTTCAAATCGAAAGCAATTATTTACCGCAATATATTTTCGTGTTGTCAACTCATTCCCAGCATAAGTGATGTTTTTGTTGCAGAAGGCTTTAAATTGAAAGCCAATATTGGAAACAGCAGCGTTAGATATTTTTCGTTTTCGACGAGAGAACATTCAAGTGATGAGAAGCTAGAGTGTCTATTATAATTCATATAAGCATTGTATCATAAGCAATCAACAATTTTTCCAAACTCCGAAAAGCTGACAGGATAAGATCATTCAATTTTTTTTATTTCGATAGTGGTATTGACTCAATTGATTTTTTGTTCATTGTCAGTATTATTGGTATGTTTACAGAATCAGGTATACGGAGACGCAACAAATCAATTTTTTGTCAAATCGAAATCAATTATTGACCGCAATATATTTTCGTGTTATCAACTCATTCCCAGCAGCAGTGATGTTTTTGTTGTAGAAGGCTTTCAAACCAAACCCAATATTGGAAAAAGCAGCTTTTGCTATTTTTCGTTTTTGACGGGAGAATATTCAAGTGCTCGAGTGCTAAGAGCATAGAGTTTTTTCATCGTCAGTATTATTGTATTTTTGCACACTCATACTTGAAAGCAACAAAGCAGAAATTTTTTGATGTCAAAACCTTTTGATCACTTTTCAAAAAACCATGTTTTCACAATTTTCAATAGCGTTTGGATTCTTCGTTTTCAGAAACAGCAAACATTTAAGTGATGAGGGGCTAGGGTGTCTACTATAATTCACATAAGCAAGCAAGGCATTGCATTGTAAGCAATCATCTAAGTTTTCGAAGTTCCATAAAGCTGAAAGAATTATCAGCTCTTCGAAAACTTGCATTTTGAAAGTGGTATTCATAATATTTTGCAGAATCCGTAAAAGTAAAAACCAATAATGGAAATAACAGCATTTGATTTTTTTATTTTCAAAGAGAGCAAGTCTTGAGAGGCTAGAGTGTCCACTTTAATTCATATAAGATGGCAAGTCATGGCAAGGCAAGTGGTATTCATAATATTTTGCAGAATCCGTAAAAATAAAAACCAATAATGGAAATAACAGCATTTGATTTTTTTTGTTTTCAAAGAGATCAAACATTCAACTCCTGAGAGGCTAGAGTCTCTAGTTTAATTCATATAAGAGGGCAAGTCAGGGTATCATAATCATTCAACTAAGTTTTCTAAAATCATAAACCTGAAATTATCAGCTCATCGTGATAGCAAAAGCCTTTAAAAAGAAATCCAATATTGGAAAAACAGCGTTTGACATTTTTCGTTTTTGACGAGAGAAAACTCAAGTGCTCAAGTGCTAAGAGGATAGAGTGTCTATTATAATTCATATAAGCATTGTATCATAAGCAATCATATTAAACACTAAAAAGCTGACAGGATAAGATCATTCAATTTTTTTTTCGATAGTGGTATTGATTCAATTGATATTTTATTCATTGTCATTAGAATTGGTATGTTTACAGAATCAGGTATACGTAGACGCAACAAAGCAATTTTTGTTTTCAAATCGAAAGCAATTATTTACCGCAATATATTTTCGTGTTGTCAACTCATTCCCAGCATAAGTGATGTTTTTGTTGCAGAAGGCTTTAAATTGAAAGCCAATATTGAAAACAGCAGCGTTAGATATTTTTCGTTTTCGACGAGAGAACATTCAAGTGATGAGAAGCTAGAGTGTCTATTATAATTCATATAAGCATAGTATCATAAGCAATCAACAATTTTTCCAAACTCCGAAAAGCTGACAGGATAAGATCATTCAATTTTTTTTATTTCGATAGTGGTATTGACTCAATTGATTTTTTGTTCATTGTCAGTATTATTGGTATGTTTACAGAATCAGGTATACGGAGACGCAACAAATCAATTTATTGTCAAATCGAAATCAATTATTGACCGCAATATATTTTCGTGTTATCAACTCATTCCCAGCAGCAGTGATGTTTTTGTTGTAGAAGGCTTTCAAACCAAACCCAATATTGGAAAAAGCAGCTTTTGCTATTTTTCGTTTTTGACGGTAGAATATTCAAGTGCTCGAGTGCTAAGAGCATAGAGTTTTTTCATCGTCAGTATTATTGTATTTTTGCACACTCATACTTGAAAGCAACAAAGCAGAAATTTTTTGATGTCAAAACCTTTTGATCACTTTTCAAAAAACCATGTTTTCACAATTTTCAATAGCGTTTGGATTCTTCGTTTTCAGAAACAGCAAACATTTAAGTGATGAGGGGCTAGAGTGTCTACTATAATTCACATAAGCAAGCAAGGCATTGCATCGTAAGCAATCAACTAAGTTTTGGAAGTTCCATAAAGCTGAAAGAATTATCAGCTCTTCGAAAACTTGCATTTTGAAAGTGGTATTCATAATATTTTGCAGAATCCGTAAAAGTAAAAACCAATAATGGAAATAACAGCATTTGATTTTTTTGTTTTCAAAGAGAGCAAGTCTTGAGAGGCTAGAGTGTCCACTTTAATTCATATAAGATGGCAAGTCATGGTATCATAATCATTCAACTAAGTTCTCAAAGTTCCATAAAGCTGAAAGAATTATCAGCTCTTCGAAAACTTGCATTTTGAAAGTGGTATTCATAATATTGCAGAATCCGTAAAAATAAAAACCAATAATGGAAATAACTGCATTTGATTTTTTTTGTTTTCAAAGAGATCAAACATTCAACTCCTGAGAGGCTAGAGTCTCTAGTTTAATTCATATAAGAGGGCAAGTCAGGGTATCATAATCATTCAACTAAGTTTTCTAAAATCATAAACCTGAAATTATCAGCTCATCGTGATAGCAAAAGCCTTTAAAATGAAATCCAATATTGAAAAAAGCAGCGTTTGACATTTTTCGTTTTTGACGAGAGAATACTCAAGTGCTCAAGCGCTCAAGCAAACATTTAAAAGATGAGGGGCTAGAGTGTCTACTATAATTCACATAATCAAGCAAGGCATTGCATCGTAAGCAATCAACGAAGTTTTCGAATTTCCATAAAGCTGAAAAAATTATCAGCTTTTCGAAAACTTGCATTCTGAAAGTGGTATTCATAATATTTTGCAGAATCCGTAAAAATAAAAACCAATAATGGAAATAACAGCATTTGATTTTTTTTGTTTTCAAAGAGAGCAAGTCTTGAGAGGCTAGAGTGTCCACTTTAATTCATATGAGATGGCAAGTCATGGTATCATAATCATTCAACTAAGTTCTCAAAGTTCCATAAAGCTGAAAGAATTATCAGCTCTTCGAAAACTTGCATTTTGAAAGTGGTATTCATAATATTGCAGAATCCGTAAAAATAAAAACCAATAATGGAAATAACTGCATTTGATTTTTTTTGTTTTCAAAGAGATCAAACATTCAACTCCTGAGAGGCTAGAGTCTCTAGTTTAATTCATATAAGAGGGCAAGTCAGGGTATCATAATCATTCAACTAAGTTTTCTAAAATCATAAACCTGAAATTATCAGCTCATCGTGATAGCAAAAGCCTTTAAAATGAAATCCAATATTGAAAAAAGCAGCGTTTGACATTTTTCGTTTTTGACGAGAGAATACTCAAGTGCTCAAGCGCTCAAGCAAACATTTAAAAGATGAGGGGCTAGAGTGTCTACTATAATTCACATAATCAAGCAAGGCATTGCATCGTAAGCAATCAACGAAGTTTTCGAATTTCCATAAAGCTGAAAAAATTATCAGCTTTTCGAAAACTTGCATTCTGAAAGTGGTATTCATAATATTTTGCAGAATCCGTAAAAATAAAAACCAATAATGGAAATAACAGCATTTGATTTTTCTGTTTTCAAAGAGATCAAACATTCAACTCCTGAGAGGCTAGAGTCTCTAGTTTAATTCATATAAGAGGGCAAGTCAGGGTATCATAATCATTCAACTAAGTTTTCTAAAATCATAAACCTGAAATTATCAGCTCATCGTGGTAGCAGAAGCCTTTAAAATGAAATCCAATATTGGAAAAAGCAGCGTTTGACATTTTTCGTTTTTGATGAGGGAAAACTCAAGTGCTCAAGTGCTAAGAGGATAGAGTGTCTGTTATAATTCATATTATAAGCATTGTATCATAAGCAATCATATTAAACACTAAAAAGCTGAGAGGATGATAAGATCATTCAATTTTTTTTCGATAGTGGTATTGATTCAATGGATATTTTATTCATTGTCATTAGTATTGGTATGTTTACAGAATCAGGTATACGGAGACGCAACAAAGCAATTTTTGTTTTCAAATCGAAAGCAATTATTTACCGCAATATGTTTTCGTGTTGTCAACTCATTCCCAGCATCAGTGATGTTTTTGTTGCAGAAGCCTTTAAAATGAAACCCAATATTGGAAAAAGCAGCGTTAGATATTTTTCGTTTTCGACGAGAGAACATTCAAGTGATGAGAAGCTAGAGTGTCTATTATATTTCATATAAGCATTGTATCATAAGCAATCAACAATTTTTCCAAACTCCGAAAAGCTGACAGGATAAGATCATTCAATTTTTTTTATTTCGATAGTGGTATTGACTCAATTGATATTTTGTTCATTGTCAGTATTATTGGTATGTTTTCAGAATCAGGTATACGGAGACGCAACAAATCATTTTTTTGTCAAATCGAAATCAATTTTTGACCGCAATATATTTTCGTGTTATCAACTCATTCCCAGCAGCAGTGATGTTTTTGTTGTAGAAGGCTTTCAAACCAAACCCAATATTGGAAAAAGCAGCTTTTGCTATTTTTCGTTTTTGACGGGAGAATATTCAAGTGCTCGAGTGCTAAGAGCATAGAGTTTTTTCATCGTCAGTATTATTGTATTTTTGCACACTCATACTTGAAAGCAACAAAGCAGAAATTTTTTGATGTCAAAACCTTTTGATCACTTTTCAAAAAACCATGTTTTCACAATTTTCAATAGCGTTTGGATTCTTCGTTTTCAGAAACAGCAAACATTTAAGTGATGAGGGGCTAGAGTGTCTACTATAATTCACATAAGCAAGCAAGGCATTGCATCGTAAGCAATCAACTAAGTTTTCGGATTTCCATAAAGCTGAAAGAATTATCAGCTCTTCGAAAACTTGCATTTTGAAAGTGGTATTCATAATATTTTGCAGAATCCGTAAAAGCAAAAACCAATAATGGAAATAACAGCATTTGATTTTTTTTGTTTTCAAAGAGCAAAACTTGAGAGGCTAGAGTGTCCACTTTAATTCATATAAGAGGGCAAGTCATGGTATCATAATCATTCAACTAAGTTCTCAAAGTTCCATAAAGCTGAAAGAATTATCAGCTCTTCAAAAACTTGCATTTTGAAAGTGGTATTCATAATATCGCAGAATCCGTAAAAATAAAAACCAATAATGGAAATAACAGCATTTGATTTTTTTTGCTATCAAAGAGATCAAACATTCAAGTCCTGAGGGGCTAGAGTCTCTACTTTAATTCATATAAGAGGGCAAGTCAGGGTATCATAATCATTCAACTAAGTTTTCTAAAATCATAAACCTGAAATTATCAACTCATCGTGGTAGCAGAAGCCTTTAAAATGAAATCCAATATTGGAAAAAGCAGCGTTTGACATTTTTCGTTTTTGATGAGAGAAAACTCAAGTGCTCAAGTGCTAAGAGGATAGAGTGTCTATTATAATTCATATTATAAGCATTGTATCATATGCAATCATATTAAACACTAAAAAGCTGAGAGGATGATAAGATCATTCAATTTTTTTTCGATAGTGGTATTGATTCAATTGATATTTTATTCATTGTCATTAGTATTGGTATGTTTACAGAATCAGGTATACGGAGAGGCAACAAAGCAATTTTTGTTTTCAAATCGAAAGCAATTATTTACCGCAATATATTTTCGTGTTGTCAACTCATTCCCAGCATCAGTGATGTTTTTGTTGCAGAAGCCTTTAAAATGAAACCCAATATTGGAAAAAGCAGCGTTTGATAATTTTTGGTTTTCGACGAGAGAACATTCAAGTGCTGAGAAGCTAGCGTGTCTAATATAATTTATATAAGCATTGTATCATAAGCAATCAACAATTTTTCCAAACTCCGAAAAGCTGACAGGATAAGATCATTCAATTTTTTTATTTCGAGAGTGGTATTGATTCAATTGATATTTTGTTCATTGTCAGTATTATTGGTATGTTTACAGAATCAGGTATACGGAGACGAAACAAAGCAATTTTTTCAAATCGAAAGTATTTATTGACCGCAATGTAATTTCATGTTATCCACTCATTCCAAGCAACAATGATGTTTTTGTTGCAGAAGGCTTTAAATTGAAAGCCAATATTGGAAACAGCAGCGTTAGATATTTTTCAATTTCGACGAGACAACATTCAAGTTCTGAGAAGCTAGAGTGTCTATTATAATTCATATAAGCATTGTATCATAAGCAATCAAAAATTTTTCTAAACACTAAAAAGTTGAGAGGATGATCAGATCATTCCATTTTTTTTATTTCGATAGTGGTATTGATGGTATTGATTCAATTGATATTTTATTCAATGTCAGTATTATTGATATGTCTACAGAATCAGGTATACGGAGACGCAACAAAGCAATTTTTTTCAAATCGAAAGCAATTATTTAACGCAATATATTTTCGTGTTGTCAACTAATTCCCAGCATCAGTGATATTTGTCGCAGAAGGCTTTAAATTGCCAGCCAATATTGGAAACAGCAGCGTTAGATATTTTTCGTTTTCGACGAGAGAACATTCAAGTGCTGAGAAGCTAGAGTGTCTATTATAATTTATATAAGCATTGTATCATAAGCAATCAACAATTTTTCCAAACTCCGAAAAGCTGACAGGATAAGATCATTCATTTTTTTTTATTTCGATAGTGGTATTGATTCAATTGATAATTTGTTCATTGTCAGTATTATTGGTATGTTTACAGAATCAGGTATACGGAGACGCAACAAATCAATTTTTTTGTCAAATCGAAATCAATTATTGACCGCAATATATTTTCGTGTTATCAACTCATTCCCAGCAGCAGTGATGTTTTTGTTGTAGAAGGCTTTCAAATGAAACCCAAAATTGGAAAAAGCAGCTTTTGCTATTTTTCGTTTTTGACGGGAGAACATTCAAGTGCTCGAGTGCTAAGAGCATAGTTTTTTTTCAACGTCAGTATTATTGTATTTTTGCACACTCATACTTGAAAGCAACAAAGCAGAAATTTTTTGATGTCAAAACCTTTTGATCACTTTTCAAAAATCCATGTTTTCACAATTTTCAATAGCGTTTGGATTCTTCGTTTTCAGAAACATCAAACATTTAAGTGATGAGGGGCTAGAGTGTCTACTATAATTCACATAAGCAAGCAAGGCATTGCATCGTAAGCAATCAACTAAGTTTTCGAAGTTCCATAAAGCTGAAAGAAATATCAGCTCTTCGAAAACTTGCATTTTGAAAGTTGTATTCATAATATTTTGCAGAATCGGTAAATCTAAAAACCAATAATGGAAATAACAGCATTTAATTTTTTTGTTTTCAAAGAGAGCAAGTCTTGAGAGGCTAGAGTGTCCACTTTAATTCATATAAGAGGGCAAGTCATGGCATCATAATCATTCAACTACGTTTTGAAAGTTCATAAACCTGAAATTATCAGCTCATCGAAACTATTCTGCTTTCGAAGTTCTACTGTCTTCAAAAGACCATCAGCTGTACGACTTATTTAAATTTTGTTTGAGACAATTAAGAAATTTTCATCACAATGATATTCAATTTTCCTTTAAAAAAAGAGGTTAACAATTGGAATTAATTTTCAGACCATTGTTAGAGACCATTGAGTTCAGATAAGCGTATATTATCAATCAAGAAGTCGTATTTCTGGATAAAAAATTGGCAAGTTCAAGAAAACCAAAGAACTTATAGTTCAAGCAAGTTTTGAGCAGATAGAAATTCTGCATTCGAGATCCTCGGTCTAAATAAAACTCTAAAAAAGCTATATTAGTTTCACTATGCATATTTTTTATGATAGACCGCTATTCGTAAATGTCGCCCAAGAAAATCAATTAGCGCGACGAAACAATGGTTTTAACATGAGCCATAATTCTTTTTCTTTGCCAAACACTAGTGTACCTCCGTAGATTTTCACTTTTATAAGGACTACATTTTCATTTCTCATCACTTAGTCCTTTGCGTAATCGTTTCCTCTGAAACAGTTTCAGGCAATTTGTAAAAAGCAAGCAGGCAACCACTCAATTTAACATAAAAGATTTTCAATATGCACACAAAACGAAATTTCTAACTATCAAAGATCATGGCAGGGTCAAAACTGTAATAGTATCAGATAGTACAACAGTATCAAAAGTTAATACCATCAAAATTTTGAATCATCAAACTTGGCAGCCAAGATCTACAATTTCTCCTTCTTCGATATCACTACTCTCTCTTTTATTCTTGCTCTGACTTCTTCGTGCATCACCACTCTCGCCTTCATCTGACGAAGCAGACATTGCGGCCAGTATTCGCTCAATTTCTTCCCTCGAAAACTTTTCGCCAGACTTTCGCGGATGCCCAGACCGCCTCTTTATTGACTCTCTTTTAACTTTTTGGATACCTGTTGACCGCTCAACACTCTGACCTGAGCACTCTCCGCTATTTCCGGTCCCGGCCAAACCGCCTGCTTCTATAAAGACACAAGGATTGCCACCTGAACCGCTCTGTATAATATGCTCGGTTGCAGATTCCTGTTTTCTCAATTGAGCATTCTCCACAGTGTCCACATCAGTAACTGCGGAAGGAGTAGTCAGTTGTCCAACCACCGACTCCACCTGTTTGGTCACTCCAGCAGTTGCGGCTTTAACAGCAAGATTTTTCCCTTGAACATTCCTTTTTGCGCACTCCGGACCTGTAGTGCGCATCTGCTTTGGTGCCGGTTCCACATCCAGGACCTTATTTCCACCTTCCTTGTCCGACCTCTTCTTCTTCGATTTTGGTTTTGACAATAAGGAGAGCTCATTACGTGACCCCGTGAGAAGTTCATGTAAACGAGGATTTAATGGGTCAACATTTATACCGATAAAAAATAATGCTGATGAATTGAACTTGATCACCAACTTTTTTATCTCAAGAAATGAGTCATTGACTTTCTTTTTAAGATCACCAATTTCAGAAGCCGCTACATCGCCGCCAACCGCCCTTTCTAGGTGATTTATTGCCAAAGCTATTTCCTTTTCGGAGCTCTCGAACGATTTCTTAAAGTTATTTTGTAAAGTCGCTAAGGCATACGACGTGTTCAACATTCTTGTTTCGGCAAAGCTGAAAACGGCAAATGAAGCAAACAAAGAGGTTCTAGCAGGTATCTAATATCTACCAGACACAGACAAAAGTTAATCGGTCAAAAAGAACACGAATAGTTTAATGACCGTTTTCAATTCGATCGTTTGATTCCATCTCACCCACTAACACCTGACACCCACGCCCCCCCCTCTCAACACACCCTGACACGCACAAACAAACACTCTCTCACGCACGCACGCAGAAACACACATCACATGCATATACACACTACTCATCAACCCCCCCCCCCTCACTCCCCCTCCCCTGACTTCACCCGCTCCCCAATCATCATCCCCATGAAAAGGCTAGAACATCCATAGCAGCGGGGAGGGCGACTCCATAAATCAAAGAGGGAAGGCGACTCCATAAATCACAGAGGGAGGGCGGCTCCATAAATCAAAGAGGGAGGGCTACTCCATAAATCAAAGACAAACTTAAATCAGACAAACACAAATCAAAAACAAACATCAATAAAAGAGAAAGCACAATGGGAATGATTCGTTAAAACACAATAGAACTACAGTCATACATAGTCATATATTCATGAATTCCCACCACTCAACATGGGTTATAGCCAAGCGGCAAACGCACTCGCCTTCCACGCTGGAGATCCGGGTTCAATCCTCTACTCGGCTTCTTTCTTTTTGCTCCACCTAAGCCGGCCAACCTAAACTTCAATAAAACACGGCTCCCTTATGTACGTGTTAAACATGCCACTCACGATCTGCCAAAAAGGCTTTTAAACATGCAGCCTTATGTGTTCATGCGATTAATATCTAGATTAAGCGCATATCTATACCTATATTCACGATTTCAACAATAATCATGGATTTATTTTCGATGTTATATTTATTATTAAACTCTTTACAGTTATAATAAACAAAACATCACCTTACAACAAGACGCCACCACCCCACAACCACAACACTACTCAACTCCGATACAGCAAGACAATCAAAAACATCATCAATCAGCAGAACATGATTCAACTTCAGACATCGAGAATGAACCACAACCAAGCAGCACACCCACTAACAACGCACCACCACCACGAGACAGCAACACAACCACTACCCATGCAACCAAGACCCTGGAACAAAGACCAATCTCATCCCTCAACACTGAGGACATGGAAGAGTTGAATAAATTGAAATTTGAATAATATCAATTATTCAAGCGGGGGAAGTGTGGTGGAGGACTTATGAAACCAAGTATTTCATCTATTATTATGAACACTACTAAAACTATATTACTAGTATTATCATTCCATATGGAATGCAGGATTGCTATGTTAGAACTAAATCACATTTGTTGCAGTAAAGTTACATACTCCTGAACTTAATCTTTTCGTTGTACTCATAACTGTGAATCCGTAAGGACAGATGTTGTCTGTCACATACGCCTATGCTAACGTTGCGAGAAAAGTGCAAAGTGCTTTTTGCCAAACTCAACAATGAAAATCAGCTTGAATTAAAGTTACGCAACTGATCTTTTAACCGCTATCGATTACCATAAAACAGTTACCATAATCATAACTATCTGCAAAGCAGGTTCTCCGATTGGACTTCGACGATGTTTCACCACTACTAAGTATACTGAATTTACTTTTACTATTACTATTACCATAGATATTACCTTTACTATTAATATAATAATTACCATTACTATAACTGATACCATTACTATCACTAATACCATTACTACTACTAATAACATTACTAGTACTAATACCATTGCCCTTACTCTAACTAGTATCAATAATAGAGCTATCACAATTACCATATCTATTACTAACACCATTACCATAGATTTAATATCACCATTACTTTCACCATGACCATAGATATTATTTTTTACTAATATCAATACTAATACGATTGCTATTAACATAACTACAACATAAGCAATGACATTCATCATATATTTCAGGATTTTAACATTGATTCTTTGGAATATTGAATGCACTCGTAATTATAAATCCCTTATCATTAATAAATATTATATTTAAACCATATGCATCACAATAAGATTCATACTATTCTTGTATTCTTTTATCAGATCCTAGTTTATTATTTTTAATAAAAATGTTGGCATTGTTTCAACTCCAAAACGATCAAAGTAATAAGACTTTGTGTTGTCTCGGTTTATTACTAAAAACCAATGAACACCTTTAGTTGGGTGTGAATTGATAACAATATTATGCCCAACATTATTGATGGTTTTTGGTGTCTGGTCTCGAATCACTATTGTAATTGGAATTAGGCGTATATCTATACCTATATTCACGATTTCAACAATAATCATGGATATTTTTCGATGTTATATTTATTATTAAACTCTTTACAGTTAAAATAACCACTGTAGATATATATATATATATATATATATATATATATATACATATATATATATATATATATATATATATATATATATATAATAAAAAATATATTTCTTATTGTTCTTTTAACATTTTATTATGTTTTATCCTATATGATTCTAAACCGAGTAAATCAACAAGACTAGCCAATAGATTTAAAGAATATGAAGATAGAAAAGTAATAGAATTAGAGTACAAAAAGTCATCACTTCATACTGTTGTTTATGGTGCGACAGCAACTGGTTAAAACTATTTTGCTTGACAGTTTTTAAAATTATACGAAAAAGATGAAGGCAGGGCAATAATTATAGTCTGTAAAGATGAAAATGATTGGATAGGCAGGAATTGTACTTTGTGTAACATTAAAACAGATCACTATAAATCATATGTCTGAATTCGCGAATTTTGTAATTGTAATTGTTGCTATGGGAGATAAATTAGACAAAAAAATTCACACCCTATTATTTCACAGAATGTAGACACTATAATATTCAAATGATAGTAGTAAATCATAAACCAGCCCATATAGATAATATGGCAAGGGTAAAAACAGATACTATTTATTTAACAACTTGTAATCGACCTGTTCTATTTAAAAATTTCAAAGACACATAATTGGAAACAAAATTTCTGTGAAACAATTGATAATTTAAACATAAAACAGATGGTGAATCATTTAGCAATTTTGATAGAGATAGAAATATATTATACGATTCAAAGATTGTTTCAATAGAAAAGGAGGTTTTTTGTTTATAAGATGAGATATCAGATAATGATATAGAAAGAACAATACGATATCTAAAGCTAAGAATGAAAGATAGTATAGATAGAAACAGTATCGACAAAGATAATTTTTAATTCTTTTTCAATAAATGTCTTGAGCATAAAAGGTTTGAAATATAAAAGGTTGTTTTAACAATGCAGTCAGTTAAAACCAAATGGATGATCTGGTTATCATAATTCGCTGGTACTGCTGGTGGTTTATTACCGATATATAAACATATGTCTCCAAATAGTATGAAAAATACAGCTGATCTCATAGTAACTGGTGCAAGTTGTATATTAAATAGATCTAATACAGTAATTGAAGTGGGTAGAACTTTTCGAAAAATGGTAGATGTTGGATAAATGGTCGAAATAATGGTTATTGTGCCGAAAGAGATAATGGTAATGATAATGATAACCAGGGACACTGCTTCACAGATCGTAATTATAATCACGGAAGCTGCTTCGCAGATGATAAGAAACAGCGAAGGAGCGCAGTTCTCGGCAGCTGACACAATCAAGACCAGGTATCCTGCAAAGATAATCTGCGGAGCAGTTTAACTGATAAATCCCAAGTGAACATCAAGGCGAATAGTTAAAAGATGACTTACTAAGCAGACTAAATGAGAAAGATATCAATAAAAAGACAAAGGTTTTAAATAACATAACCGACTAACGTCGGGCGAATTGCTCTCAAACGACCGGCGGGCGGTTGTCAGCACCTAGCCACTGTTTAGTGAGGTTAGCTTTCGCTTGATTGAAGAGGCGTGAGGCTAGGGTAATAGACGATATTATCACGCCACATAACAGCCGCTGAAGTCAACAAAAGAGTTAAGGAGAGAGAGAGAGAGAGTGCGAGGTAAAACGTGAGCGAGAAAGAGAAGGAAGGAAACGCCAACCAACACACACACAGAGAGAAAGAGAGAGAGCTAGAAATTTTTTCCATGAGATTCTAGCCTCGTTAGTAACTAAATCATATAAAAAACTGAAAGTGCAAAATTCAGAAGAAAACTTTCCACATTTCGCAGTGACGAAAATGTTCAAAGAACATTTTTGCCTCTGGATTTTTGTCATGTAACCCATCTGCAAGACTTAAAAAGCTTCGTTGGCCAGTATTAATCGTTAAACTCAAAAAAAGGACTCAAAAACTGCAAATAAAATGACAAAAATTTCAAAAAAAAAATTGAAAAAATCATAAGTTTTATTAAAAAATCGATAAAATTTGTGATATTAAAATTTTCAAAACTATTCTATCGCAATAAAAATTGTTCAGTAACCTATTATCAAAGCCTATACGAGGTTTCTTGGGGCTGGAAGAACTTAGATAATGACAAATTTTGAAAAATTTGAAAAAAAAAAATTCAAGTTTTATCCAACAATTGCTAAAAATCGTGATGTTCAAATGTTGAAAAACATTCTATTCAACTAGAAACTATGCAGCAGCGTATTATCAAACCCTTCAGGAGGTTGTCTGAACCCTGAGGCTGAAAAATCTTGAATAATGAAAATATATGTCAAAAAATTTTAAAAATATAGCAATTTTTGTCAAAAAATGCTAAAATTCGTGTTGTTTAAATCTTGAAAATGATTCCATTACTTCTAGAAACTACATAGTAACCTATTATTAAACCTTCGAGGAAGTTCCTTGGCTCTTGAGGCTGGATAAATTTAAAAAACGACAAAAACTTTCAAAAACATTGAAAAAATTTGCAACTTTTATCAAAAAAATGCAAAAAATTTGCAGTGTTGAAATGTTGAAACCATTCTATTACCACTAGAAACTATTCAATAACCTATTATCAAATCCTAGAGTGGATTCCTTGACACCTAGGGCTGCTAGGGCTGAAAAAACTTAAAAAACTGAAAAATTTTCAAAAATCTTGAAAAAAATTGTGAAAATTAGTATAAATTTGCGTTTTTAGCTAGCGGTTGTTCGTCAGTAGCTAGCCACGGGTGGGGGGAGGGTGCACGGGGGTGCCGATGGGGTTGGTGACATTCGGGTGGGGGGTGGGGGGCAACAGGGCGGTGGGGGGCAATAGTGGGGGGGGTCAGCAGTGGGGGGGGGGTGGGGGGGGTCTTCAACCTCTAAGAACCGCTGTTCACACCATAAGTATAAGACTCCAAAACTGTTTGAGCTGAAACAGAGCTAAAAGGCTCTAAGAGCACTTAATGCCCGCTGGGCGCTACCTGTTTATCCCGTTTTTGAGGACGAAAAGTCAGAAGCGTCAGACGAAAAATTGGTCAAGCGAAAAATCGCATAAAAAAAAAGACCGACAGGACTAATATAATTGCTACAAACTTCGTTTGAGAGCAATTAATAAATGGCGTGAACTCTTTGAATGAAGAATATAATAATGATGAAATCTTTGGTGATGGTTTTTCAGGTCTGGAGGGATTTTAACTGAGGGACTTTTTGAGTAGCATTAGTCATTATATTTTAAGACATGGAGATAAAAAAAGTAACTGTGAATGTGGTTTCTACTCAGTAGTAACCAGTTTTCTACTCAGTGGTGTTTGTGTTAAAAATGACTGTTACGATAAAGCCAATAACAATGGTAATGATAAAGCCAATAACAACGGTAATGATAAAACCAATGACCATAACAATGATGAAACCATTATAGAATATATCAGGGGATGTAAAAAATGCTAAACTATAACACTTTTCGATAGGAATAAAAGTACAAGTTAAGTGTTTAGCTGAAAAAATTAGTTGTAAATGTTGTTCTCCACAAATTTCTATAGAGGCAACATTAAACACACGTTGAAAAGATGCATTCGGCTAATTATAATTCTGAGCATTGTAATAATATTTTAAGGAAGTTATTGGATAATGGTATTAATATTAATCAATGGTTATTAGCTAAGAGATTTATAAAAGAAAAACAGAAAATTTAAAATTATGGTAAACTATTTTGGTAAACTATCTTGGTAAACTATCTTGGTAAACTACCTTGGTAAATATGTTGGCTTTTAGCCCTGAGGGTAAACTATCTTGATATATGGTAAGCAAGCTTTCTTAGCGGTTCTATGATATAGTTTTACTAACATCATTGTTGTGGATAAAAATGGGATTCGAGGTCTATTTTTAGATAAAATTAAAAATGCAAATAGGGGCCTATTTTAGATAAAAAGAAAAATGGAGATCATAAATCATTGGGTTCAATATCGCTACTATCAATTACTTGCGTTAGTAGTGGAGAAAACCGGGGATGAATTATGAATTACGTACTGTAGTAATGGATAAAGCGGGGGAATCAACGACGAATGTGCGTTAGCGCTGAGTGGTTGATTCCCCCGTTCTATCCACTACTGCGACCTATGATCAGGACCGTAATGCGACCATTGTCCAGAACATTTCCCAGACAGATCTATTCTGTTCCCCCCCCCCGTGTTTTTATGACTCCCAGTTAAAAATTATATGTTGTTATATAGCACGTTACTATGTAAGAAAGTAGCACGTGCGCCTGGGGGTCATAAAAAATTTATGCTCACCAAGCTGGAGGGGCCAAAACAGAATAGATCCTCCCAGACATTGCCCTCTGATCAGACCGTAATGCGACTTGACCAGACCATCGTGCGACTCAAGCGTTTCCCAGACCACGTATTTTGGTCGCAGCACGCCACCGGTGTGCGACCCAAATATTCTGATCAGAGCGGTCTAGGGTCGCGCACCTAAACTTTGGTTCCTTATTTCCCGTTTAAATCAGTCACAAACTGTGCGTGCGACATGGATAGAATAGTCAAAAGTCAAATGTTTAGCGATAATTATAACAATAAGAATATGCAATATCCTCCAGGTTAAACAAAATTCAGTGCCGTCCAGATAAAACGTCGTCCTGTTGATCGGCCTCCATGTACAGTGCACATCATAAACGAATTGTTACCTCAAGAATGTACTGCCGTGACAGACAGAGTGAATGAGGCGTAATGTGAAGAGATAACACTCGAGGTAATTGGAGGTCAAAATGAGTGAACACACTGTGAACAAACAGCAAGTTTGACTTTGAGCAATCTTCACAGACGATAAAGATCAAACTCCAATGCTTCTTGTTTGCAGCACCATATACGATGCCAGGAAAATTGGCCCACAGGGCCTTTAGCCGACAAGCAAAAAATGATAAAAATTAACCGACAGTTTTATCACTATTGGAAAAAAAATACATTGGTCTATAAATCACTGGTTCATTTATCTTTGTTGTGCGGTCTGGTGGCGCTCCACTCGGCCTCTCCGTGGCCGAACCCCGCCCCCTGACGGGGGGGGGGGGGGGGTGCAAACCACGGAGACCTTTGTAACGCTAGGTGACAAAAACTGTGCCGTATATTTGCCCGCTCATGAAATACCGTTTTAAATTGGCGACTCAGAGCTTCAGAATTTTTACAAGCGCATTTTAAGTTAATTGTCGGCTAAATGTGTTCCTCGTTGTCGGCTAAACGCCCTGTCGGCCAATGCGACGTCCATCACCTCAAACATTGTCTATATACGAGTGAGTGTAATAATGATATTTACCAAATGGTGAGCTCACAATGCTTTACTATATATGAGTTAGAAAATGAATAACTAAAACTGCTTCAATAAAAATTGACAGTAACTAGCATTTAATGAACAAAAAAATATGCAACTTTGAATGTATAATTTCGAGCTTGCAATATAACGCTACAACGGAATTAATATTTAAATCTCAAATCAGTCTACAAAAAGTGAATACCATTAGCAGCATCTGCGACCTAGTTAACCGATAGTTAAAACAAAATACGAAGCAAGTTTTCAAAAGTGTGCACACGTTGGCAAATATGAGTTACCTTAATGTCCTTATTTGAACAAGATATCTCATAAAACAGTTAAACAGTGCAAACTCAAAGTAACTACCCGGGTTGAGACAAGATGGCTAACTTACAAGAACTTACAAATTTCTTACGAAGGTATATTAACTTGTTAGAACCTAAAAGTCAGATTTCTAACTCGCAAGAACTTACAAATCTGATGGTTATTTCGTTAGTTTCTTCCAAACTTCACTAAAACGGTAGAAAAAGTAATTTTTTTCTTTTACGTTTTCGAATCCTATAATGTCATTGATTCGTGTGATAATAACATCAAGAATACATGATTGTTTGGATTTTATCCGTTTCGCAATTTTTTGTATACACAGTGGTAGCATTTCAAATGGACGACGTTTCAAATGGAGTACAAAAAATTTTTAATCAAATGGACAACCATAATTTATACATTCAAAATCTCTTATTAAATTTCATCCCACAGCGGGTCATGGCCAGGGACAGCGGTCTGCATATTTTTTCCTTACTCTTTTCTCGTTAAATTCAGTCACTAACGATGCTTGTGACTACATGGATAGAATAGTCAGAAAGTCGAATGTTTAGCGAGAATTAACATTGAGAATGCATGCAATTGTCCTCCAGTTTAAACAAAATTCAGTGCCTTCTAGTTGAAACTGTTGATCGGCCCCCAATGTACAGTGCACATCATAAACTTCTATTATTTCACCATTAATATCTTTTGACATATTTTGACCATGCGTAATTTACCTCACTCCGCAGAACGAGTTTTGTGCCAAAAAACTTGAATATATCGTTTTTTAAGAGGCGCAGATAAGTTTTTCAAGTGATTCCTCTATTTGTTGCCGGACTTTAGTCCCATAGCATATTAGTACTGAAACATTGTATTCTAGTTGTATATCGTCGACCCAGTACTGTATCAGTGTATCCTAAGAGTATATTGCTACCTCATTATATGCAGTCCTTTTGCATAGATACTTTTTTTTCTGAAAATAGACTGAGCATTCTTGGTTTTGATTTCCATGGTGTTCATAGCAAAATCATGGAAAGGTTATATATTCACTATTGCCTCATTTAAACATCAATAGGGCCTATTTTTGTGTGGGTGATGTGATAAAACAACAAGAACAACAAATATTGAATAGTTTCAAAATTTCACAAAATTTGTCATGATTGCTCTTAATGTCTAAGTCATAAAAGCATGGGTTGAAGCATATAAAGTAGACATTTATGTTTGCACCTTTCAAGAATGCAACTAAGCTACAAAAAGAAGGCCAAATTGGGCAAAGTTCAAATTCAAATTTGTTACAACTATTAGCTATCAAATGAAGATAGTAATTTCAATTATACCTTCATAGGAAGTCATTCAGACCTGGCGTTGTTCAGATTATTTCATACGAGTACAAAAACATCAAGCAAAGAGAAAAATCCAGAAGATTTTGCTAGAAAAGAGGATTTTGAGCTGCAATGGGACGTGTAATTATTGTGATGTTGTAACCGGAGACCAAAAAGAACAACAAATATAGCCAAATGTGAATAAAAATTCTAGAAAAGAGCCCCGTAGTATCAATTTTCAGAATAAAATTTCTTAGAAAAAATTTTCTAGAGAGAGCCTCGTAGTATCAGAGTCAGAAAACCAACCGCAGTACAGATTTTTAAAAAAATGAAAACAAAAGTGGGACCTGATTTTAATGACACTAAGCTACAAGTTGACACAATTACAATTAAAAAAGTGATAAAGTTCAAAAATTGACTGTTTTTTATTAAGAAATAACTGTCAATTTAATCTATTAAAAAACAACTGTCAATTTTTGAACTTTATTACTATTTCAATCGTAATTTTGTCAACTTGTAGCTTAGTCTCATTAAAAGGTCAACGATATTTTTTTAAAACAAAGATATAATCATTAGTTATCATTGGAGCCATAAATTATCATCTGCAGGCATTACATAGTTTTAGTATTACCTCTTTAGATAGCAAACTTTTTCGAGACATACGATTAATTAGATTGACGATAGCAGAATTCATTTACAGTGTACAAACGCTTTGTCGAAGCCATGGATTCTATGGGTCTTTCTCTTAAAATATAATGTTTGTTCATTGGCCACGTATAAAAGTAATTGAGATTGCACATTAGGTGAACATCTCTACGAGAATTGATTTTTTTGTAGAAGATTTTGCAGTTTTTATGTCTGTATTTTGCAAATTTGGACAAAGTAGGCTAAAGAAGCGTTATTAGTCCGTTTTCATGAAAAAGGCAGAATTTTTTAAGTTGGATCAAACTGTTTAACAACTGTCCTCTATGTTTATAAGTTAAACCAGTATTACTATCGTTAACACATTATTAATCAAAATTAAAGAATTTGAGTGAACTCTGCAGAAACTGTAAAAAAGATTTCCTACAAATTGTTTGGTGTGTATTTTTTGTTCCTCGACATACCCAGGTGTGTTCTAATATAAAAAGCCAGATGTGGTTTAGTTTCTGTTCTCTTCGGAGCTCTCTCAAATTGAACTTTAATGTTTGTTTATTAGCCGCCGTCAGCTTCTCAACGGCTATTATGTAGGTGCTCTCTTTTTTTAACAACCCAAGAATTGAATTGTATTGGTGCTCTGTCTTTTTACAATCCAAGTCAATTTAAGAAGCTTTTAAGCCCGAAATTGTTTCGCTTTTTTTCGATTTCTTTGTTGGATCAGTCCAAAATTGACGTTTTTAAGAAATTGATAAATTTCTTTTGCAAAATATAATTTTTTATGACCATTTTGAGCTATATGTTCTGGAACTTCAAACAAACGTTTCAAGATTTTTGCAATTGTTTGATATTTTTTTAAGTTTTTTCCTGAACCAGGGGCCCCGAATCCTCCTCTAGGGTTTGACAATATGTTACTGAATAGTTGCTAGAAGTATTAATGTTTATCAATATTTTAAAAACACTTTTCATCAAGTGTTTGATAAAATAGTTTTTTTTTTAAATTTTCTGAAAATTATTTTAATGTTCCAAATTTATCAATCTTTTTGAGCCAGTGAAGCTATTTAAAGCTTCGAAGAGCAATCGATACTGGATAGTCTCAGGAATTGAAAAAAATAGTTCTAAAGATAATAGTTTGACGAGTTTTAGCAAGATTTTAATAAAATTTGCATTTGTGTTTGCAACTTTTTGTCATTTTCTGATTTCAACGATCATTACTGACCACGAAACTAAATTTTGCAGATGGGTTACATGACAGAACTCCAGAGAAAAAAATAGAGTTTGAACGTTTTTCGCAAAATATAGAGACTTTGAATTTTGCACTTTCATGTTTTTTGAAGCATTTATCGTATTTCTTGATTTTATCTACCTTTAGTGGCAAATAAATCTTTTTCAAGGTTTGTACGTGAATTAATGAGTATTTTGAATTGCATCATTTTTGGCCCTTAGGGTTAAAGCTTCGAAAGTTTTGCAATGATTACCTTTGTTCAGTTTGTTTGTTTATTTTCGTTTCTCAACATTTGAGATTGTCGTTTCGGCTGGGATTTTTCAATTGATCTGCTGGTCAAGTAAGTCAGTTCAGAGGTTTTCATTCATTTCGTCGGATTTTTTTCAGGACTTGTCCAGCTATTTTTTTTGTAGCTCAGCGGGCATCAAGTTTCATTAGAGGCCCTTAGCCGCGTTTGGTAGTCCTTCATTTGCTTAGAGTGGTGATGATACCGGGAAGGCCGTAATAAAAAGGTTAAAAATGCTGCAACTTTTGCGTTTTTTTTTTGTCATTTTGTGAAATTCAAGTTTATAAAAGACTAAAAAACTTCTTTTGCAAGAGATAATGACATTTTATGTCCATTTAGGAGCTATATATTTTGGTACTCCAAACATAAAAATGCAAAATTCTACCAATTTTGACAATTATTTTCAGGTTTTTTTTCAATTTTTAATTTTTTCAGCCCTGGCTGTCAACGAACCTCATCTAGGGTTCGGTAACAGGCTACTGCATATTGGTATTTTCTATTGGTAACGGAATGGTATTCAACAATTTAACATTTGATAAAACTTGCATTTTTCAATTTTTTTTGTCTTTGATAATAGGTCACTGAAAAACATTTTATTGCCGTGGAAAGATTTTCAACATATTAATATAAAACATTTTTAACATTTTCAAGTCTATAAAAACTAAAAAACTTCTTTTGCAAGAGATAATTACTTTTTATGACAATTTAGGTGCTATATGTTTTTGTATTCCAAACAGAAAAATGCAAATTCTAACAATTTTGACCCTTATTTTCAGTTTTTTTCTTCAATTTGTAGTTTTTTCAGCCCTGGCTGTCAACGAACCTCATCTAGGGTTCGGTAACAGGCTACTGCATAGTGGTATTTTATATTGGTAACGGAATGGTTTTCAACAATTTAACATTTGATTAAACTTGCATTTTTTAAGGTCACTGAAAAACTTTTTATTGCCGTGAAAAGATTTTCAACATTTTAATATCACAATTTTTTGAATTTTTGGCCCTTATTGTATGTTTTTCAAGCCTCAAGGGCCAAGGAACCTCCTATAGGGTTTACCAGTTTGTTACTGTATAGTTTCTAATTTCAAGGAAATATTTTTGAATTTTTTATTATCACAAATTTTACCAGTTTTTCTTGTTAAAACTTGCGTAATTTTTTCAAGTTTTTTTTTAATTTGATTAAAGATTTTTAACTTTTCTCTTATCCCGGTCCGAATTTTTATCAATGTTCCGAATTTTTATCATGTTCCGAATTTATCACTATTTACGAGGCAGTGAAGCTATTTGAGGCTTGAAATAGCAATACTGGATAGTCTCTGGAAACAATAAAATGGGTCTAAAGATAATAAATTGACGAATTTTAGCAAGATTTTGTTAAATTTTGCAATTGTTTTCAAGATTTTGAATTTTTTTTTTTTCATTTTCTAAGTGTGACGAACTTTTGTGGTCAAAAAACTTTAAGCAATTTGACATCGCAATATTTAGCGTTTCTTGAAATATTTTGAAATTTTATATTATTTAAGTTTTTCTGGCCCCAGGAACTAGGAAACCTTCTCTGGGGCTCGATAACATGTTACTAAAAAATTGCAATTGTTCATTGAATGGTTTTCAAAATTTAAAATTACAAATTTTGACAATTTTTCATTAAAAATTTTCTTGTTTTTCGAGTGTTTGAAAAAACTTGAGTTCTTTTAGATTTCTCTAAGCGGGTTTGAAAATAGGCAACTGCATAGGTTGCAATCGAATGCTTTCAGGATTTAAATTTTTCTAATTCACAGTTTTTTTTAAATTTATTTAAATTTAAGTATTGTATTTTCACCAGTGGTCAGGGAACTTCCTATAGGTTTGCTAGTATGTTGCTGCATTGTTTTTAAGAATAATTTGAAATAACGAAACAGTTTTCAATTTCTAAATTTTACCAATTTAAGCAGGTTTTCTTTTCAAATTTTTTCCAAAACCTTTGAATTTTTTTAGCTTTGCAGTCAGCATGGGCCAGGATCCTCCTCCAGGGTTTGATAATAAGTTATTACATAGATGTTAGAGGTAATGGAATGCTTAGCAATTTTTTGATAAAATTCAAAATTTTTAAGAAATTTTAGTTATTAATTTCACAAATTCTGAAGCTATTAATATCTGAAGGTATTAAAAATCACGAATTTCAGCAACACTTTCTTAAAACTTGCAATTGTTTTTAAATGTTTTTTTCACTTTTTTGAGTTGAACTTCTTTATCGGCCACAAAAATTTTAAGTCTTCAAGATGAGTTACACGACACAACTCCGGAAATAAAATGGTTTTGAACATTTGTTTCAGCAAAATTTAGAAATAATCTTTGGGTTTAACACTTCTCAGTTTTTTTAAAGCATTTGTTATAATTCTCGAGTTTATCTACCTTTAGTGGCAAGTAATTCTCGTTCAAGGCTTGCGCGTGAGTTCATGATTATTTTGAATTGTGTAATTTTTAGCCTTCAGGTTAAAAGATTCAAGAGTTTCAGCAATGATTACATTTTTGTTTAGTTTGCTTGATTGTTCTAGTTTCTCAACGTTTGAGATTTAGTCTTTTCTTGATTGTTCAATTGTTCTGCTGATCAGGTACAAGACTCCTCAGTTTCACCGTCTAGTATTTCACGTCTAAAATCTGCTATTTCATAAATTGTCGGTTGTTCTCATAAGAACTTCAAAAATTTCAGAATTCTCTATTCCAATTAGATGCACGTGCTTTTAATAAGATATTAAGTTTAACAGCTTTTTTACATAATCACCAATTTTTAGTTGGGCTGGGCAAACTGTACCCTTTGCTGTAGTTGTGCCAGTAGTAACAATAGTTCTAATCTTTTCGGGACTGTTTGATGCAACAACAGGTGTCGTGTTAGTTGTCGAGTCTTCATTATCATTCTTATTATATGTTAGAAAAACATCATTTAGTATGTTTATCCAATTACAATTACCGTTTGAAAACAATGATTTATTAATCATGCCCCACAATGTTCCATTAAATCCCTATAAACACAGCTTTTAAATCACTATATCTTGAGTATATGTCCGTTTTATGTTCTTCAAGTAAACATTTAAATTTTTTGCTATAAACTCACTACCTCTATCAACACATAAATTTTCTGGTATTCTATGTTCTAGTAAAATAGTTTTAAAACCATTAGATTTAGATATACCAGATTTATTCACTCAAGGTACGGCTCAAGAATATTTGGTAAAAATATGCATAACTGTTAAAATAAATTAAAACCTATTATTGTATTTACTTAAAGATTATTTATCAATTAAATCAAACTAGCATGTTTCATCGTTTCATTTTGGTATTATTGTTTCTCTTTGGAATTTTTTTGTGTGCGCGGAAATAGATTAGCTAGTTCTTGTTGTTCTTAATTGTAGTTTTCTAATCGTTCTTGAGTAATATCATACATAAATAATAGTTGTTCTGATATCTTTATTATCTCATCATATAATCCATCAGATACAGCGCTTGTTTCTAGTAGAGGTACGTCTATTCTTTCTAAATCATTTGGGTTAGTAAGTCCTGACGCTAAACCCCCAGTATTTAATAAAAAAAAATTATTAGTTGCCACTATTGCTATTTCCATCACCTGTGTTATAATCATTATGTATATCTCTAAGAAAGTCCGATATTTTATCTTCTCCCTCTATATTATTCAGTTTCACGCTATTAAAAGATAAAAAGATCATTAAATTTTTGTGTGAAAAAGTTTATTATCTCTTAAAATGATTCCTTTTAACAATGTTGGAGCATCAACACCATTAATTTTAACTTTTTTCACACTAATGCTTGTTGTTATTATTCTCGATTACCTATAACCCTGAGAATTTGCTTTCAACAAAACTTCTATTGTCTCATAAGAGGTCATGGTTAGATTACCATCATCTTTTGTCTGTTATGGTTTATTAAAAGCTAATGCATAGGTCGCATCAGTAATTGATCGTAAAGCTTCATATAATAATGGTCTGCTGTTTGCTGTTAGTGCACAAGTTTGTGAATTTACAGTTTTTGTTAATGGATCAAATAACTCTTCTAGGTTACCGTAATATTCTTGTTTTTTTTAATTTATCTAATCGGTTTATGTTTTCGTAGATTGTTTAATTCTATTAGTGTTTTTAGTTTATTCATAGACCCTGTCTTAGCTTCGCTTATTTTATATTTGAGAAAAACCATAAAATTAAATCAGTTTTCATCACTTATAACATTAATAAATCTTTGATAATTATTTTTAGTACATTTTGTATCATTAGAAAGAAAAAACCTAAGCTAAAAATTAAAACCACATCACCTATAGTAAAAATTTAAAATTCTGATTAAAGGAAAACCACAAAATTGAGTACAAAAATGATCATTTTTCACCACTAAAAACAATCATAATTCTTTGATTATTATTTTCTGAGTTTGATTTATATTATTAGAAAGAGCAAAGTCTAAGCCAAAATTAGATACTTCGTCCACTAAAGCAAAAAAAGAAATTTTTTGGGTTATGAGCGAAAAACCTTAGCCTATTTTTAAATCTATTGCTATTAGTAGTAGTGGTAGTAAAAGAGTTCTATTACCTTTGTTAGGATATTACAGCATTATAAATAGAGTAAGCATTGTTAACATGTCAAAAGAAAATAAGGTTAACAATTACAAAAATGAAATTAAACATTAAAATAATGCCTATCCTGCGCAAACACTACATCTACATTTTAGAGCCCAAGTACACGTATTATTGATGTCATATTTCGTTTTTGTAAAGTTCAAAAGACATTTATATATAAGATCTTGACATCGTTTTTTCGATTTGAAGCTGCTTATAACGACATTCAGGACATCAGTTGTGTCATTGACCACTCTTTGCACTCGGAAGAAGGACTCTCAGTAATACGTTTCCTTGCTCGCGAGACGACTAAGCGTTCCAGGTCCATATTACGAGTATTTACACTCTTTGTCTCAATTGTGAAAAAATCGTTAAAACTTAGACAATTTTGTTCGCTCATTATAGCAGAGAAACGTAAATCACTCTCAATCAGCTGATAGGCAACTGGCAGGGAATTCGTATTACTTCAACGTATCATTAGTTACCACTCTATCGATAATCTTACGTTGCTCAAATACCATTGTGTAATTTCAATGCATACCTGCTTCAAATTTTTCATAATCATTATTGCTGCATTATAAAGCTTTGGAAAATGTCAAACTCGACCAGTCCTTAACCATTCTAGATGCATCTTAAACCATTGTATAGATTATATAAGCGATTTCGAGTTGAAACAAAAATGAGAACTTTCATTCCGTTTAACAAGCGAGGAATTAGAGACATAGTTGGAACTTGAAACGGAGATAAATTAAACAAGTTTTATTCAGAAGGGTGATATTGGTATCAATGCTAAATATATTTCCCAATAACGAAACCACTTTTAGCAATTTTGAAAATTGTAATTCCGACGAACAGCTAGATTATAACTGACTACTTAATTGCTCAGTTGTTTATCAATTGAGTTGTTAAGAGTCAACTTGTTTCGATTTGCTTCAGTTAAAATGCGATTGATAAGGACCCACATAAAGTTTCATCAAACGAAGAAAACTTTTTAAAATTTTTAGATAGTTTTTGTAACCAAGTGAAACTCATGGCGAAAAAAGTATTGACACAACAAAGGAGGAATTATTCTAGAAAGTTCTGAATATTCTAGAACTAAAATTAGATATTTTATCTTCGAAATTCTCAAGTTTGAAAATCATATGATGTGATAAATGCACCTTGGTGACACTAGGGTTGACAGTTAACCTATTTCTCACTAAGCCTACCTGGCATCAAAGTATCTCATGGCCGATTGCCCATTTTTATCGTTCTAAGCATAACCTAAATAAAGCATACTCAGTAAGAACCCTAAAAAACTTCATAGTCACTTAGATGCTGTGATAAACTAGGATTTGTTCTTAATCCATTTTATTGAAAATAAGAATTGTTGACTTATTTCATTTTCAATGTGACGAAGAATTTCACGTTTCCGACAGATTGTTCGAAAATAGTCGCCGTTGATTCCATATGCAAGATGCAGATTGCCAAACACTAATGAACAAAATTTTAGTACTAACAATTTTAAAGTGCAAACCATTTTGATGTAGCTTTGGAGCTGAACATACTCCTGTTTTGTGAGACGACACGGGGTTTAGTATCAATACCAATCAGCATTAGAGATAATAACTAAAGACAAAGTTTGAGTAACGGACAAAAAGCTGGGCTTTATGGGTTTATCCCGTTTCTACTTCTGATTTCGTTCTGATACTGACTCTGAACATTTTGAAATTCTTTGCTGAGCAACTGCTGTCCAAAAACACTTGTAAAAGAATGACGGACGAGTGAAACTAGGGAAGTTTAAAAATGTCACGCAAAACCTTGAACAATCTATGAACTAAGGTTAAGCGAAATTTTAGTACGACAAAAATAGGAGCAGTATTCTTGCGGGCTTAGGCGCTGAGTCGGTTATTGATAATTGAAACCACTTTTCTGTCAGTCTTAATTATTACTATACTCCGAGCAAAGACAGAACTAGATGTGTTTCATTCGTTGATTTTCAATTTTGTTGGTTTGAACAAGTTAGGTTGAAAATAATCGCTTTAGTTCAGTTTCTTTGAGGCAAGATGCAAAATCTGCGAAAACAGTTTCACTGCTATGTTGAACTGTTTATTCAACCAAAGTTTACGTGATGTTGTTTCTTTGTTGGCTTAGATACAAGAGTGTTGAGTTGTTTATTCAACCAAAAATTCTGTGTGATAAAATTCATTACACACAAACATTTTATTCAATATATGTCAGATAATTGGCAAGTACCTCTTTTCAATTTTGTTTGAAATTTAAAAATTTTTAATTGAAATTCTGATTTTGTGCATTTTATGGAGTTAGAAATTATTTAAAAATTTTTTACAAATTCTCTCCTGTGTGCCTCTAAGTACCAGTCACACATTACTCGATGCTCTGAGATCAGCGATGCCAGTCCAACGTCCTTACTACTGAAGTCTTCATTCTTTTTCGCAAATGTAGTATTAGGACACACACGTTTACACTTATTGCTTAGAGCTTTTTCCAGAGCAAATTGAGCCCAAAAAGTTTAGACCCTGAGCTCAAGGATGCCAGTCCAACATCCTTACCACTAACGCCTTCATTCATTTTCAAAGATTTGGCAATAAGAACATAGCCAGCATATTGCCAGAAAATAGCCGCTGTTGACGCGCTTGATGCACATCGGGATTGCATAGACAAAAAAGAAAAATTGACCGAATTTTTGTTTTTGATTTCAGTGTTCTAATTTGGCGTGCAGTTTCAGTTATATCCTAAAACTATACTTAATTCAGCTTCTAAAATGAATGCTAATAAGCTTGATACCGCTATCAGCTAACAAACACTCCAACGAACTTTGATAACCTAATGCCTTATGACTTAATGACCGGGCTTTATCGGTTTATCCAGTTTCTTTTGATTTTGCTCTTTCGACCTTAGCAAGGCGCGAAATAATTTAGATTCCATTCAGTTGAAACAGTGAGTGACGCAAGTCAGAAGAAAAACGTGAAGATCGTGACTTATGTAAAACGAAAAACGAGATAAAAATGTAAAGCGAATTAAAAAAGCATAGCAGGACAAGTCCTGACGTACAATTCAAAGAATTTTCATTGACAGAAAACTAGACCTAGACTATGAGTGAAATGGGAAAACCATTTCTAAAAAAAATCAGACAAAAAAATCAGAATATTAATGTCAAAATGCCACATGTGAACAAAAACCGCCATCTAGAAATGGAAACTTGGTTCAAACAAAAAACTAGGCCTAGAACGAACTATGAATTGTGAAAAACATTTAGAAAAAAATCCGATCCAAAAAATCGAAAAAACAGTAAAAATTAAAGTTGAACTGCCGCATGTGAACAAAAAACCACTAGCGAGAAAGTGAATTTTTGTTCAAACACCGTTTTCTCGCTCTACTTAAAAATTAGAGCGAAAAAAAGTCACGCCGCAAAACCACTCGCTTTTTCGCTCCATTTCCTGTTTCGGCGTGACCCAAATCACTATTCCAATTTGACTACAAAAATCATGAAAATGTGTGAATATACATTAAAAAAACATAGCCGGAAGAATTCGGGAAATGACGAAGTGGAAATCCATTTAAACGCCATCCAACTACTCATCAAACAAAACTTGCCTCCACTAATTTGTGATTATCTTGAAACAAAACCATAAAACAAAAGTAACAAGAAAATCAAACGTTTAAATGATTTAAAAATCTGATCAATTTTTGTTATAAATTGAGATCCCGAAACAACTATCTCTGCCAAAAATTACTTCATCAAAACAACTAGTATTTACTTAAATCACTTATGTGAATTTTTTAAAAATACTTGAGGCCAAATTATGAAAAGCTCTTAAAAACAACTTGCACTAAAAAATGGAAGTTAATAAATTTTATTATTATTACACAAGCATATAAAACCAAAGAATTCCATTCAGCCAGTAGGGTATCCAGATGCTTGCAAAACAAGAGGCAACTAATGGTTCATAGGCTAAGAAACTCGTCTAAAAACAGAAAAGGAAAAATGCAAAAAATTAAGAAAATTAGTTCCAATTTTCGACAATTTTTGTCATATTTTTCAACAGAAACAAGATTTATATCCACAAAACTGTAATCAATTGTTATCTAAAATTCGCTCAAGTATAAGGGGCCTTGAGCAAGTAAAACAAAACTATCGTCAAAAAAAATTCGCTCGCTTACAGAATTGTTTTTCACACCGCAATTTCTCGCTCTCTAGAAAACAGCGATATGAACAAAAAACCACTCTCTTTTCGCTCCGCTCTTCCTTTTTGTTCAGCACCAAAATCACTCCAAAATTTTTCACGCGTTTCATTTCCCGCTTCAAAAATCACTCCAATAAAATTGATTTAAAAAAGGACTTCTCCAATACTCCTCTTCGAGTCGTAAAAAAGACAGCGCCCTAATACAATTCAAATTCTTTGAATTGTAAGACACCGCCTCAATACAATTCAAATTCTTTGAATTCTAAAAAAGGAGAGCGCATAAATAATAGCCGTTTGAGAGGCTGGCGGCGGCTATTCATAAGACACACACGCTTACACTAATTTCTAACTTTGTTCCAGAGCAATTAAAAAGTTGCGGCATTTGTAATCACATTACGCAAAAAAAAATACAGTAACCACGCGTAATAGATTGAATACATTTTTTTGGTTGCATTTGAATAAAATTTCCTATCATCAAATTGTCACAACAAAGCAAAAAATCTTTTGATCAAGCTTCTGCTACAATAACCGACAGTTTCCCTATTTGACAGGACGGACACACCACCACTATATAATGTCTTCCGAACAAGAAGGCTTAACGACACATTCAATCATCTTTGATCGAATAACACTGGAAAAGATTTCAATATTGTGGCCCTAGAATTGGCCAGCTTGAACATTCATGATTCATAAACCCTGACTATTGATAGACAGAGTAATATTCCGGTTCCAGGTCACGGGAGAATAGCGCATAAAATCAGTCATACTAAATTTCAAGTTATGACAAATGTTGTTTTAATTACATTAAATAAAACATACATCTACAATCCATGCCCCCAACCAATCTCTAACGCAATTAACTCAAACATTAACATACAAAAACTGTTTTACTTGTTATTGACCCAATTAGTTTACAAATTTTGCTCCGAGGAGTAATTACAAATTGAAAGCTGTCCCGAACACGTCTTGTTGCTATCTGTACAATTTAAATGCTAAAATGATTAGAATCTCCTTCCAAACTTGGATCCGACAGATGACTTTGACGCCGGTTCTTTCTTGGCCGGGGCTGGTTCAGTCTTCTTACTCGCTCCCATTCCAACCCTCTCGTGCGATGGCTGCACAGTTTCGTTTTTCATGTGAGGCACTTCCGCCTGCTGAGCCTGCGACGTCTGAGGGGGTGACCCGGATCCCCCTGTCTCCCATCCTCTCTTCTGGAAGCCACATGGCTGACAGTATATCTCCAGTTCATCTCCATATCCCTCTGCTACGAAGTTGACTCCGACTAAGGAAGTGCCGCACTGTTTGCAGTTGAAACACTGACAGTGCCACTGTGACTTCTCAAATATGATATACCTGTTGCCTCCGATGCCTAAAAACACATACATTCCATATTAATCGATGTTGGTGACCATTACAACATTTATGACCATGACAATGAAAACTAGATATTTGTCAATTCCATTTTTCTCATTCTTCTGATTTTCTCAACTTTCTTCTCATTTTAAAAACCTGGTCTTACAGTAAGTATATAGTAAAAAAAGAGACCAAATCAATTCGAGCGAGTCATTCAAATTTTATGCAATTGGAAACTTAAATCTGACAATGAAGTTGCTAAGAATTGATAATAATCAATGCGGCAAAAAATGTTGCAAATTAACGAGAAAGGCGGAACTTCAACTTTTGATAGTTAAAGTGTCAAAGGCCTTTCACCCAATCATAACAGGTTGGCTATATAATAACTTAAATTAGAATGGTCACCTGTGATTGGCTCTTTGCAGTGGAAGCACTTGTATGCGTAGTGGGCAGCAAAGCACTCTGCACAGATGGGGTTCTCATCTTTGAGGGTGAATCTCTGTCCGGCCAAGGAGACTCCACATTCGAAGCAGACGAAGCACTCTCTGTGGTAAGGCTCCAACTTGTACGTCACTCCTCCTGCTTTGATCGGCTACAACACATCACTCGACTTATTCCAATAAAAATTTATTTATCTACCATTTGCATATCCAATATTGCAGTTGCAAGAGCTGCTTCTACGCAGGAGCTCATGTCTCGTTTAAATTATCAAAAACTGGATCTGACAAACTACTATAAGTAAATTGTTTCATTTGGCCAGCTCTTAGCAATGCAATCCAGGTCGTTATCGACTAAAACGTAACCTAATGGTGGAAGAACTGCTCTCGAACGCCAACTGCCATAGCACGATATGAATCCATATTCAGTCTAAGTGGTTAAGGATTGATGTGTGTGTATGACATGTAGGAGGGTGAACTGGAGATAAGTTGAGAGATGAAGGGGGGTCAAACTTTCAATCTGAGGGGGGAGGGGAATCCTCCGGGCGTTACCTGTTTATCCCGTTTTTGAGGACGAATAGTCAAATTGGCCACAAGAATCGGTCAAGCAAAAAATCCCTCAAAAAGACCACAGGACTAATATAATTGCTACAAACTTCGTTTGAGAGCAATTAAAAATACAAAAAAAAACAAAAATCTCCACAGTGGACTACAGTATCTAGCTCATTTAACAGATAATAGCTTTTAGATTTTAAACAAAAGCTACCAATCATTGGTATGATTGCTGTTTGATTAAACAAAGAAATATATAGCTCTTAAAGTGGTCATAAAAAGAAACAATTTCTTGCAAAAGACCTTTATCAACTTTTACGAACCTCAATTTTAGACTGGTCCAAGAAAAATCGAAAAATGACGAAACGCGGAAAATTGCAACAATTTGGGTTCAAAAACTTCTAAAAATGATCTTCTAGCATTGAATTAAGGCCTTCCCAGTAGCTTCACCACTCTAAGCACGTGAAGTACTAAATGCGGCCAATGACCTGAAAAAAGGTGTGAAAACATCGTAAAAAAACAGCGCACCAGTACATTCCAAATTCTTTGGATTCTAAAAAACACTGTCTCCAATAATAGCCGCTATCGCTTCGCAGCTATTAATGATAAAAGTAGAGAAATGGTACCTCTGTGCATTTTGTGCACTTGATTGCGAACAGCTGTTCCCAGCATGCCTCGCAGTAGGGCTGGTTGTCCTGTGGGTGGAAAGCCTCCTGTCCAATGACCTTGTCACAGTTGGTGCACGTGAAACACTCCTTGTGCCACTCCCCTCCATTCCAACTCAGCTTCATTGAGCCTGCAATTAGTTACATCACACACATCCTTTCAACAACATTGAGTCATAAACATCTAGGTTTTGTATAATCGAGGTATTTTTTAAGTTAGTGCCCAATCAGATGTTCAAATTGGTAACAGTACTTTCTATCTTTATTCTCCTTCTTTTCCACTTGAGTAACCTTTATTTTATCTCCCCACTTAATAGGCAATCGAAATGAAAGTGCTTGCGATTAACAAATCAGGTCAAATACGTAGCTGTCCATATTTGTAAAACATCTTTTCAGAGGCAAAGTAATACATGTACTTGTGTTCAAACTTTCACGCTCAATAGATACACAATATATAACACTTTATCAGTTACTGTCATGAATGGACATCAACTAACAATTACATTTAAAGATTCACTTTTCAGCGCAAAAAAGTACAGTCTTCCAAAATTAGAAACATAGCCGGCAAATAGCCGGAAATTAGACGTCGTTGACCCGCTCGACGCCCATTGTGATTGAAACAGAAAAAGCAAAAATTAAGAGATTGACAGAAGTGTCAAAGTGTTCTTATTTGGTGTGTATATTCTGCACATTTGGTTAGATTCTAAGATTACACTTAACTTGGCTTCTAAACTGAAGGCTATTAAGCATAATACTAATGCTAGACAGCAATCGCTTTAATGAACTTTGAAAACCTAATGCAGTATGATTTAGTGACCGTGCTTCATATGTTTATCCCGTTTCTTTTGATTTTGCTCTTTTAACTTTGACCGTATTCACTACATTACGTAATTCAATACGTGAAAGACTTTAAAACCAATTCAGTTGAGATGAGTGAAGTAAGTTAGAAAGCGTGAAAATCGTGACTTATACGAAAAAGCGACTTATTTCGTCAAGTCATTGTAAAGTGATTTATAGTCAAGCGACTTATCGTGACTTAAACGAAAAAGTGATCAAAAGGTAAAGCGAATTTAAAAAAAACATAGCAGGAAAAGTCCTGACGTATAATTCAAAGAATATTCATTGACTAAACAATAAGCTAGACCTAAAACGGACTATGAGTGAATTGGGAAAACCATTTCGAAAAAAAAATCAGATCAAAAAATAATAAAAAAAGAAAATCAAAGTCCAAATGCCGCATGTGAACAAAAAACCACGAACGGGAAAGCAAAGTTTTTTTCAAACAATTTTCTCACTCTACTTTAAAATTCTAGTGAACAAATTTCACGCCGCAAAACTACTCGCTTTTTGGCTCCACTTTCTCTTTGGGCGTGACCACAAACACTACAATTTCACTTCAAAAGTAATGAAAATGTGTGAACAGATCTTAAAAACAGCCGAAGAATTAGGGAACCGACTCGAAGAGTCATCTTCGTGAAGGAATTACCTTTCAAATCAACTGGTTCCTACTAAAGTGACTACTAAAATCGAAAAATAAAACAGTCAAAAAATGAAGATAGCCAAAAAAGCCAACCGAACTAATTACATTACTCCTATATATAAAACAAGCCAATTTTTTGTACGCAATTAAAAATATCAATACGCGAGCAGCAAACGTCAACCCATGTTAGGCTCTCAAAACTTTATTTCGGAAAGAAAATTTTGAATACTGCGAGACATGGCCAAAAATTGTTCTAAAAAATTATCAATTTCCGAAAGTTCTCTCAATCGAAACATTATTTTACAATATAAAAACAGTAATCAATTGGTAACCAAATAACCTTTGTCGCTTTAACAATAAACATTAGTTGTTGCTTTAAAACACAATAAACGCGATAAAACTAAACAAAGACAAAAAAATTATCAGACTAAAGAGAAAGAACAATATTCAAACGCAAAAATGTGTATGTTAGCAAAACCAAGCCCTAAGATTGATAAATTTCATCTCGATAAAGGCACGGCGCATAAAACCATAGATCTTAGGAGAATGTTAGAAAGAAAACTGCTAGACTGTGGAGAAAACATACATTGTGGAAAGATAAACATGAACCGACAAATTTTTCTTTATGGGTGCAAAAAATTTTGACCCTACCGGGATTCGAACCACTGACCTCTCGATCGATTACCGCCCCCACTAACCACTGCGCTACGAGTCACTTACTTTTGCTATGATGCAACCAATTTTATATTAGCAACTTCGGAGCACTAGAGATCACTCAAAAATGAAGAACGAAAGCGTGAAAAAGTCACTTGAGAAGTCAAAGAATGTTCTAGAAGATAATCGAAAAAATTGTAAATCGGAAACATTAACGCACACACGTTTACAATATTGCTTCAAACTTTGTTCGAGAGCCATTAAACAACTCGAAATAAAAACAAACATAACCGGTTTGAGATGGTTGCATATTCATGCTGCATCGATCAAAATTTGCTTCTACAATAAACCAAGTTAAAATAACAAAATTTTGGCCAAATGGACGAAAGCACGGCTAAAAACTGTCATCTATAAGCGCCAATCTCTCAAAAACTCTTTTCAAAGTCAAAAAGTCATTATCTGAACGCAGCACATGAACAGAAAACTTCTCTCGCTGAGAAAAAGTTAGTGCACACGGCAATTTTACTCACTTTCACTATTAGGTCAAAACCCCGCCTGAACAAATAGTACTTCAGGTAAAAAAAAAAGCTTAAGAAAACCAATACTTTTTTCGAGTCGTAAAAAAACATAGCGCCCCAATACAATTCAAGTTCTTTGAATTGAAAAAAGAAGAGCGCCTAAACAATAGCCGTTGATAGGCTGACGGTGGCACTTAATCAATAAAAATACAGATTTTTCAATGCCAATAGAAAAGAGTTAAAGCTAATGCTTTCTCCGTCAACATGTGTGTATAATAGTTTTGACTCTATGACATTCCCCCTTTCACATATGCTTCGAAAAGCAAGAGGATGAGACATGCAATCAATTTGGAAGAATTGGTATTTGACAATTCACATCTGCAGACGTGATAGAATTTTTCAGGCGCAGATAAGAATTAAAGAATTTGAAAGAATTCAAGCGCCTGAATTAAGTTGTCATTATATTACTGGTCAGCGGCAATATTAAGCCACAGCTCACTTGCGCTGTAATCCATAAATATTTTACATATTACATTTACAGATACATCCTGGTTTGGTTTGGCCGCCATGCCACACCTTACCGCATGCTCGATGTGTGTCCCTACGACTGCCCAATAGAGCTAATGAATATGGCAAGATGTCATTACCAGCTTTGAATGGCTGCCCACACTTTGTGCATTTGGGAGCAAAGTTGTTATCCCAGCAGTCTCCGCAGAAGAGCTTGTCGTCTTTGTATCCGAATGTCTCGCTCACTAGAGACACTTTGCAGTCTGAGCACTTAAAGCAGGCCTCGTGCCAATGCTTGTCTTTGAAGGCCAAGTCCTATCAAACAATGCAACAAACCAACATAATACACTTCATAGTAGAATCTTTTGATTCGAGACCACGTGATATTGGAGACATCCATAAACCAGGAGGAGTTTCAATCTAAGATTTTTGAACTAACGTCGGCAGAATTGGTCTCTAGTGGGTCCGAATTAAAGGTAGCTTGTCTTACGGGGATGTAGCTTGTTTCCCTCAAGAGCTAGTTTGAAATGATCTCTTAAACCTTATTGTACATCCGTACTAAGATTTGAAATGAAACCGATTGTGTGAAAAAAATGAAACCAATTTTGGTTCAATTTTAGCACTACTGTATACAAATCACTTCAATTGTCTTATATCATGCATGTGAGCACTTAAGAATACGCACAACGCAAGAAGTCGAAAATGACACCGACAATCAAAAAGTTAGCGCTGAAAAAGACACACAGAAACAAAACTTGGCCCAAATTTCATTCGAGGGCAAAATAAAAATTTTCTGTTTTAATATTAACACAATATGATTACTTTGAACAGAAGATATAATTTTGTTCATTCGAGCTCACGAAGAGGCTAAAAAGACCCTTAACAGCTAAAAAGACAAACAATTTAAGTTTTTTCGAGTTGATGAACCCTTGCAACCCAAACTCAAAGGCAAGAAAAACGCAGAAAAACCGAGCTCTCTGGGTTACGGGTGGACTGATGTGCAGGGGCTGAGGTTTGGAGGGGAAGTGTGTGTGTGAGGAGGGGGGGGGGGGGTAGGGCGCGAAGTGGGGGGAGGGGTAAAACTATAAGCACCGCCCTTCACACCGTGAATTTATAATTCAAAGTTTCCGTAAACCTCCAACTAAAAAAGGCGAGTTTCTAGAAAAGGCTCTACGAAAACGGCTCAGCAACCGTTCTCAGTTTGCCTAATTTTGATTTGACTTTTAGTGTTAAGCTACAACCATTTGTGTTTGGCGTCTCAGATTTGTGAAGAAGAGAAAAATTTCGATCACGCAAAACGGAAAAAGTCAACGGGCGTAGAACTCGAGGTTTAGAATAAGTGCTTGAAATTTCGTTCGAGAGCAATTAAAAACATACCCTGCAGATAACCGGAAAATAGCCACCATTGATTCCCGATTGAGATTGAAGGAACAGCAAAACAACGATAAATATTGATTGTTGTACAAAAGAAATTAAAGTGTGACCTATTTCGATTGGATTTTGAAGTTAGACATACTCCTGTTTCTTAATGAGAGATGCAGGGGCTATTATTATGTCAGAACGCTAAGAGATGTTACCTAAGACGAATACAGCAAAGTTGAAGTAGCCGAGATCTAATATTGGGCTTTATGGGTTTATCCCGTTTCTATTTTGATTTTGTTTTTCGATACAGATTCTGGTAACTTTAGATTGCTTTGTTGAGCAACTGCTGATTAAAAAGACGCTGAGCAGAACGAGCGAAGAACGAAAATAGCCTAGAGAAGTCATAAAGATTTCATGCAAAATATCGAAAAGGCGGCAAAATAGGTTGAAGCGAAAAAAAAAATTTTATTCAAAGAATTTTCATTGATTAAACAAAAACCTAGAACTAGAATGGACTATGATATGAATTGATTGGAACAACAATTAAGGAAAAAAAGCCGATCGAAAAATCGAAAACAGCAAAAATCGCAGTCATATTGCCGCATGCGTAAAAATCCAACTGTGAAAAAAAACACTTCCTTAAAAATCTCACGCCGCAAAACCACTCGCTTTTTTGCTTCACTGCCTGTTTCGGCGGGACCAAATCATTACTTCAATTTGACCTCAAAAGTCATGACAATGTGTGAACAGATCTTATTTAATTTAAAATAAAATTTAAACCCTAGCCAACCACTAGCTGACAGAACTATTAACTTTATAAAACCATTCAATTTAGAACGAAAAAATATGTAAAAAACACCAGGGAAAAAAATTAATTCTGAAACTTTTTTCTTGGAAACCTTTAATGAGTTGCAACTCCAATAATAAATTGCCGGGTACAATTCAAATGTGTTTAACAAAATTCAAGTTATGAAAAAAGGAAACCAGCGATAAATTTCGAAAAGGGGAAAAAGGAGAGCGAACAAAAGTCAAAAATTAAATTTTATAAAATTCTCTAAAAAATGCGAAGTCTAAATAGCCTTCTCAAAACAATTTGATTTAAAATGCTTTTATTCATTAAGCAGCCACGCGACACTCAAATGCAATTAAAAACTTAAAGCATGAGAATTGAAACCTACAAAAAGCCTGCAGAATTGATTAATTTATTTTACGAAAACATGTGCTATCAAGCCTTCAATTGTTTTCACTTGATGATAATAATCCTTCCACCAAACTTAATAAAACAACTCAATATGACAGAACATTCCAAAAGTTAGAAAAAACAGAAGAAATAGGCAAACGAACGAAAGGCTATGCAATTTAATTCGGGGGCTGTAGCCTAGATAAATTTATCTTTATGGGTGCAAACGTAGTCGACCACGCCGGGATTCGAAATATGGACCTCCCCATCCCTCACCAGAAGCAGTGCCCACTCAGCTATCAGGCCCTTGTTGCTAGGCTGAAATCAATTTATTTTAGCAAAAAGCTTTATTTCGGAGAGAGCGATAGAGATCGCGATAGAGATCACTCAAAAATGATGAAGGAAAGTGTGAGAAAGTCACATGAGAAGTCAAAGAAAGTTCTAGAAGAAAAGCGCAAAACCGTCCAGCAAAAAATTTGCATACAAAAAGACCACCACGTTTACAGTAATTGCTACGAATTTTGAGAGCAATTAAAAAACTTCAAAAACAGAAATTAAGCAAAAAAAATGTTAAAATTTAGCCTATTTACTACTAAACAAATTTCAATTGATAATAAAGAAGAAAAAAGTCAACGAATACAATTAAAATTGTACATAAAGCTCGAATATATGATTGAGATGTTCAAAAAGCACCGAAACAAACACCTGCAAAAATGGTTTAGAAAACCACGGTATCCAAAAACGTAAAGTAAAAATGCGTTCAAAAAGCCGCAAGTGATCAAAAATTACACTCGCTTAGAGAAAACATTTTCACACTTATTTTTCGCTCTTTCGAAAGCTGAAATGGACAAAATTAGCTATAATAGCTTTCGCCGCTATAATAGCCGGCTGAGAAGCTGAGGGTGGCTATTAAATAACAAGAACTCTTATTTAAACATTATCATTCTTTTTCTAATTTTTCCCATTTTTTTTAAAAAAAGTATCTAAGTCTTTGAACTATCTCTGAGAACTCTTTTCAAAAATGTTGGCCAGATAGTGAAATTTAAATAATGGCATATTTACCTGGGTATCAACTGTATCAGCAAGGAATGCTCTTGGCAATCTAGCAATTTGAATTTGCTAGAAAATAAGTAGTTACCTCGCTTTCACATGGTACTGCTGATTTTTCTCAAGGTTTGTTAGAACTTGTTGATTTGGTCCGGTGAAACAAAATGCCTCCCTCGCATAAATATTCGCAAACGAATATAATTGAAACGAGCCAATCAAACCATGAAAAAAAATGCTATTCTCTTTTGACAGAGACAATTTCTCTCGACTTAAGTTACTTTCCGATTACGAGTAACACCCCATCAAGCAAACCACAATTTTGAAATCGGAAACAACAATTGATCGCGATTGACTGACGCAAAGAAAAATTAATAACATTTTTGGCATTTCTGCAAAAATGAGCTAGCTAAGATTTTTCTAGCATTGAATTACTAATGCACGATTCTGCCTACTAGGAAGTGAATTAACTAAGAACCTGACAAGCAATCTTGTGTCATGTGCGAAGTCAAACTGACTCACCTTAACGAAACTCACGCCAATTCTTACTATAGATGCGGTATGAAAAAACAAAACAACATTTTGCACAACAAAATCATATCTCTTTCGCTTCTGTTCCTGTTTTGGCGAGACCAAAATCGGCACTTCCAAAATCACCACTTCCAAAAAAATTAAATAAGAAGTAGAGGATATCATTACTTCACTTAGGTCCGTAAAGACAGCAACCCGAAAAAATGCTATTCGTCGAATTGTAACAAAAAAGCAGAGGCCATTATAACTCGCTCAGCCACAGTTTTCACAACCATTAAACATAGCTGGCAGGTTGCCAGAAAATAGCCGCAATAGATTTGTAGACCGGCAGTCTCAAAAAAACAGTAAAAAAGACAGACCAAAAAAATTCGTCTTTTCATTGAAGGCTGATCTGTTATATTTTGAAGTTATTGCTGCCTCTATTAGCTGATCTCAAATAAACTTCATTTAGAGTGACACACACCCATTTGACCTTATCTCTTTGAATTAAAGTAAATAAAAGTCAATTTCAAAGTGAGGAAGTCATTTTTGAGAGTGAGGTAAGTCAAGTGTGACCAAAAATTTAATCACGCGCATGAACAAAAAAACTCGCTCCACTAAGAGCGAAAAATGACGTCACACATGCAATTCAGTTGAAATTGCATGAACGAATGAACAAAAAGTGGCTGTGACGTCATATGGTCGTAACAAAAATCATGACGACGAAATAAAAAAAAACCAAGAGAAGGCCAATAATAGCCCAGCTATCGCTGTGCGGCTATTAATAAAATAATTTGCCAGTACAGGAGTTGCCAAGTTGGCGCAGAGCAGATTTAATTGCTAGTTATGATCTCTGAAGCACTCTTATCTGGGGTTATTTCCCCTCCATTAAATTTTGCATGCCTCTAAAAAATCATTTCCTTCGAACCAGGGTTCACTATCTCGGTCGCTTGCATTCTTGGCGGTCAAAAATATAGAAATTGAATATCTAGAATGGAGGTCTATCCTATTAAAAATTCCACAAGTTTTAGAATAACTCCTTGACAGAATATACAACAGGGAGGGGTAGTAACGTCACAAACTTATTTCTCTTAAATGGAAAAAAGGTTATACCAAGCCCTGTGTTCAATCCTTGTTTTGAAAATGTCGAGACGTTATAACACTTTAATTAATTTTTTGATAACAGGTAACACGCGTATATGTCTTCGTGCCTCTCTAGTTATATAGTTACGCTCTAATCGTAAAAATTGCCTTACCAAATAAAATAAGTTGGTAACTGCACGATTGAGAACTATACGAGGTTCTTAATTCAATTAAGTAAAAACTTGATCAACAAATATGCTGAAAACAAGATTGGATATGGCGTGAAGAGCACGTCGGAGCTCACTCAACAACCCAACCAGACGGTGCTCACTCAACAACCCAAGATCTATTGCCTATAAGGAACCTGTTTAACCGCAGAGAGTAAAAATGTCTACCTGGCTCACCCTTCCATACTACATAAAAGTCCTACTAGTCAAGCCGTCTACAAATAGGCAACCCTATCTTCAGAGTGACGCATTCTAAATCGTCTCCAGGAAGGAGCGCGGCCGATTCAAACTCTGAAATATAACCCGTCTTTGATGATACACACAGTTGTCTATGCTGTCCTCCAGGGTCCTTTGTTTATCTTAACCTACTTATTGATTGGTTGATCGCAATAACTTATAGTCACACAACTAAGCTATATCTAAAACATACCCGACAGATTGCCGGAAAACAGCCGCCGTTGATTCCCATAATCACGATTGGGATTGAACAAAGAAAAAAATAATGACAAAAATAATTCTTTGTAGAAAAGTTTAAAGTGCGAACTATTTTGATGTCATTTAGTAGCTGAACCTACTCCTGTTTCTAGTGAGACGATATAGGAGCTAGTATCAATACCAATAAGCATTCGAGATGCTAACTAAGACTTATAAGAACCAAGTTCGAGAAACAGGCATCTAAAACTGGGCTCTATGGGTTTATCCCGTTTCTATTTCTGATTTTGTTTTTTGCTGACTCTGTTCATTTTGAATTGCTTTGCTGAGCAACTGCTGCCTAAAAACACGTTTGAGCAGAATGAGAGAAGAGTGAAACTAGCCTAGAAAAGGCAAAAAAATTTCACGCAAATTGTTGAACAAGCTGTAAACTAAGGTAAAGCGGAAAATTTTAATTCGAAGTAAAAAAAGAGCGCTATAATAGCCGGCTGAGAAGCTGAGGCGGCTATTAATAAATGAAGCTGTACTTATTAAATAATTAGGTTGAGGTACCTAATAAATAATCATTTTTTGGTACCATTTTTGGTCCTATTGGTGATGACTTTAGTCCCTAATTTGGACGGTAAGCATTTTTTCTAGGGTGACGATTTGAAGGCAGATCTATAAATTAATCTTTATCAGAATCAAAAATTACCGAAAATTGTAATTTTTGTAAACTTAGAATTTGCTTTTGTTTTGGAAATAATTCAAGTTGAGTAATAATTTAGTTCCCGTTATCGTTAAATTTTTGATTCCTGCAAAAAACAGCTCACTTTGCCCAAAAAATTGTAGGTAAGTGCTTATCTCAAAACCCATGTTGGCAAGTAACATTGAAGACATTGATTTAAAAAAAGAATTCCTAGCAATTAAGAGAGCAGAGAAGACAGTGTTTAATCCCAATTCAGCAGTCCGAATTACCCGGCTGGTTAATTGAAAAAACACTTGAACTCCAATGTCACATATATTATACCGTGGCAAGGGGTGTGTATAAATAATAACGATAACTAACTGAAAAAAAGAACATGGATTTCAGGAAAAATTTAGATCACGAAAACTTAAAGTCTCTCCATGACAGGTCTCCATACCGTATATTATGAGAACAGAGGAATTTCCTAATGAAATGTGCAAATATTTTCTTAACATTCTGTAGCTTCCGGTTTTTCTTAAAATCATTTGATATTATCAAGTCATTTCATGAATTCGCTGCACTGACGAAAAACAACTTCTTAAGTAGTCAGTTTGACATTTGAGTACAAAATGAATCTTTCTCGAGCGTTTGCCTTGATGGTATTTCATTGTTGGTACATTCAAATTATGAAAAGCAGGGTGTTTCATTGAGAAGATTTTGAATAGATACAATGTTTCTTTTGTTTTCAAGAGATACTCGATTGGCAGAATCTGGTATTGTTATTTCAATTTTAATGTTGAGTCGAACTTTCTCCGCCTCACACCTGCCCTAATAGCCCAATTCAACTGCTTTTCGAGTGATATTAGCAATAATTGCCTACTAACTTTGCTGTCAACTGAGATGATTTGTCCGCATTCTTCGCACCTGTTGGCGAACAACTCATTGTAGCAGTTCACACAGTAAGGATGACCCTCTCTGTTCACGAATCTGTGTCCATATAAGGATGTGTCACAGTTCCAGCAGGCAAACTCCTGGGCTGACTGCTGCTTTCCACTCCCTACTTTATTTGCATCATTCTGAAAGATAAAGCAACTTGTCCATAAGCTGACAAGATATATTGTGAGTAGGATCTGTCAGATATTCACAGCTCCCATTCACTCTGATTAAGTCTTAACATTTCATTTTTATTGGAATTGCGCTGAATCAAGTACAACTAGTATCCAATAGTATCTTGTAAACTATTCTGCCACTTATGTATAGCACTGCAAGTTTTTTATGGGCTTGATTACCTGATGCTCTGTTACTAAGAGATAGTATGGAAAACCAATTACTTCCTCGGAGATAGTACAGATATCAGCTAACAAATTCTGCTTGAATGCTCAATTGTACTTGAAGCTTATAAATGAAATCAGCCAAGTTGTAGCAAGTTTTGCACCTTTCAAAGCAATTTTTTAAACAGTTTGTTCAGTTAAGAACATCATCAAAATTTATATCACGAGAATTCAAAAACTAACAATTATTCACAATCGCAAAATTTTATAATGCTCAATTAGAATCGCAAATCGAATGATCAGTTTATAAAAATTTACCTCTAATTTATCGTCTCAATTTCGGCCTCGTCAAAATATTGAAATATGAATCTGGGTTTTCGGCACGCACTGCAACTTTTTAACCCACTTACCTCAACTAGAGCCATACGTCGCTTAACCGATTCCTCAAATTGTATAACAATTACAATTTAATTAATCGCAAGAAACTTGAATAATATAACTACGTAACTGCTAATATCGACAATTTGTAATACTCTGTATCATTAACTAAAAGTGCAACCAGTTTACAGAAGGGCAATCGAACGAACAATGAAAACAGTTCAAAAGTGTGCGGTTCAGCTGAGTTTCATACTTTGTTTTCAATATTGCCTTGTTATAAAACGGAGCTCGCGACAACCAGTGGGCAAACACAAAATGAATACGCCTGATCTCCAGATACTTTCAGAAGCTATTCATTGCACTCTGTCGTCAATATTTCCAACATATTTCAAATCAAGAAAACCAGTTTGAAGCCAGAACCTATTCCACTGTTAGTTATAATTGGGACCAACACTGAAGCAATAGCGTACCAAGCCCGTGTAATACAACTCTCCGGAAATGTTGCGACCTTATGACCCTTCTTATCACCTATTTCGGAAGCCACCAGGTTTGCCGTTGAACTGAATGGCTGAACTAAAGTTGAAGCAGGTCTAATAAAATTATAACCAAAGTGAATTGCTAAGACCAATTATTAACAAAACTATACAGCCAAACATTAACTTCTCTTTAAACATTCTGACAAGTATTCAAATTCGGCTCCTCGGTGGTAAATCTTGATCAGTGCAAAATCAAGGCATTCACTTAAGCCAAAGGAATAAATGTTTTCTTTGGCAGAGAATGGAAATACCCATTGTCGTTCACATGCATTGCTTCTGTAGAGCGTTTTGTGGGAAAAATTTCCCTTATAACTCCGCAGCTGTCAAGAACAAACAGTTTTTGTAAAATAGGAAACTAAACCAGGAAATGTGTTATAACAGCCTTCTGTTTACCTCAGCCTGCGGCAAGGTGAATGCCAAATTACAGCAGACTAAATACTTAACTACAGGGGTAAACCCCACAGCGGCATTCTATGTAAACTGGCAAACCAGTTTAGAACGAGAATATTTTTATGAGTAGAAATCGGAACTTTTAATGAAAACAAAAATCGCTCTAATTAATTTTCACAAGGTAGCGAATAAGATGAAAGGGGTGGCAAAAAGAATACGGAGCTTGCCCATGAAAAAGGCTACTATCTAAATACAAACAAAAACATTTAAAGTTTTGGAAATTTTTAAAAGAAATGTAAAAGTATCTTAATAAAACAGAAATGGTTACGTGACTCTGCTTGAAGTCACTGAGAAATTCTGCCGTTTATCGAGAACTGCGAAGCTGTTCGAGATATTAAGTCAAATTTCGAAGTGACTTCTACAGGGTCACGTAACCATTACTTCTGTTTTATTCAGATACTTTTACATTTCATTTTAAAACACGAACCATGCTTAAAACACAAACGCGCACATTTTAAAATGACGAAAGTCAGCGGAATTCAACTTCTGGCTACGTAGCAACTTCTGGCATTACAGACTTTAGGCATTTTAAAATGTGCATGTTAGTGTTTTAACAGACATTGCATTGTATCTTGCTTCACATACAGACAAGGCTCGGTTATGTGCGTTTGCACATACTGTGCCCATATCTCTCGTCCACATTCTTCGCTTAATTGTAAATGATGTTTGATCTTTCAAACTTTCAACAAAATACAGTATTTGATTCAAGCATACTTGATGGATTCTAAAATATGGACAGATGTGCGAACCACTGAGGATATTTTTCTCATTTCCTTAGCTTGAACCTTTAACTGGAAAATCAATCCAGCAATCTAATAAAATTACTCAAACAAAAAAAAACAAATTTTGCCAGTCCAGATCTCTTGATTAGCTCTCAAGAAAAATCAAGAGATCTGGACTGAGAATCAATATCCAACTGAGTGGTCCTCCAGTATTGTTAATGAGACGTTGGATAAAATAGTCACGAAGCAGAAGGTCATAGCAACCCCCCTTCCCAAAAATGAACATCTTGAAAAAAGTTAAAAGTCTTATCTCTCGATGTTAAAAGCTTATTTGTCAAACCATACGAAGCCTCAGATAGGTTTCACTGGTACCTGACTTTTCCAAACCACACGAAGCCTTAGATAGGTTTCACTGGTATCTAACTACTTTTCTTGTACTTATTTTAGATTTTATAAAAGATTTATCTACGATTCCATATTTGGTATCAAGCATTTGGCGAGAGCGTTCTCCGCATCTGCTTGATAGCTTCCCTACATTTTTTGGCCATCCTAAATATTTTTCTTAGTCAAATATTTGGTGTGAGCGTTCTCCACATTTGTTTGACTAATTAGTTTAGGCCCTAGCGGCCACTTCCCTTAGACCCTTTTTACCCCAGGTTACAATGGTGCCCCCACCACCACCGCCACCACCCGAACCTCTCTGCAATATTTGTAACGAGCCTTGCAATGTAAAAGGGAGTGCATTTTGTGTCAAATGTAAGAAAATATGTGTTCACTTTGGGTGTTTGGGAATTTCAAGTACTGCAAATATCAAAGGAATGATCTTCTGGTCATGTGCTGGTTGTACTCCTAGCTTTAATGCAGAACTATCTGCGCTGGACAGAATTACGGCCGTTGAGAAAAAACTCGATTGTGTTGATTTTTTGATCCGCGAGGTGACAATGCTACGCAATGAGATAGCGTTGATAAAGAAACCGGAATTCCCTTTTTCTAAAAGCTGCAAAAAGTGGACCCAGCAGGAATCGAAATGACAGCTCATCCAGTTATCACAGTGCGACAGTAAACAAAAAAAGAAAGGCGGATGATTCTGATTTTGAAACTGTACAGAGAAAAGTAAGATCAATTAATGAGGTAAAAACGGGAACGAACACCAATCCAGCGGTCATCAAGTGGGACAAAAAGCCCCCGAAGCATCGTCATTTATATGTAGGTCGATTGAGTCAGAACATAACGGCATCAGAAATGGAGGAATATTGTGTAGAAAATAACGTCGAACTACTTCACATTCGCCAAATTTTGAAGTCAGAGGCTTACCTGAAAGCCTTTCAATGTGTATTTAATTTTGACGAAGATAAACCTGACTTTACCTGATTTCTGGCCTGAAAACGTTACGGTGTCAAGATTTTACCTGATTGAAGCCGCCCGTGATTGGCTAAAAAAGTGGATCGAAATTGACTAGTCAGTCCTCCATTAAAACAAAGATCGACGGAACAAAGATCTACAGAACTAAACACTTGTCTACATAATGTACGATCTATCAGGAACAAAACGAAAGATGTAAATGCCCTCTTGGAAGTAAATGAAATTAGTTTGAGAGTATTTATAGAATCGTGGATTACGAACAACTCAGATGACGATTTTATTCTAAAGCAGTATTGTACCCCGGGGTTTCTTTTCTATAGTGCACCAAGGGTGAATAAAAGAGGTGGTGGAATTTGCCTCTCTTACAGAAATGATATCCATTCGGAAAATTTTGAAAAGATTACCTCTGAATTTTTTGAATGCTGTTATGCCTCTTTAACTGTTGGGGCTACCAGTTATTTTAATAATCGCTGTTTATCGACCACCTGGATTAAATGTTAAATCTTTCATTGATCACTTTACTGTTCTTTTTGAAGAGAAAAGGCTACAATTCGACAAGATTGTTCTCCTAGGTGATTTCAACATATCACTAAATGTAAATAACGATGCATCACAAATGTGGAGCTCATTTTTTGAAGATTTCGGCCTGACTCAGTACGTCTTCGAGAAAACGCATGGAATTGGTGGGCTTCTTGACCATGTTATTGCGTCAAACAATATTTCAATTAATGTTAAATCGAATAGATTCATTACTTCTTCGGACCACTCGTTTATTTGTTTCTCGCTCAGCAGTTATAAACAACGCAAATCTCAACAACGTTTGATGTATAGAAATTGGAAGAAGTTTGACTTTGATGGTTTTAATAATCTATTGAAGTCGTGCTTAAAGTTAGATGTTGCCTCAAGTATTGATGAAGCATGGGATATGTATCTAAGGTTTGAGGAGAATATTTTGGGTTCCGTTCTACCACTCAAAAAAAAACATTTACTAAACATCAATGCCCATTCTTTGACGACGAGCTTTTGAGATTGAAACGAAAGAAGAGAAAAGCAGAGCGGAAATACAGAAAGTCGAAAACATCTATACTGAAATCTGAATATGAAAATGTTACCCATATGAATTTTGAAAAATTCTTAGAGAAGCGTAGATTGCACATAGAGAATGCGTTGATGGAAAATTGTAGCCGTAAAAAGTTTGCCACATTAAAATTGGTTTTTGGTCAAGATATAGAACAGTTCCCGAAATTGAAAACAAAAAACTGCATGCAAACGACTTCAACGAGTGTTTTATATCAAAAGTGGAGAGTATTATTGCATCGATTCCGACTGCGATAGGTCCTGAAATTCTGAAAACTGAAGTTAACTCAATGTATTCGTTCACAGAGTTCAGAGTTGTCAATAAGTCAGTTTAGAGATTTAATTTCGGCGTCGTCGAACAGTACATGTCCACTGGACATCATTCCACAACATCTTGTAAAGTCATTTCCAGATTATTATTTTCTCGACCTCCTGAAACTTCTTAATCTTTCGCTGAGGGCGGGATAATTCCCCCAGTCCTTTAAAATGGCCACTGTTAAGCCCCACTTGAAGAAAGCAAATTCTGAAAATGAAGATTTTTCAAATTATTGACCTATTTCAAACTATTCGGTAAATCAGGGGGCTTTTGATTTGATACTCACTACTCTGCAAAAGTGGTTCAGTGGTGCTAAGCTCCGATTAAACTCGAATAAAACTGAATACATGTTTGTTAGTAGAAAGAGTAGTTTAAATAGCGATATTGAACTTCCAACGGATGCCAATTTTTCTAACAATGTTACTTTATTGGGCTTTAACTTAGATTCCAGACTTTCATATGCGAAACAAGTTAGTTCCGTGTGCCGTAGAAGTTATTATTTCCTGCGAAAAATTTATTCCATCAGAGATACAGTCGACAGAAAGTCGTTGATTGAATTAGTTCGGGTAATGATTCTCTCGCGATTAGATTACTGCAACTCACTGTACTATGGACTATCTGTGAATATTATACAGAAATTACAGCGTATAATAAACTCAGCATGTCGTCTCATTTTTAGGCTATCACCTGGTTCACCAACAGCAAATTATATCAAAGAGCTTCATTGGCTACCCATGAAACAACGTATCCTCTACAAAATTCTACTTTTTAGTCACTGTTTAGTTCACCATCCGTGGAAAACTCCGATGTATCTGAGCGCATTAGTTTTCCGAAATGATAAGGTGACTAGATGCCAAAATGCGTACAATTTGAAGGTTCCTAATGTCACAACTGCATTTGGGCAAAGATCCTTCAGTTTTGCTGTTCCTTTCTAATGGAATAAGTTGCCTTTTGAGATGAAACTAATACCCCATGAAATTGAGTATCGCAAAAAATTGAAAACTTTTTAATATAATTTTTGATTTTGAAAGCACTTTTGAGTTTATAAATGGTGCGTAAACCTTTAATAATAATAATAATAATAATAATAATAATAATAATAATAATAATAATAATAATAATAATAATGATAATAATAATAGTAATAAAAATAAAAGCTTATACATAAATGTACCGGCTGGCTGAAATTTTGGCAAATTTTTGGATGAAATCTTTTTAAAAAATCCCTGCAGAAACCTAATGAGGGAAGGGAGAAGAAAAATCCAGACACAAAGGTGAAAAGCATCGGTTGTAACCGACGCGTTACTTTCTGAGGGAAAGGGGTCGAGTGCGAATCAAGCAAAAATTGGTTTCATGCAAAGTGCCAAGGTATCACTGACAGAGAGTATAAGAACATGCAGGAAAGTTTTTGGATCTGTTCCTATTGTGCGGAAAAAGGTACAAAAGAGGACACACAGGAATTGAAATTATTCAAGAGGTATGTGGATGACATAGTGTGCAGCGTCAAGGGAAAACCTCTAGATTACCTTGAGTATGCACATTCTCTTCACAAGAACTTACAGTTAACAAGAACTTACAGACGATTTTGTGCACATGGTATTTAAAATCATCAGATACTGGAACAATTCCGAACTATCGTAGCTGTGCACCCCTCTTCTTCTTCTATTATCATATCTGTTGAAAGACGCTGATTGCCTCAATTGTGAAGAGTTTCCTTTTTCTCGACCTCTGGCCGCATGTATTGTCATTCGGTCTTCCAGGCAACGGTTGTAGAAAGAGGGTCCTCTGTTTGCCTCTTGCTTTCTTCCCATCTATTTTCCCGGAAAGTGACAGCGCTTCTAGCTCCACTTTTCGTATGACATAACCAAGGAAGCGCAATTGTCGTCGTTTGATTTCCTTTAGCAAGCTTTTCTGTTTGCAGGTGATTCTCAGATATTCTGCATTGCTCTTTTTGGCTGTCCAGGATATCTTTTACATTCGTCGCAAGCACCATATTTCGAAAGCACAGATTTTGTCTTGTATCACTTTTGATATTGTTCATGTCTCGCTGCAATATGTGTATTCCGGTTACACGTAACATTTCAAAACCCGATATCTGCATTGGAAGGACAATTTCTTGTTACACAGCACACTCCTCAGCTGGTTGAAAGCAGCTTCTGCCTGGGCGCTCCTGATCTTGATTTCGTATTCATCTATACAAGCCCCCCGAGATCATGCAGCCCAAGTATTTAAAATTTTCTACCTGGTTCAATGTACTCCCGCCCACCAGAATCTTGCAAACTGGGGCTTCTGCCTTCTTTGATACAACAATGACTTCTGTCCTTTTGATGTTGATTTGCAAGGTTTGTAAGTCCTCTTGGTTTTTGGCAATTAAGACTGTGTCATCTGCGTAGTTTTTGTTGTTGACATTGACACCTCCTACACCAATTCCTGGGAGGTTTTTAATGGTCCCCATGAGGATTTCACTGAATAAGGAATATAAATCTGGCGATAATACGCAACCTTGTCTCACACCTCTTTTGAACGGCACCATTTTGCTTACAGTGTCATTAATCCTGATACCTACCTCCTGTTGATAATAAAGGTTCTGCATCAGTCTGAAATCTTTGTCGTCCAGTTCCAGGTCATCTAAGAAGTGCATGAGTTCGTTGTGCACCACTCTATCAAATGCTTTGGTGTAGTCAACAAAACGCAAGTAGATGTCTGTTTGCATCTGTATCGGTCGCTGACTGAGGACTTTGAGAATGAAAACCGCATTCCTTGTTCCGCAATCTGCTCGAAATCCGTATTGACAGACGTCTATTTCTTGCATGATCTTCGATTTCATGCGCTGGCTTACAATTTTCAGTAAGATTTTTGTTCAGATGCGACATCAGACTGATTGTTCTAAATTCGTCACATTGCACGGTTCCTGCCTTTTTGGGCAGTGGTATGAAAATAGATTGACACATTTCTTTTGTTAAACGGCCCCTCTCGTATACTTCATTCATCAAATGTTTTAGATATTTGAGCGCTGTTTCATTCAGCAACTTCAACATTTCAACTCTGACATTGTCTGGTCCGGGCGCCTTTCTTATTCTCGCAGTCTTGATAGCTTTGCGCACCTCCGATACGAGGATTTCGGGACTTGAGAGAATTCCGTCAAAGAGTAGTGGTTCGTCGCTACGATTTGGGTCATCGTACATGTTCTCAATGTACTCACTCCATCTCTGGCGTATATCACTCTCGTTCATCAGCAACTTACCTTCATTGTCCTTTATTCCGGTGTGCTTTGAGAAGCTCCTGTATCTCCCTGCTAACTGTCGAATATTTTGGTGTGCTTCGAGCGGCATGATGTTGTAACTGAATGACGACCGGGCCCGACCTGCTCATCATCGGGATTCCTGCCGGGCGAGGCTCCATATTTAGTTCCATTCACGTCGTTAATCGATTTTGTTTGGGTTTTTTTCGTCATGAGGTTTACTTTGCCATGCTTTGGACAGCACAGTCACTTGCTGCTACCAGAGCCTCGTTGGCTCAGCAGTCCCTTACAAAGCTGCTTACCCAGTGGACACCACGTAGAGGTGAGGTTGGAATTTGACCCCCCTACAACATGAAAAAAGCATAATACTGGGAACAATACCCCGTCTGTTCCAAACTAACAGCCATTGGGAAGCGTTCCATGAAGCATTGACAAAAAATGAAGAATTTTGGGGACGTAATCAATATCATAGGCATTGGGTAGGGAAAACTGTCAAGGATAAAATTAACCAGCTGAGAATGAAAGAACAAAGAAACGGACATAGATATAACGCGGGTGTAGACGTAAAACAACTGGAAAATACTGAGAAACAACAATTTGTAATACAGTACACAGGCAACATCTCTGATGAATTTGTAAAGAAGCTCAATAAAATTCATCGTGTACAGACGATTTTCGCCACATGGAAACTTAGGAGCTGTTTACCTAGCCTTAAGTCTAGCTTTGATAAGGATCTCAAATCCCACATGGTAAACAAACTCACTTGTATTGGATGCCAACCCATCTATGTAGGGCAGACATGCCGACATATTACCACAAGGGTTGCAGAGCGTGCCAGGGCGGACTCGCCGATGGGAGTACATGCAATCGAGTGCAACGGTGATAAAACAGCTACACAGTGGAAGATATTAGACCAATGCCGCAATGCGACCAATGAAAAAAATAGTGAAAAATTGTTTTAAATTTCCTTGAATGAGTAATTTTATTGATTTACATTCTATTTTCATTTTATTTGGCTTTTCATTTTACCATTTCGTTTATAACCTGACGATGAACTCAGAGTTCGAAAACGTTCGTAAGAAAGTTTTAAATTGACAATTCTTTTTTAACTCCTACAGTTCACTCTTGAGACACCAAATGCTAGTGGAGACCTGGCATTCCTAGATCTAAAAATAAACGAAAACGAAGACAGGAAAATTAGCTCTCATTGGTAGCAAAAATCCGCCGATACTGGCATAGTCCTAAATTTCCGTAGCTCTGCACCGTTACAACATAACAAAAATGTGATTTAAAGGAATGTGCATAGGATTTTTAATGCGACCGGTGACTGGCAATCCTTTGATGTAGCTCTCAAGAAAAATCAAGAGATCTGGACTGAAAATCAATATCCAACTCAGTGATCCTCCAGTATTGTTAATGAGGCGTTGGATAAAATAGACACAAAAGAAAAGGTCACAGCAAACCCCCCAAAATGAACAACTTTTCAAAAATTTAAAAGCCTTAACAATAAAGAGCCTAAATCGAGGATTATTCTCAATACACAGAAAATATCACTCAAGATTTTGTAAGCAGATTGAAAAAATTGCGTGATATTCAAATCATTTGCACAACAAGAAGGATAAGAACTTGCTTGCCCACCCTGAAATCGTCTTTTGATAAGAATCTGAAATCCCATGTGACATATAATGTTACAAGTAATGGTTGCAGAGCATGCCAAGGCGGACTCGCCGATGGGAGTACATGCAATCGAGTGCAACGGTGATAAAACAGCTACACAGTGGAAGATATTAGACCAATGTCGCAACCAATCTAAGTTAATGAAACTAGAGGCGATTTATATAAGAGCACTGAAACCAGCCATCAACACGCGCCACGAATACCGAACACGAGAATTGACACTGAAAGCTTAGTTTGGAGATGAAAATACAACTTGAAAGAAAGACACGTTATGAAACGAAAATTTCAACTTTACAATTGAACACAACCAAATTAATTTTAAAGCAATTTAAGTAGGTTTTTTTAATAATGCGTCAATATGCATTAGCTACATTAAATTGAAAAAGTGAAAATTGAAAATCAATATCCAACTGAGTGATCCTCCAGTATTGTTAATGAGGTGTTGGATAAAATAGACACAAAAGAAAAGGTCACAGCAAACCACCCAAAATGAACAACTTTTCAAAAATTTAAAAGCCTTAACAATAAGGAGCCTAAATCGAGGATTATTCTCAATACAGAGAAAAAATATCACTCAAGATCTTGTAAGCAGATTGAAAAAATTGCGTGATATTCAAATCATTTGCACAACAAGAAGGATGAGAACTTGCTTGCCCACCCTGAAATCGTCTTTTGATAAGAATCTGAAATCCCATGTGATATATAATGTTGCAAGTGATGGTTGCATTTCAATCAATGTTGGCCAAATCAGCCGACATGTTACCACTAGTATTTTGGAGCTTCAAAAGAAGGATCCCCCGTTGGACAACACCTCGTTGAGTGTTGTAGTACAGCGCATAATATTGAATGGGAGATTCTCGATGCATTTCGCGAAGTTGAAAATCTAATGACAATAGAAGCGATCTAAATAAAAAAACTGAAACCGCAATTGAATACGCGTGATGAGTACTGGGGAGGGAATTGACATTGAAGTATTAGTTCAAATACAAAAAAAAATTGCTTTTTGAAATTCAAAAATTATTCTGGTACATGTTAATTCAAAATTCTGTCAACCCAACAAGTAAAAAACAAAAACAGATTGAAATGAAAGTAAAAATCCCTTTTCAGGAATAGAAAGCATTAACACCGGGATTTTTAAAATCTCGGTTTTAAAAAAATTGAATTGATCTGCGTGATAAGTGTAAAAAAATGTTGTAAATGTGATTTTAACTGTAAATAAATTCAAAAATTCGATGTTATTCTCTTTCTAGAATTAGAGTCAAAGACAAGTTTATATACTTTGTAAATGATTTCATTTAATTTTCAAACCTGAAAATGAACACAATTATCAAAACCGTTCAATTTTAATCAATTTATATTTTAATTGACAATTACCTCTTCTCTGCAAACAAATAAATCGATTCCGAATTTTATTTGTGCACAACTCAACACAGTGAATAGACTGACTAGTTATTTGAAAAACGACATTTTTTGTGTTATATGATAATTGCAGTATTTGATTGTTCACAAAGCCAATGAACCTACATACGCAAAACACAAAAAACCAAAAAAAGGAATTTGAAAATTTGTGGTGATAAAAAATCAAAAACCAATCATATTTGAATGGCATGCAGAATACGCACTAACGGAAAACGTTGCCAGGACTTTTTCAGCCGCCCGTGCACAATATATTATAGCTTTCGGATCAAGCGGTGCTTAGTTTTCAACTAAAATTGATAAGGTCGAAAATTTCCACAGCAATTGCGTCAGGGACTTGCTCACTTTTGGTCCAAAGCATCCAATAAGGGACAAGATTAAAGAGTTGCATTCTTTGGTGGACATAGATAATTTGATAGGAATCTGCGTGAGAACAATCTAACAGGCGAAAAACTGTTCAAAAATGAAGCGGCCGAAGAATGGTACTCAAGCTATGGAGAAACACCTTTAGATGGAGCATTAGCAAAAGTGCCAAACATCCGCGTGACAACACCCTTATTGTTGTCACTTTTCATAAGGTTGTTGGTTTGTGTGTTATGAAAAAGAGCACGTCCGCAGAAAAACTGGAAAATGGAAAAAGTAATAGATTGAGAACAGTTCAAAAAACTTGAAAAGAGTTGTTATAATATCGTAATGAAAAAAAAATGAAAAGGAACTAAATAAAGAACTACTGGGGTATGAAGAAAAAAGGGAAGATACCGGTTAAGTTTTACGAAGCATTAAGATCCTCCGGAGCATAACCGGCAATTTTGTATGGATTAGCTAAGGTACACAAAAAAAACACTCTGAGACCGGTTCTCTTTATCCCGGAAAGTTGTTATCACACCCTAACAAGTTTCTAACACCCTTTTGCCAATGAAGATGCAAATATAAAAACTGACACCAATGACTAACAAAAACATTGGAGAAAAAAAGCTCGAAGAAGGAGAATAAATCAACAAATCCTATCATTAGATGTAAAAAGTTTATACGCCAACATTCCCGTAAAGTAAGTCATTAACGTTGCCCTTAGATCATTTTAATTAGCCGTCACAAATGTCCATTTCAATTGCAATGAAATTTGGTATTGTCAGAAGGACGGGTTGCCAATGGATGCGTCCTTGGCATTAATTTTGGCTAACCTTTGGATGAAATCGTGGGAGCCACAATTGAAATTACAGACACATAAATGTAAAACCAAGGCACAATTGAGCACCTGTCGCAATTGCGAACACTATGTAACAGCACGTTCCAGTGGTATTGATTGTAAAATTTGCTATAGATGGTTCCACGCAAAATGTTAACGAAACAGTAAAACAGAAAATGATAGCATGGAAAACCAGTTCTGGTTGTGCTCATTCTGTCGTGAAAATGATAAGACTAACACTGACCGTTCGTCGGAAACAAAGGTTTCTCTAAGATATGTCGACGATATTTTGAGAACAGTTAAAGGTGACATTAAAGAGCTGTTAGATGCGGTCAATAACCTCCATCCAAATTTATAATTTACATTAGAAACAACGGATGACCTATCAGTCTGCCACTTCAGGACATGTCAATTAGCGTACAACCGGAAGGTACAATTTTTTGCACATCGTATCAAAACTATCAGATACTGGAACAATTCTCAACTTTTGTAGTTGTGTACCCGTTCAGCATAAGAAAACCATATTACAGGGAACAATACACCGCCTCTTCCGAGCCACCAGCATTGAATAGCGTTCCATGAAGCATTGACAATGAATGAAGAAATTTGGGAACGTAATCAATATCCTAAGCATTGGGTAGGGAATATTGTCAAGGATACAATTAACCAGCTGCAAATGAAAAGAACAAAAAAGACATAGATATAGTGCGGGTGTAAACGTAAAACAACTGAAAAATACAGAGAAACAACAATTTGTTTTACAGTACAGAGGCAACATCTCTAATGAATTTGCAAAGAAACTCAGTAAAATTCATCATGTACAGACGATTTTAGCCACTCGGAAACTTAGGAGCTGGTCACCTAGCCTTAAGTCTAGCTTTGATAAGGGTCTCAAATCCCACATGGTTCATGAACTTACTTGTAATGGATGCAAATCCATCTATGTAGGGCAGACATGCCGACATTTTACCAAAAGGGTTGCAAAAAGGAATTCGAAAATTTGTGGTGATAAAAAATCAAAAACCAATAATATTTGAATGGCATGTAGAATACGCACTAACGGAAAACGTTGCCAGGACTTTTTCAGCCGCCCGTGCACAATATATTATAGCTTTCGGATCAATCGGTGCTTAGTTTTCAACTAAAATTGATAATGTCGAAAATTTCCACAGCAATTGCGTCAGGGACTTGCTCACTTTTGGTCCAAAGCATCCAATAAGGGACAAGATTAAAGAGTTGCATTCTTTGGCGGACATAGATAATTTGATAGGAATCTGCGTGAGAACAATCTAACAGGCGAAAAACTGTTCAAAAATGAAGCGGCCGAAGAATGGTACTCAAGCTATGGAGAAACACCTTTAGATAGAGCATTAGCAAAAGTGCAAAATATCCGAGTGACAACACCCTTATTGTTGTCACTTTTCATAAGGTTGTTGGTTTGGGTGTTATGAAAAAGAGCACGTCCGCAGAAAAACTGGAAAATGGAAAAAGTAATAGATTGCGAACAGTTCAAAAAACTTGAAAAGAGTTGTGATAATATCGTATTGAAAAATGAAAAAGAACTAAATAAAGAACTACTGGGATATGAAGAAAAAAGGGAAGATACCGGTTGAGTTTTACGAAGCATTAAGATCTTCCGGAGCACAACCGGCAATTTTGTAAGGATTAGCTAAGGTACACAAAAATATAACGCTCTGAGACCGGTTCTCTCTATCCCGGAAAATTGCTATCACACCCTAACAAGTTTCTAACACCCTTTTTCCAAATGAAGAAGCAAATATAAAAACTGACACCAATGACTAACAATAACATTGGAGCAAAAAAAACTCGAAGAAGGAGAACAAATCAACAAATCCTATCATTAGATGTAAAAAGTTTATACGCCAACATTCCCGTAAAGTAAGTCATTAACGTTGCCCTGAGATCATTTTAATTAGCCGTCACAAACGTCCATTTCAATTGCCATAAAGGTTGGTACTCTCAGAAGGACGGGTTGCCAATGGATGCGTCCTTGGCATTGATTTTGGCTAACCTTTGGATGAAATCGTGGGAGCCACAATTGAAATTACAGACACATAAATGAAAAAACCAAGGCACACTTGAGCATCTGTCGCAATTGCGAACACTATGTAACAGCACGTTACAGGGGTATTGATTGTAAAATTTGCTATAGATAGTTCCACGCAAAATGTTAACAAAACAGTAAAACAGAAAATGATAGTATGGAAAACCAGTTCTGGTTGTGCTCATTCTGTCGTGAAAATGATAAGACTAACACTGACTGTTCGTCGGAAACAAAGGTTTCTCTAAGATGTGTTGACGATATTTTGAGAACAGTTAAAGGTGACACCAAAGAGCTGTTAGATGCGGTCAATAACCTCCATCCAAATCTTTAATTTACATTAGAAACAACGGATGACCTATCAGTTTGCCATTTCAGGACATGTCAATTAGCGTACAACCGGAAGGTACAATTGCACATCGTATCAAAACTATCAGATACTGGAACAATTCTGAATTTTTGTAGCTGTTTACCCGTTCAGCATAACAAAACCATAATACAGGGAAAATACACCGCCTGTTCCGAGCCACCAGCATTGGAAAGCGGTCCATGAAGCATTGACAAAGAATGAAGAAATTATGGAACGTAATCAATATCCTAAGCATTGGGTAGGGAATATTGTCAAGGATACAATTAACCAGCTGCAAATGAAAAGAACAAAAAAAGACATAGATATAGCGCGGGTGTAGACGTAAAACAACTGAAAAATACAGAGAAACAACAATTTGTTTTACAGTACAGAGGCAACATCTCTAATGAATTTGCAAAGAAGCTCAGTAAAATTCATCATGTACAGACGATTTTCACCACTCGGAAACTTAAGAGCTGTTTACCTAGCCTTAAGTCTAGCTTTGATAAGGATCTCAAATCCCACATGGTTCATGAACTCACTTGTAATGGATGCAAATCCATCTATGTAGGGCAGACATGCCGACATATTAGCAAAAGGGTTGCAGAGCATGCCAGGGCGGACTCGCCGATCAACCATCACTGACACCAGCCATCAACACGCGCAACGAATACCGAACACGAGAATTGACACTGAAAGCTTAGTTTTTAGATGAAAATCCAATTTGAAAGAAAGACACGTTTTGAAACGAGAATTTCGACTTTACAATTGAACAAAACCAAAGTAAGTTTAAAACAACTTAAGTAGGTTTTAAAATAGAAAACATTTTGATATGCATCTGTAACATCTGTAACATGACGATGAATTTAGAGTTCGATTACGTTCGAAAGATTTGGAAGATTAAAATTTTCAAGTTCCTGGTATTGAGTAATGAACTAATATTTTGGAGTTGATCCACTTTTTTCAATCGAATTTTTGAACTTTCGAAAATCCTTGATGTCAAAACCTGTCGCTATTTTTTTTCAATTCTGAAATTTTGATGGTATATTTTCCGACAGTATGAGTTACAACAGTAATTTTTCGCTTTTTTGTATATATTGTTCGTTAAAAATTTTTCCGAACAAGCCGAATCCCATGTCAGACTAACATATGAGTGACAGTTCCCGATCTCCGTATTGGTCGCGCGTGATTAGCTTTGTTTTTTGTTGCCTTATGTTTAATGCCTCCAGGGTAATCAATTTTTCAATGTCGCTGCAATGGTCAATGATTCGCCAATCAAAAACCTTTGGCAAACCGCAGTAGTCACTAACATTCTGCCGGACCGGTGAATCAAGTTTCCGTTGCAACTCTTGCCGACATAGGTGGATTCACATCTACTACGAAAATTTTCATAATGCACGTTCGATTTCAGATCTTTATCGAAACCCGACTTAAGCGAAAGCAAGCAAGTTTTCATTTTCCAAGTTGTAAAAATAATACTTTACCGAGATTTTTTTTGTAGTTTTTCTGGCAATTGCACGCCTAAATTGCCTCTGTATCGCAATAAAAAAGTGGGGCTTTCCTCTCAATTATTTTTCTTCAATGTAATATCTCTTTTCATGGTTTTTGAGGCATTCTGTTACCCTACCACAAGTGTTTCGAGAGTTTCGTTTGAAAGTTTTTCAGGTCAAATTTCAGAGTATTATTTTTGCAACCATATATCTTGATTTGTTTTAAGTTCCTTGTCAAAACTTTTCCAATTACTCGTGCAACGGAAAAGCCTATTTACAGTGCCTTGTATTATATTTTTCTTATGTCGCAATGGGCAAAACTACGAAAATTTAAAATTGTAGAGGTGTCAGTAGGCTTGCAGCACCATTTTCTTGAAAGTCTGTTTGCGTTGCTTACACATATATTCTTGTCAAGAAAAGCCAGTTTGCCGTTTGCATCTACATTTTCTAATATTAGCTGCAAGTTTTCAGGCATTGCGTTAACTTTTTCGATCAAATCTTTGCTTGTTGATTGTGTGATACATAAATCATTGTCAATAAATGGTGCAAGATATCTTTTCTCTAAATTGGGTTCTTGTTTTAGACACTGTGTTGCAGTGACTACAGAACAAAAGAATATCCCTCATTATTGAATATTCTTCATTGCTTATATTATGGCACTTCGCGTGAAACCAATTTCCACATCGTTCACATTCAAGCTATTTTTCTCTTCCAAGCTATTTTTCTTGAATAATTGGAGCATTTCCCATTGGGATCTTTCTTCAAGCCTGGAATACAACTTTCTTCTTTTAGATTACCTTCGAACGATTTCTTCCAAATGTTTTCCAATATGACCGCCATAGATGCGCCCATTGCTAGGCCCTCAACATGGGAGTACAATTTATTGTTACTTCCGAAATGATCATTTGTCACAGCCAATTTTAACACTTTTAACAGAAGCTTTAATGTTCTCTGCGTGTTCACTTGAATAAAGGCACCTTAGACCTATTTCTATCGCTTCCGAAACACGCACATTTGTGTATAAAGTTTTAAATTCTAAAATACTATCTGTTCGTTGTCATCATGCAGAATTAGCTCAAGTTCTTTACGTGCATCAAGTGTGGATCTTTCAATGTTTGTTCCTGAAAACTTCTCAAAAACTGGCATGAGAAATTTGTGGTAGCTAATCCCAGGAATCGAAAGAACCGCTCTCACTATGCGGAAAGAACCGCTCTCACTAGGCGTGTCTATTTTGTGAAATTTTTATGAACCATGGATACGAGCACCGATTGTTTGGAGTCTGTTGCATATTTGTTCATTTATCACAACCCATGCCGGAATAATGGTCTTGCAGAACTATTCATGTCCCCTGTAGAAACACAAATTTTGAAATAAGAAAATCTCACACAGCCTAACAGGCCGAATAATTTTGTTTTTTTTCGAATCTAGAAACAAACATTTCTCAGTCGCTTTGATTTACCTCTCTCGGTTCTCAATGAATTCTGTCTATCAGTGATAGCATCCTTTTTTCGAAATTCCTTGGCCAATTAAGTACCGGTTGTAATGTTCTAGCTGCTGAAGATCTGACCGCAATTGACTATTAGCCGTATCCATTTTCTCAGCGGCTTCGCTCTTCTTAGCAGCTTTAAAACTAAAATTGGCCAAACCCTGTTTATTAAAATCTATGGATCTTTCCTGTTCGGCATTTCCGACTGCCGCTGCCTTTAGATTATCTCTTAGCGCCCTGCACTTGGCTCTCAGTTTTTCTATTGATTCTCTTGTTGCCCTTTTGACATTATTACAATAGTTGCATAACTTTTGTCTAACCTCGGTAAGGTCTTTTTGAAGTAAAGAGATAGTACTCTTCAACGACTCTGGTTTCACACACTGGCTTTCCAGTTCCACTTCAGTATGTAAAACTTGGGGCCAAATATTGGGGTATGCTCGAACTTCTAAAGCAGACGCCTTCTGGGTTCAAAATAAACAAGATTCCACTCGATACACTCCTGGGGAAATCTCGGATATAATTTTCCGCAACCCGTGCACATAGTGTACATATTCAACGGTTTTTGTGGTCTTCTTGTCTGTTTTTTGGAACTAAACCCATTTTTGCTTCAAAATTTTATGCATATTTTTAGTTTTGACTTCAGAACATCCTTTTTTGGACTCAAGGCATATTCAATTTTTTGTTCTTTAAAACAAGACGTTTTTAACATTTTCGTCTTGAGCTCAATACAATGTTTTTGGTCTTGAATTCAAGACAATCTCTCTCTCTCTCCCTCTCTCTCTCTCTCTCTCTCTCTCTCTCTTTCTCTCCCTCTCTCCCTCTCGTGCTCTCGCTCTCTTTTTCCTCTCTTGTTTGGTCTTGGACTCAAGACGTATTCATTTTTATTAGTCCTGACCTCAAGACTGTCTTTTTTTAGATAACCTACAACTCTTTTTTATAAATACTTTTCTTGTTTTAGGCATTCAGTAAATAGTTAGTGGAAGATTATGCATACGTGTTCATGGTTTGGGGTCAGAGTTACTCAACAGTTGTTGCCATGATACTCAATGAACAACTCAAATCCTGAATAGATTATTAATTTAGGAAAAAATTTACCATACTGAATTATGAGGTAGTCTGCTAACAATCACACGCAATAGCTTTAGTTTTTAACCGAATGTATAAGATTTCGGTTTTTTAGTTCAATTGCATTTTATTTTGCTAGAAAATTTATTGTTGAAACTGGATTTTCCCATGTATAAGTTTCATCATGACTGTTTTTTCCAACCAAATCTCGGAAGGCTTCATACACTCATAATTCCTTTACTAATCTGGAGAATTGTTCGAGCAATTTGACTCTTTTTTAAGTCTGGTGGTGATAAAAAGCCACCTGGCACTTCCATTAATCTCACCCGCTTTCCATGCAAAAAATCATTTTCCCCTAAAATTTTTAATATAAAATATTCAATTTAGTTTTTGTAGGGTCATTCATAATAAAATCTCTATTATTTTGACAAGTTTGTTTGCCTCAATCATCAAAGAAATAAATCACCAAAATTTCTTCAAAAAATGTGGTTTTGATGAAAGCAGTTTTGGATAACCTAGGGGTTCTTTAAAACGCAATATGTATCTTTGTGGAAGCTTTCCCAAATAGTTCTGCGTAAATTCTTACTTTGATTACCACATACCAAAATTTTTTTCTCCGATAGGTGAAACCAACAATAAATGCTAAACATACACAGCGCCTTCGCCCTCATCCTTTCTCTTGAAGCCTTGACTATGCACCTCGAGACCAGTGATTTTGATCATCTGTCGTAAACTTTTTTCCGTTATCGATCCGTTGAAAATACTATTCTCTGTCTCCTTTAATTTGGTTTTTCAATGAATTCTTTTCTTCATCAGTCACAGCCTTTTTTTCTACAACATTCTTCGGCCAAGTAATGCTTCTAAGGTTAAGCTGCTGAAGATCTGACCGCAATTGATTATTAGCCGTCTCCATTCTCTCGTCGAATTCGCTCTTCTTAGCAGCATTGAAATTAAAATCGGCCAAATCCTTTTTCATAAACCTATTGATTTCTCCTGTTTGGCTGCCGCTGCCTTTAGATTATCTCTTAGCGCCCTGCACTTGGCTCTCAGTTTTTCTATTGATTCTCTTGTTGCCCTTTTGACATTATTACAACAGTTGCATAACTTTTGTCTAACCTCGGTAAGTAAGGTCTTTTTGAAGTAAAGAGATAGTACTCTTCAACGACTCTGGTTTCACACACAGCTTTGCAGTTCCGCTTCAGTATATAAAACTCGGGGCCAAATATTGGGGTATGCCTGAACTTCTAAAGCAGATGCACTCGATGCACTCCTGGGGAAATCTCGGATTTAATTTTCCGCAACCCGTGCACATAGTGTACATATTAAACGTTTTTTGTGGTCTTCCTGTCTGTTTTTTGGAACTAAATCTATTTTTGCTTCAAAATTTTATGCATATTTTTAGTTTTGACTTCAGAACATCCTTTTTTAAATTCTTGGACTCAAGGCATGTTCAATTTTTTGTTCTTTTAAACAAGACGTTTTTAACATTCTGGTCTTGAGCTCAATACAATGTTTTTGGTCTTCAACTCAAAACAATCTCTCTCTCTCCCTCTCTCTCTCTCTCTCTCTCTCTCTCTCTTTTTTTTTCCTCTCTTGTTTGGTCTTGGACTCAAGACGTAATCATTTTTATTAGTCCTGACCTCAAGACTGTCTTTTTTTAGATAACCTAAATTTTGTTTTTTTTTCGAATCTAGAAACAGACATTTCTCAGTCGCTTTGCTTTACCTCTCTCGGTTCTCAATGAATTCTGTCTATCAGTGATAGCATCCTTTTTTAAGTAAGTCATTAACGTTGCCCTGAGATCATTTTAATTAGCCGTCACAAACGTCCATTTCAATTGCCATAAAGGTTGGTACTCTCAGAAGGACGGGTTGCCAATGGATGCGTCCTTGGCATTGATTTTGGCTAACCTTTGGATGAAATCGTGGGAGCCACAATTGAAATTACAGACACATAAATGAAAAAACCAAGGCACACTTGAGCATCTGTCGCAATTGCGAACACTATGTAACAGCACGTTACAGGGGTATTGATTGTAAAATTTGCTATAGATAGTTCCACGCAAAATGTTAACAAAACAGTAAAACAGAAAATGATAGTATGGAAAACCAGTTCTGGTTGTGCTCATTCTGTCGTGAAAATGATAAGACTAACACTGACCGTTCGTCGGAAACAAAGGTTTCTCTAAGATGTGTTGACGATATTTTGAGAACAGTTAAAGGTGACACCAAAGAGCTGTTAGATGCGGTCAATAACCTCCATCCAAATCTTTAATTTACATTAGAAACAACGGATGACCTATCAGTTTGCCATTTCAGGACATGTCAATTAGCGTACAACCGGAAGGTACAATTTTTTGCACATCGTATCAAAACTATCAGATACTGGAACAATTCTGAATTTTTGTAGCTGTGTACCCGTTCAGCATAACAAAACCATAATACAGGGAAAATACACCGCCTGTTCCGAGCCACCAGCATTGGAAAGCGGTCCATGAAGCATTGACAAAGAATGAAGAAATTATGGAACGTAATCAATATCCTAAGCATTGGGTAGGGAATATTGTCAAGGATACAATTAACCAGCTGCAAATGAAAAGAACAAAAAAAGACATAGATGTAGCGCGGGTGTAGACGTAAAACAACTGAAAAATACAGAGAAACAACAATTTGTTTTACAGTACAGAGGCAACATCTCTAATGAATTTGCAAAGAAGCTCAGTAAAATTCATCATGTACAGACGATTTTCACCACTCGGAAACTTAAGAGCTGTTTACCTAGCCTTAAGTCTAGCTTTGATAAGGATCTCAAATCCCACATGGTTCATGAACTCACTTGTAATGGATGCAAATCCATCTATGTAGGGCAGACATGCCGACATATTAGCAAAAGGGTTGCAGAGCATGCCAGGGCGGACTCGCCGATCAACCATCACTGACACCAGCCATCAACACGCGCAACGAATACCGAACACGAGAATTGACACTGAAAGCTTAGTTTTTAGATGAAAATCCAATTTGAAAGAAAGACACGTTTTGAAACGAGAATTTCGACTTTACAATTGAACAAAACCAAAGTAAGTTTAAAACAACTTAAGTAGGTTTTAAAATAGAAAACATTTTGATATGCATCTGTAACATCTGTAACATGACGATGAATTTAGAGTTCGAATACGTTCGAAAGATTTGGAAGATTAAAATTTTCAAGTTCCTGGTATTGAGTAATGAACTAATATTTTGGAGTTGATCCACTTTTTTCAATCGAATTTTTGAACTTTCGAAAATCCTTGATGTCAAAACCTGTCGCTATTTTTTTTCAATTCTGAAATTTTGATGGTATATTTTCCGACAGTATGAGTTAGAACAGTAATTTTTCGCTTTTTTGTATATATTGTTCGTTAAAAATTTTTCCGAACAAGCCGAATCCCATGTCAGACTAACATATGAGTAACAGTTCACGATCTCCGTATTTGTCGCGCGTGATTAGCTTTGTTTTTTGTTGCCTTATGTTTAATGCCTCCAGGGTAATCAATTTTTCAATGTCGCTGCAATGGTCAATGATTCGCCAATCAAAAACCTTTGGCAAACCGCAGTAGTCACTAACATTCTGCCCGACCGGTGAATCAAGTTTCCGTTGCAACTCTGGCCGACATAGGTGGATTCACATCTACTACGAAAACTTTCATAATGCACGTTCGATTTCAGATCTTTATCGAAACCCGACTTAAGCGAAAGCAAGCAAGTTTTCATTTTCCAAGTTGTAAAAATAATACTTTACCTAGATTTTTTTTGTAGTTTTTCTGGCAATTGCACGCTTAAATTGCCTCTGTATCGCAATAAAAAAGTAGGGCTTTCCTCTCAATTATTTTTCTTCAATGTAATATCTCTTTTCATGGTTTTTGAGGCATTCTGTTACCCTGCCACAAGTGTTTCGAGAGTTTCGTTTGAAAGTTTTTCAGGTCAAATTTCAGAGTATTATTTTTGCAACCATATATCTTGATTTGTTTTAAGTTCCTTGTCAAAACTTTTCCAATTACTCGTGCAACGGAAAAGCCTATTTACAGTGCCTTGCATTATATTTTTCTTATGTCGCAATGGGCAAAACTACGAAAATTTAAAATTGTAGAGGTGTCAGTAGGCTTGCAGCACCATTTTCTTGAAAGTCTGTTTGCGTTGCTTACACATATATTCTTGTCAAGAAAAGCCAGTTTGCCGTTTGCATCTACATTTTCTAATATTAGCTGCAAGTTTTCAGGCATTGCGTTAACTTTTTCGATCAAATCTTTGCTTGTTGATTGTGTGATACATAAATCATTGTCAATAAATGGTGCAAGATATCTTTTCTCTAAATTGGGTTCTTGTTTTTGACACTGTGTTGCAGTGACTACAGAACAAAAGAATATCCCTCATTATTGAATATTCTTCATTGCTTATATTATGGCACTTCGCGTGAAACCAATTTCCACATCGTTCACATTCAAGCTATTTTTCTCTTCCAAGCTATTTTTCTTGAATAATTGGAGCATTTCCCATTGGGATCTTTCTTCAAGCCTGGAATACAACTTTCTTCTTTTAGATTACCTTCGAACGATTTCTTCCAAATGTTTTCCAATATGACCGCCATAGATGCGCCCATTGCTAGGCCCTCAACATGGGAGTACAATTTATTGTTACTTCCGAAATGATCATTTGTCACAGCCAATTTTAACACTTTTAACAGAAGCTTTAATGTTCTCTGCGTGTTCACTTGAATAAAGGCACCTTAGACCTATTTCTATCGCTTCCGAAACACGCACATTTATGTATAAAGTTTTAAATTCTAAAATACTATCTGTTCGTTGTCATCATGCAGAATTAGCTCAAGTTCTTTACGTGCATCAAGTGTGGATCTTTCAATGTTTGTTCCTGAAAACTTCTCAAAAACTGGCATGAGAAATTTGTGGTAGCTAATCCCAGGAATCGAAAGAACCGCTCTCACTATGCGGAAAGAACCGCTCTCACTAGGCGTGTCTATTTTGTGAAATTTTTATGAACCATGGATACGAGCACCGATTGTTTGGAGTCTGTTGCATATTTGTTCATTTATCACAACCCATGCCGGAATAATGGTCTTGCAGAACTATTCATGTCCCCTGTAGAAACACAAATTTTGAAATAAGAAAATCTCACACAGCCTAACAGGCCGAATAATTTTGTTTTTTTTCGAATCTAGAAACAAACATTTCTCAGTCGCTTTGATTTACCTCTCTCGGTTCTCAATGAATTCTGTCTATCAGTGATAGCATCCTTTTTTCGAAATTCCTTGGCCAATTAAGTACCGGTTGTAATGTTCTAGCTGCTGAAGATCTGACCGCAATTGACTATTAGCCGTATCCATTTTCTCAGCGGCTTCGCTCTTCTTAGCAGCTTTAAAACTAAAATTGGCCAAACCCTGTTTATTAAAATCTATGGATCTTTCCTGTTCGGCATTTCCGACTGCCGCTGCCTTTAGATTATCTCTTAGCGCCCTGCACTTGGCTCTCAGTTTTTCTATTGATTCTCTTGTTGCCCTTTTGACATTATTACAATAGTTGCATAACTTTTGTCTAACCTCGGTAAGGTCTTTTTGAAGTAAAGAGATAGTACTCTTCAACGACTCTGGTTTCACACACTGGCTTTCCAGTTCCACTTCAGTATGTAAAACTTGGGGCCAAATATTGGGGTATGCTCGAACTTCTAAAGCAGACGCCTTCTGGGTTCAAAATAAACAAGATTCCACTCGATACACTCCTGGGGAAATCTCGGATATAATTTTCCGCAACCCGTGCACATAGTGTACATATTCAACGGTTTTTGTGGTCTTCCTGTCTGTTTTTTGGAACTAAACCCATTTTTGCTTCAAAATTTTATGCATATTTTTAGTTTTGACTTCAGAACATCCTTTTTTGGACTCAAGGCATATTCAATTTTTTGTTCTTTAAAACAAGACGTTTTTAACATTTTCGTCTTGAGCTCAATACAATGTTTTTGGTCCTGAATTCAAGACAATCTCTCTCTCTCCCTCTCTCTCTCTCTCTCTCTCTCTTTCTCTCCCTCTCTCCCTCTCGTGCTCTCGCTCTCTTTTTCCTCTCTTGTTTGGTCTTGGACTCAAGACGTATTCATTTTTATTAGTCCTGACCTCAAGACTGTCTTTTTTTAGATAACCTACAACTCTTTTTTATAAATACTTTTCTTGTTTTAGGCATTCAGTAAATAGTTAGTGGAAGATTATGCATACGTGTTCATGGTTTGGGGTCAGAGTTACTCAACAGTTGTTGCCATGATACTCAATGAACAACTCAAATCCTGAATAGATTATTAATTTAGGAAAAAATTTACCATACTGAATTATGAGGTAGTCTGCTAACAATCACACGCAATAGCTTTAGTTTTTAACCGAATGTATAAGATTTCGGTTTTTTAGTTCAATTGCATTTTATTTTGCTAGAAAATTTATTGTTGAAACTGGATTTTCCCATGTATAAGTTTCATCATGACTGTTTTTTCCAACCAAATCTCGGAAGGCTTCATACACTCATAATTCCTTTACTAATCTGGAGAATTGTTCGAGCAATTTGACTCTTTTTAAGTCTGGTGGTGATAAAAAGCCACCTGGCACTTCCATTAATCTCACCCGCTTTCCATGCAAAAAATCATTTTCCCCTAAAATTTTTAATATAAAATATTCAATTTAGTTTTTGTAGGGTCATTCATAATAAAATCTCTATTATTTTGACAAGTTTGTTTGCCTCAATCATCAAAGAAATAAATCACCAAAATTTCTTCAAAAAATGTGGTTTTGATGAAAGCAGTTTTGGATAACCTAGGGGTTCTTTAAAACGCAATATGTATCTTTGTGGAAGCTTTCCCAAATAGTTCTGCGTAAATTCTTACTTTGATTACCACATACCAAAATTTTTTTCTCCGATAGGTGAAACCAACAATAAATGCTAAACATACACAGCGCCTTCGCCCTCATCCTTTCTCTTGAAGCCTTGACTATGCACCTCGAGACCAGTGATTTTGATCATCTGTCGTAAACTTTTTTCCGTTATCGATCCGTTGAAAATACTATTCTCTGTCTCCTTTAATTTGGTTTTTCAATGAATTCTTTTCTTCATCAGTCACAGCCTTTTTTTCTACAACATTCTTCGGCCAAGTAATGCTTCTAAGGTTAAGCTGCTGAAGATCTGACCGCAATTGATTATTAGCCGTCTCCATTCTCTCGTCGAATTCGCTCTTCTTAGCAGCATTGAAATTAAAATCGGCCAAATCCTTTTTCATAAACCTATTGATTTCTCCTGTTTGGCTGCCGCTGCCTTTAGATTATCTCTTAGCGCCCTGCACTTGGCTCTCAGTTTTTCTATTGATTCTCTTGTTGCCCTTTTGACATTATTACAACAGTTGCATAACTTTTGTCTAACCTCGGTAAGTAAGGTCTTTTTGAAGTAAAGAGATAGTACTCTTCAACGACTCTGGTTTCACACACAGCTTTGCAGTTCCGCTTCAGTATATAAAACTCGGGGCCAAATATTGGGGTATGCCTGAACTTCTAAAGCAGATGCACTCGATGCACTCCTGGGGAAATCTCGGATTTAATTTTCCGCAACCCGTGCACATAGTGTACATATTAAACGTTTTTTGTGGTCTTCCTGTCTGTTTTTTGGAACTAAATCTATTTTTGCTTCAAAATTTTATGCATATTTTTAGTTTTGACTTCAGAACATCCTTTTTTAAATTCTTGGACTCAAGGCATGTTCAATTTTTTGTTCTTTTAAACAAGACGTTTTTAACATTCTGGTCTTGAGCTCAATACAATGTTTTTGGTCTTCAACTCAAAACAATCTCTCTCTCTCCCTCTCTCTCTCTCTCTCTCTCTCTCTCTCTTTTTTTCCTCTCTTGTTTGGTCTTGGACTCAAGACGTATTCATTTTTATTAGTCCTGACCTCAAGACTGTCTTTTTTTAGATAACCTAAATTTTGTTTTTTTTTCGAATCTAGAAACAGACATTTCTCAGTCGCTTTGCTTTACCTCTCTCGGTTCTCAATGAATTCTGTCTATCAGTGATAGCATCCTTTTTTAAGTAAGTCATTAACGTTGCCCTGAGATCATTTTAATTAGCCGTCACAAACGTCCATTTCAATTGCCATAAAGGTTGGTACTCTCAGAAGGACGGGTTGCCAATGGATGCGTCCTTGGCATTGATTTTGGCTAACCTTTGGATGAAATCGTGGGAGCCACAATTGAAATTACAGACACATAAATGAAAAAACCAAGGCACACTTGAGCATCTGTCGCAATTGCGAACACTATGTAACAGCACGTTACAGGGGTATTGATTGTAAAATTTGCTATAGATAGTTCCACGCAAAATGTTAACAAAACAGTAAAACAGAAAATGATAGTATGGAAAACCAGTTCTGGTTGTGCTCATTCTGTCGTGAAAATGATAAGACTAACACTGACCGTTCGTCGGAAACAAAGGTTTCTCTAAGATGTGTTGACGATATTTTGAGAACAGTTAAAGGTGACACCAAAGAGCTGTTAGATGCGGTCAATAACCTCCATCCAAATCTTTAATTTACATTAGAAACAACGGATGACCTATCAGTTTGCCATTTCAGGACATGTCAATTAGCGTACAACCGGAAGGTACAATTTTTTGCACATCGTATCAAAACTATCAGATACTGGAACAATTCTGAATTTTTGTAGCTGTGTACCCGTTCAGCATAACAAAACCATAATACAGGGAAAATACACCGCCTGTTCCGAGCCACCAGCATTGGAAAGCGGTCCATGAAGCATTGACAAAGAATGAAGAAATTATGGAACGTAATCAATATCCTAAGCATTGGGTAGGGAATATTGTCAAGGATACAATTAACCAGCTGCAAATGAAAAGAACAAAAAAAGACATAGATGTAGCGCGGGTGTAGACGTAAAACAACTGAAAAATACAGAGAAACAACAATTTGTTTTACAGTACAGAGGCAACATCTCTAATGAATTTGCAAAGAAGCTCAGTAAAATTCATCATGTACAGACGATTTTCACCACTCGGAAACTTAAGAGCTGTTTACCTAGCCTTAAGTCTAGCTTTGATAAGGATCTCAAATCCCACATGGTTCATGAACTCACTTGTAATGGATGCAAATCCATCTATGTAGGGCAGACATGCCGACATATTAGCAAAAGGGTTGCAGAGCATGCCAGGGCGGACTCGCCGATCAACCATCACTGACACCAGCCATCAACACGCGCAACGAATACCGAACACGAGAATTGACACTGAAAGCTTAGTTTTTAGATGAAAATCCAATTTGAAAGAAAGACACGTTTTGAAACGAGAATTTCGACTTTACAATTGAACAAAACCAAAGTAAGTTTAAAACAACTTAAGTAGGTTTTAAAATAGAAAACATTTTGATATGCATCTGTAACATCTGTAACATGACGATGAATTTAGAGTTCGAATACGTTCGAAAGATTTGGAAGATTAAAATTTTCAAGTTCCTGGTATTGAGTAATGAACTAATATTTTGGAGTTGATCCACTTTTTTCAATCGAATTTTTGAACTTTCGAAAATCCTTGATGTCAAAACCTGTCGCTATTTTTTTTCAATTCTGAAATTTTGATGGTATATTTTCCGACAGTATGAGTTAGAACAGTAATTTTTCGCTTTTTTGTATATATTGTTCGTTAAAAATTTTTCCGAACAAGCCGAATCCCATGTCAGACTAACATATGAGTAACAGTTCACGATCTCCGTATTTGTCGCGCGTGATTAGCTTTGTTTTTTGTTGCCTTATGTTTAATGCCTCCAGGGTAATCAATTTTTCAATGTCGCTGCAATGGTCAATGATTCGCCAATCAAAAACCTTTGGCAAACCGCAGTAGTCACTAACATTCTGCCCGACCGGTGAATCAAGTTTCCGTTGCAACTCTGGCCGACATAGGTGGATTCACATCTACTACGAAAACTTTCATAATGCACGTTCGATTTCAGATCTTTATCGAAACCCGACTTAAGCGAAAGCAAGCAAGTTTTCATTTTCCAAGTTGTAAAAATAATACTTTACCTAGATTTTTTTTGTAGTTTTTCTGGCAATTGCACGCTTAAATTGCCTCTGTATCGCAATAAAAAAGTAGGGCTTTCCTCTCAATTATTTTTCTTCAATGTAATATCTCTTTTCATGGTTTTTGAGGCATTCTGTTACCCTGCCACAAGTGTTTCGAGAGTTTCGTTTGAAAGTTTTTCAGGTCAAATTTCAGAGTATTATTTTTGCAACCATATATCTTGATTTGTTTTAAGTTCCTTGTCAAAACTTTTCCAATTACTCGTGCAACGGAAAAGCCTATTTACAGTGCCTTGCATTATATTTTTCTTATGTCGCAATGGGCAAAACTACGAAAATTTAAAATTGTAGAGGTGTCAGTAGGCTTGCAGCACCATTTTCTTGAAAGTCTGTTTGCGTTGCTTACACATATATTCTTGTCAAGAAAAGCCAGTTTGCCGTTTGCATCTACATTTTCTAATATTAGCTGCAAGTTTTCAGGCATTGCGTTAACTTTTTCGATCAAATCTTTGCTTGTTGATTGTGTGATACATAAATCATTGTCAATAAATGGTGCAAGATATCTTTTCTCTAAATTGGGTTCTTGTTTTTGACACTGTGTTGCAGTGACTACAGAACAAAAGAATATCCCTCATTATTGAATATTCTTCATTGCTTATATTATGGCACTTCGCGTGAAACCAATTTCCACATCGTTCACATTCAAGCTATTTTTCTCTTCCAAGCTATTTTTCTTGAATAATTGGAGCATTTCCCATTGGGATCTTTCTTCAAGCCTGGAATACAACTTTCTTCTTTTAGATTACCTTCGAACGATTTCTTCCAAATGTTTTCCAATATGACCGCCATAGATGCGCCCATTGCTAGGCCCTCAACATGGGAGTACAATTTATTGTTACTTCCGAAATGATCATTTGTCACAGCCAATTTTAACACTTTTAACAGAAGCTTTAATGTTCTCTGCGTGTTCACTTGAATAAAGGCACCTTAGACCTATTTCTATCGCTTCCGAAACACGCACATTTATGTATAAAGTTTTAAATTCTAAAATACTATCTGTTCGTTGTCATCATGCAGAATTAGCTCAAGTTCTTTACGTGCATCAAGTGTGGATCTTTCAATGTTTGTTCCTGAAAACTTCTCAAAAACTGGCATGAGAAATTTGTGGTAGCTAATCCCAGGAATCGAAAGAACCGCTCTCACTATGCGGAAAGAACCGCTCTCACTAGGCGTGTCTATTTTGTGAAATTTTTATGAACCATGGATACGAGCACCGATTGTTTGGAGTCTGTTGCATATTTGTTCATTTATCACAACCCATGCCGGAATAATGGTCTTGCAGAACTATTCATGTCCCCTGTAGAAACACAAATTTTGAAATAAGAAAATCTCACACAGCCTAACAGGCCGAATAATTTTGTTTTTTTTCGAATCTAGAAACAAACATTTCTCAGTCGCTTTGATTTACCTCTCTCGGTTCTCAATGAATTCTGTCTATCAGTGATAGCATCCTTTTTTCGAAATTCCTTGGCCAATTAAGTACCGGTTGTAATGTTCTAGCTGCTGAAGATCTGACCGCAATTGACTATTAGCCGTATCCATTTTCTCAGCGGCTTCGCTCTTCTTAGCAGCTTTAAAACTAAAATTGGCCAAACCCTGTTTATTAAAATCTATGGATCTTTCCTGTTCGGCATTTCCGACTGCCGCTGCCTTTAGATTATCTCTTAGCGCCCTGCACTTGGCTCTCAGTTTTTCTATTGATTCTCTTGTTGCCCTTTTGACATTATTACAATAGTTGCATAACTTTTGTCTAACCTCGGTAAGGTCTTTTTGAAGTAAAGAGATAGTACTCTTCAACGACTCTGGTTTCACACACTGGCTTTCCAGTTCCACTTCAGTATGTAAAACTTGGGGCCAAATATTGGGGTATGCTCGAACTTCTAAAGCAGACGCCTTCTGGGTTCAAAATAAACAAGATTCCACTCGATACACTCCTGGGGAAATCTCGGATATAATTTTCCGCAACCCGTGCACATAGTGTACATATTCAACGGTTTTTGTGGTCTTCCTGTCTGTTTTTTGGAACTAAACCCATTTTTGCTTCAAAATTTTATGCATATTTTTAGTTTTGACTTCAGAACATCCTTTTTTGGACTCAAGGCATATTCAATTTTTTGTTCTTTAAAACAAGACGTTTTTAACATTTTCGTCTTGAGCTCAATACAATGTTTTTGGTCCTGAATTCAAGACAATCTCTCTCTCTCTCCCTCTCTCTCTCTCTCTCTCTCTCTCTCTCTCTCTCTCTTTCTCTCCCTCTCTCCCTCTCGTGCTCTCGCTCTCTTTTTCCTCTCTTGTTTGGTCTTGGACTCAAGACGTATTCATTTTTATTAGTCCTGACCTCAAGACTGTCTTTTTTTAGATAACCTACAACTCTTTTTTATAAATACTTTCTTGTTTTAGGCATTCAGTAAATAGTTAGTGGAAGATTATGCATACGTGTTCATGGTTTGGGGTCAGAGTTACTCAACAGTTGTTGCCATGATACTCAATGAACAACTCAAATCCTGAATAGATTATTAATTTAGGAAAAAATTTACCATACTGAATTATGAGGTAGTCTGCTAACAATCACACGCAATAGCTTTAGTTTTTAACCGAATGTATAAGATTTCGGTTTTTTAGTTCAATTGCAATTTATTTTGCTAGAAAATTTATTGTTGAAACTGGATTTTCCCATGTATAAGTTTCATCATGACTGTTTTTTCCAACCAAATCTCGGAAGGCTTCATACACTCATAATTCCTTTACTAATCTGGAGAATTGTTCGAGCAATTTGACTCTTTTTAAGTCTGGTGGTGATAAAAAGCCACCTGGCACTTCCATTAATCTCACCCGCTTTCCATGCAAAAAATCATTTTCCCCTAAAATTTTTAATATAAAATATTCAATTTAGTTTTTGTAGGGTCTTTCATAATAAAATCTCTATTATTTTGACAAGTTTGTTTGCCTCAATCATCAAAGAAATAAATCACCAAAATTCTTCTTCAAAAAATGTGGTTTTGATGAAAGCAGTTTTGGATAACCTAGGGGTTTTTTAAAACGCAATATGTATCTTTGTGGAAGCTTTCCCAAATAGTTCTGCGTAAATTCATACTTTGATTACCACATACCAAAATTTTTTTCTCCGATAGGTGAAACCAACAATAAATGCTAAACATACACAGCGCCTTCGCCCTCATCCTTTCTCTTGAAGCCTTGACTATGCACCTCGAGACCAGTGATTTTGATCATCTGTCGTAAACTTTTTTCCGTTATCGATCCGTTGAAAATACTATTCTCTGTCTCCTTTAATTTGGTTTTTCAATGAATTCTTTTCTTCATCAGTCACAGCCTTTTTTTCTACAACATTCTTCGGCCAAGTAATGCTTCTAAGGTTAAGCTGCTGAAGATCTGACCGCAATTGATTATTAGCCGTCTCCATTCTCTCGTCGAATTCGCTCTTCTTAGCAGCATTGAAATTAAAATCGGCAAAATCCTTTTTCATAAACCTATTGATTTCTCCTGTTTGGCTGCCGCTGCCTTTAGATTATCTCTTAGCGCCCTGCACTTGGCTCTCAGTTTTTCTATTGATTCTCTTGTTGCCCTTTTGACATTATTACAACAGTTGCATAACTTTTGTCTAACCTCGGTAAGTAAGGTCTTTTTGAAGTAAAGAGATAGTACTCTTCAACGACTCGGGGCCAAATAAAACTCGGGGCCAAATATTGGGGTATGCCTGAACTTCTAAAGCAGATGCACTCGATGCACTCCTGGGGAAATCTCGGATTTAATTTTCCGCAACCCGTGCACATAGTGTACATATTAACCTTTTTTTGTGGTCTTCCTGTCTGTTTTTTGGAACTAAATCTATTTTTGCTTCAAAATTTTATGCATATTTTTAGTTTTGACTTCAGAACATCCTTTTTTAAATTCTTGGACTCAAGGCATGTTCAATTTTTTGTTCTTTAAAACAAGACGTTTTTAACATTCTGGTCTTGAGCTCAATACAATGTTTTTGGTCTTCAACTCAAAACAATCTCTCTCTCTCTCTCTCCCTCTCTCTCTCTCTCTCTCTCTCTCTCTCTTTTTTCCTCTCTTGTTTGGTCTTGGACTCAAGACGTATTCATTTTTATTAGTCCTGACCTCAAGACTGTCTTTTTTTAGATAACCTAAATTTTGTTTTTTTTCGAATCTAGAAACAGACATTTCTCAGTCACTTTGCTTTACCTCTCTCGGTTCTCAATGAATTCTGTCTATCAGTGATAGCATCCTTTTTTCGAAATTCCTTGGCCAATTAAGTACCGGTTGTAATGTTCTAGCTGCTGAAAATCTGACCGCAATTGACTATTAGCCGTATCCATTTTCTCAGCGGCTTCGCTCTTCTTAGCAGCTTTAAAAATAAAATTGGCCGAATCCTGTTTCATAAAATCTATTGATTTCACCTGTTCGGAATTTCCGACTGCCGCTGCCTTTAGATTATCTCTTAGCGCCCAGCACTTAGCTCTCAGTTTGTCCATTGATTCTCCCGATTCTCTTGGTCCCCTTTGACCTTATCACAATGGTTGCATAATTTTTGTCGAAGCTCGGTAAGGTCTTTTTGATGTAAACTGATAGTACTCTTAAACTTCTCTAGTTGCACATACTGGCGTAGCAGTTCCACTTTAGCATGAAAACCTCGAAGCCAATTTTTGGCCGCTGTCAGAAGTTCTAACGTAGACGCCTTCCAAGTGTGAGATAAACAAGACTGCACAAGGTGCACTCCTAGAAAAATCTCGAATAAAACTTGCCACGACTCGGGCATATAGCCATAGTGTACATATTTACAAATTTGTGGTTCTCGCTGCATGTTTTTTTTTAACTAACCTACTTTTTGCTCCTAAATTTTATCCATATTCTTAGTCTTGATCTCGAAAATTTTCTCTTTCGTAGTCTTAGGCTCAAGATATATTCAATTTTTGGCCTTGAAATTAAGACATATTCAATTTTGGTCTTGAATCCAAGACATTTTTTTGGTCTGGAATTCATGACTCTCTTTTGTCTCTCCCCTCTCTCTCTTCCTCTTTTTCTCAAAAAAATAATTCACCAAAATGTCTTTAAAAAATTTGGTTTTGATGAAAGCAGTTTTGGCTAAATTAGCGGTTCTTTTAAACGTAATATGTTTTTTTGTGGCAGCTTTCCCCAAATTGTTCCGATGTAAATTCTTGCTTTGATTACCACATACCAAAAATGTTTTTCTGCGATAGCTGAAACCCAAAATACATGCTCAACATACATAACGCCTTCGCCCTCTTCCTTTTTCTTGAAGCTTTGACTATGCAGCTTGAGATCAGTGGCTTTGATCATCTGTCGTAAAGGTTTTTCCGTTATTGACCTTTTGAAAAGACTATTCTCTGTCTCATTTAATTCGGTTTTTCAAGGTGTTATTTTCTTCATCTGTCACAGTATTTTTTAATACAACATTCTTTGGCCAAGTAATGCTTGTAATGTTAAGCTGCTGAGGATTTGACCGCAATTGATTATTAGCCGTCTCCATTCTCTCGTCGAATTCGCTCTTCTTAGCAGCATTGAAATTAAAATCGGCCAAATCCTGATTCATAAAATCTATTGATCTCTCCTGTTCGGCATTTCCGACTGCCGCTGCCTTTAGATTATCTCTTAGCGCCCTGCACTTGGCTCTCAGTTTTTCTATTGATTCTCCTGTTGCCCTTTGACATTATCACAATGGTTGCATAATTTTTGTCGAAGCTCGGTAAGGTCTTTTTGATGTAAAGTGACAGTACTCTTAAACTTCGCCAGTTGCACATACTAGCGTAGCAGTTCCACTTTAGTCTGAAAACCTCGGGGCCAATTATTGGCGGCTGTCAGAAGTTCTAACGTAGACGCCTTCCGAGTGTGAGATAAACGAGATTGCACTTGGTGCACTCCTAGAAAAATCTCGAATAAAACTTGCCACGACTCGGGCATATAGCCATAGTGTACATATTTACAAATTTGTGGGTTCCTGCTGCATGTTTTTTTGAGCTAAACTCCTCTTTGCTCCTAAATTTTATCCATATTTTTAGTCTTGACCTCGAAAATTTTCTCTTTCGTAGTCTTAGGCTCAAGATATATTCAATTTTTGGCCTTGAAATTAAGACATATTCAATTTTGGTCTTGAATCCAAGACATTTTTTTGGTCTTGAATTCACGACAGTCTCTCCCCTCTCTCTCTCTTTCTCTTTTTCTCTCTCCATATCTCTCTCTCTCTCTCTCTCTCTCTCTCTCTCTGTCTCTTTCTCTCCCTCTCTCCCTCTCGTGCTCTCGCTATCTTGTTCTTCCCTTGTTTGTTCTTACACTCAAAACGTATTCATATTCTTAGTCTTGACCTCAAGTCTTTCTTTTTCAGAATACTGACGATTTTTTTCGTCAATCTGTTTTTTGTTCTCGGCGTTCATTTTGAGTTAAGGATTTTTCTGAGAAAATGATTATACATATGTGTTCCTGTTACGCAACCGTTGTTTCAAACAAGCTTCTTCCCAAGATGCTTGTTTAAAATGTTTCCAAGATGATTGCTCTCAGTTGTTTTAACGATTATGATTAAATGACTATACATACGTTTTCTCGTTATGTGGTTAGGATTACGCAAAAGTTGTTTCCAAGATGCTCAGTTAACAACTCAAATCCATAATACATTGATTTAACAAAAATTTTACATACCGAAATGTGATGTAATCTGCTAACACTCACACGGCATTATCCTTAGATTTTAAAGGAATCTATAAAGTTCCGGTTTTTAAATTAAATTTATATTTACTGTGCTAGAGAAATTTCTTGTTGAAACTGGTTGTTCCAATATATAAATTAATCATAACTGTTTCTCATCCGAATTCTGGAACGCTTCTCGACTGATAATTCTTTACTATTTTGGCGAAATATTTGAGCAGTTTGATTCTGTTTTAAGTCTGATGTTGAGAAAAGGCAACGATGTGGGCTTTGATTACTAGAATTTAAGATATTATTCATCAGCCATTGCTACACTTAATGATTGAACTTCTTCAGCGTCACTCCACAGTGTTGATTACTGCTGCCTTCGAATTTGACATTTCGTTATAGCGAGTTACATGCAGCGATTGTATAATTATGATAGAAAATTTTGGTAAAAAGGTCCAAATATTCAGTAGAAGAAAAGTTCTCTGACCCTGTATTTACACACGAACTACTGTTCAAAAAGGAAACTAGTTAAATTTTTAATTAATTGATAATTTATGGACATATAAAACGGATCCTAATCTTTCAACGTGAGCTCCTTGATCAAAATTCGTTACTGAAGGACCCATGACAATTTTGGATGTTTCAATCAAGGTTTGAATTTTCAATGGTTGAAACTCGCGTTGAAGTCTTCGAATCGTGACGAAAAAAGTTGCCCTCACTTTCTGTAGTTCGAAATTAAAATTAACAATAACGCTTGAGAGAAACATTTCCTTAATTACTTTAAAATTACCAGTGGCCAGTTCAAATTTTTTCTTGAGTATGAAAAACCTGGAGATTCTATTACTCATACCTGCTGTCCATGCAAAAATTGTTTTTCCTCTGGAATTTCCAAAAGAAAATCTTCAATTTTGTTTTTTGGGCAACTTTTTTCCCCTGATAAAGGACGTTGTTGCCAAAATTTTTTGCAAGGTCGTTCTTATTAAACTTTTGAATGATTTGACTAGTTTGCTTGCCTCAATCTTCAAAGGAATAGTTCGCGAAGTCCTCTTCTAAAAGTGTGGTTTAAAAGAAAACGGTTTCGGGAATACCTGGGGGTTCTTTAAAACGCAATATGTTTATTTTTGGCAGCTTTCCCTACTTGTTCCGACGTAAATTCTAGCGTTGATTACTACATTTCTAATATAGTTTTCTCCTATAGTTGAAACCCACTCTACAGGCTCAGTCTACACAGCACCTTCGCCTTCGTCCCTTTTCATGAAGCTTTGACTATGCTCCTCTAGATCAGTGGTTTCAATCGCCTGCTTTAAAATTTTTTCCTTTAGCAACCTGTTGGTTTAAAAGGTCGGAACTCCAAAACCGGGTATGGCAAATTTTTTTGCCAAACATTCAATCGAGGTCCCTCATTTAAATTGTAAAATGATGTTAGGAGTCTTGAGTTCAAAGGCGATATAGTCTTGACTGTCGTTATTTTTGAGTGCAGACATTTTATATGGCGCTTCATACATGCAACATTGTAATTATATGTCTGGCTGAACCTCAGCTCAAATTAAGCTACCATTTTCTATTGTTTTTGATACTCGAATTATGTTATCGCTATTTCCAATGTGATCCAAATAACAGATTTTTTTCAAACGGTATTGTTAATATCGTATCTGTGTGGTTTAATACAATGTGAAGGAGAAGAAAAAGGTCTGCATTGCCAGATACAAACATAGTGAACCTCCATCGTTCGATGCTCTGGACACTAAAATAAGTTTTTAACCTCTCAGGTACCAACTTTTACCAACAACTAGACCCTGTAGCTAATTTTGGTTTCTTCTGATCACATTGAAGTTTTTCTTCAGTAATTTTTTTGCTACTTGCTTTTTCTCCAGTTTTGGAATTTTTGTTTGTGCTGCTTTCGTTCCAATTTTCTCTCATTCATCTTCTCTCTCAACCTCTCACATTGCTTGCCTTCTTTCGCCCCTTAGGGTTTCAAGCTCTGATTATTTAGCTTCATTCTCAGATGCGTTTTTCATATCTTTTAGCGGATTATTAGCATAGTCGGCTTCAATTTATTTTTAAGTTATAAGTTAATTTTACTGTCCGAGGATGATTTTACCTGAATTATGTCATAATCGTTTAAGCTGTCCGAAAAATTTTTTACTCCGCATTAACTGTAAGTTTTCCTTTTGACTGAGGCTACGGCGTAAATGGCTTTTCTCTTGTTTTATATTTTTTATTTGCTCTTAAATTCCTCTTTTTACCTTCAAGCATTTTATTAAAATCGTTTATAAGTTCATCAATTGTGTATGGTCCTTCATGGAAAGAAGTATTTTTTCATGTTTCTACTTTTTTACCGTTGGGTTGAAAAAAAAACACCTCTCCTATTATGTACTTCGGTCCATACTTACTGCGATCATAGTAGGTTTTCTGGCGTTCTTGTTTGACATCCATAAACTCTCGCATCAACTGATGCGTTTACTGCAACTTTTGTTTAATTGGGATTATTATTGTTTTATTGGGATTTGCGTTATGTTATGTAATTTAGATGCAGTAAGCAGGTAGTTACAGTGGAAAAACAAATACCTCATACGCTGAACTATCTCTTGTTAAACCATGAATTGATGATCGGTAGGCCATCATCTCTAATGGTAGATCAAATGTCCACTCATATTGGTATTGGCCTACGTATTGGTAGAGGCATTCTTCTAGTGTTCGGTTTCTTCCATCAATCATCGCGTTCCCTTGTGGGTTGTAAGATGTCGTAGATGTCATCTATATTGCTATTTTACTGCAAAGATTACGAAAAAATTTTCTATGAAAGTTTGACCTTTGGTAACTGTGCAGGTTAACTGGACATCCGAATACCACTACCAAGTGTTCACCAAACGCCCTTTCCACGGTTATTGCCTCTTGATTGGGTAAAGCTCGGCTTCATACAAATTACTGATTTGATCTCCAATGAGCAATATGTACTCGTTTCCCTAAGATTCGGGAAGCAAACACAATATGGTGCTAAAATGATGCTTCACAAAACCTTATCTTCAATTCACTGACCGCAATTTTTCACTCTCTACTCCATTCGATTTTATTTGATTCTTTCATTAACCTCTAGAGAGTTTATGCTGTTTTTGCGAAACCCGGAATAAATTTTCTATAACAGACCTCACTGCCCTAAAGCCCTGAAAGGCCTTGACGTTCTTCGTTGCGGATGGCTCGTTCATTCTTTGTACCGCTCTTACTGTTTCTTTTTCGACCTTATCTCCACTCTTGGAAAAAATGTGCTCAAAGGAAGCTGACATTCTTTTCTAAAACTTTGCTCTTTCCAAATTACTCCCAAAAACGATAACGTCATCAGGATAAATTAGAGCGATTTCGTAAGATTGGCAGCAAAATTAATTCCATTAAGTTTTGAAAAGCTCCTGGCGTAGACACTAGTCCCATAGGAAGTATTTTCCACTTAAACAACCCCAGATTTGTTGTAAAAGCTGTTAAACTTTGACTCTATCCTTCGCGCGCCATTTGAAAGTATCCCGACAAAAGATTTATGTTCAAGAAGTACATGTTTTCCTCCAGCGAATCATTACCTCTTTATTTCGCGGTAACGGCCAGCATGTTTTCTATATTTGTTTTTTTAACCCACGATAGCCTACAATTAAACAATTGTTTACCTCTGCTTTAGTAACATTAATGATGGCACTGCCCCATCGGAGTGTTGGTTCGATTAATTAATCTCGTTCCAAGTCTTTAAAAATCGTTTTCTTGGTTTTTCTTGTCTCAAGTCTCAGCCGCCATATGCACGTCAGAAAGGTGGCGCATCTTTTTACAAATTTGTTTTTTGATTAGTTCAAGCTCAAAATCCAATATCGTTTGAATTTCGCAAAAATACTGGTTCCTATTTTGTGCAGAGTGCTCTCACTTAAGTCATATCCTCACAGGTTAGGTTCATTGAAACAAAATTTACAAATTTTTCGAAATCAATTTTCATCTCCTGATTTTGGTATTTGGATCAGGGCTGTTTGGCTGAATTTTTGAAATCCTCTCAGTATTTTGGGCACATGCGGTTCTCGTTTTTTTTAAAAATTTCCTGTGTTCTAATGTGGGCTTCAAAACTCGAACACGTATGACATCGCCAATCATGTCATTTAAGCGTCTCGCTATTAGTAAGTCTTCGAACTCTTTTATGTTTTAGATAATGATTTCAGTTTGTCTTGTTTTCTTACCTTCATCATCAACAATGTTAAAATTATTGAAAACTTGGCACGACGAGGTAGTTGTTCTTGATCCACTGCTGCAATTAAATACAGATTTTTCATACGTTTCTGTGATGGTAATAATTGTACAGTTTACCCAATTTATCCGCAGATTAGTTCATTGTTTCTTGGATTCAAAATACTATCAAAATTGTTAAAGAAGTGCATGCCTAATAAACAAGGCATTATCTCAATAACTTCCTGTGCGTTGGCAATAGAAACTGTTTTTTAAAAATTGAAATTGAACACGGATAGCTGTTGACCCCTTTACAGGCATTTCCTTGTAATTTGCAGCTTATATATAATGTTTTCTGAGGCACATTCTGATTTGGCTAGTTTGTCCCAGTTGCTTATCGCGTGTGTTGCTTATAGGATTAACACTAATTCCACTATCAATTAAAGCCATTATCAGTTTGTCTTTAATCATTTTTGAACTGAATTGATTCCGCCTTGTTTCCGCCATGGACTGTTTCCACCATCAACTGGTTGTTCCTACTGGAATGTTTCCACACTGCTATGTCTCTATGTAGCCCGCTATGTCATTTATCCGCAGATTAGTTCATGGTTTCTTGGATTGAAAATACTTTCGAAACTGTTAAAGAAGTGCATGCCTAATAAACAAGGCATTATCTCAATAACGTCCTGTGCGTTGGCAATAGAAACTGTTTTTTAAAAATTGAAATTGAACACGGATAGCTGTTGACCCCTTTACAGGCATTTCCCTGTGATTTGCAGCTTATATATTATGTTTTCTGAGGCATATTCTGATTTGGCTAGTTTGTCCCAGTTGCTTATCGCGTGTGTTGCTTATAGGATTAACACTAATTCCACTATCAATTAAAGCCCTTATCAGTTTGTCTTTAATCATTTTTGGACTGAACTGTTTCCGCCTTTTTTCCGCCATGGACTGTTTCCGCCATCGACTGGTTGTTCCTACTGGAATGTTTCCACACTGCTATGTCTTTATGTAGCCCGCTATGTCATTTATCCGCAGATTAGTTCATTGTTTCTTGGATTGAAAATACTTTCGAAACTGTTAAAGAAGTGCATGCCTAATGAACAAGGAATTATCTCAATAACGTCCTGTGCGTTGGCAATAGAAACTGTTTTTTTAAAAATTGAAATTGAACAAGGATAGCTGTTGACCCCTTTACAGGCATTTCCCTGTAATTTGCAGCTTATATATAATGTTTTCTGAGGCACATTCTGATTTGGCTAGTTTGTCCCAGTTGCTTATCGTGTGTGTTGCTTATAGGATTAACACTAATTCCACTATCAATTAAAGCCATTATCAGTTTGTCTTTAATCATTTTTGGACTGAACTGTTTCCGCCATGTTTCCGCCATGGACTGTTTCCGCCATCGACTGGTTGTTCCTATTGGAATGTTTCCACACTGCTATGTCTTTATGTAGCCCGCTATGTAGTTTATCCGCAGATTAGTTCATTGTTTCTTCGATTGAAAATACTTTCGAAACTGTTAAAGAAGTGCATGCCTAATAAACAAGGCATTATCTCAAAAACGTCCTGTGCGTTGGCAATAGAAACTGTTTTTTAAAAATTGAAATTGAACACGGATAGCTGTTGACCCCTTTACAGGCATTTCCTTGTAATTTGCAGCTTATATGTAATGTTTTCTGAGGCACATTTTGATTTGGCTAATTTGTCCCAGTTGCTTATCGCGTGTGTTGCTTATAGGATTAACACTAATTCCACTATCAATTAAAGCCATTATCAGTTTGTTTTTAATCACATTTGGACTGAACTGTTTCCGTCTTGTTTCCGCCATGGACTGTTTCCACCAACAACTGGTTGTTCCTACTGGAATGTTTCCACACTGCTATGTCTTTATGTAGCCCGCTATGTCATTTATCCTCAGATTAGTTCATTGTTTCTTGGATTCAAAATACTATCAAAATTGTTAAAGAAGTGCATGCCTAATAAACAAGGCATTATCTCAATAACGTCCTGTGCGTTGGCAATAGAAACTGTTTTTTAAAAGTTGAAAATGAACACGAATAGCTCTTGACCCCTTTACAGGCATTTCCCTGTAATTTGCAGCTTATATATTATGTTTTCTGAGGCACATTCTGATTTGGCTAGTTTGTCCCAGTTGCTTATCGTGTGTGTTGCTTATAGGATTAACACTAATTCCAATATCAATTAAAGCCATTATCAGTTTGTCTTTAATCATTTTTGGACTGAACTGTTTCCGCCATGTTTCCGCCATGGACTGTTTCCGCCATCGACTGGTTGTTCCTACTGGAATGTTTCCACACTGCTATGTCTTTATGTAGCCCGCTATGTAGTTTATCCGCAGATTAGTTCATTGTTTCTTCGATTGAAAATACTTTCGAAACTGTTAAAGAAGTGCATGCCTAATAAACAAGGCATTATCTCAATAACGTCCTGTGCGTTGGCAATAGAAACTGTTTTTTAAAAGTTGAAAATGAACACGAATAGCTGTTGACCCCTTTACAGGCATTTCCCTGTAATTTGCAGCTTATATATTATGTTTTCTGAGGCACATTCTGATTTGGCTAGTTTGTCCCAGTTGCTTATCGTGTGTGTTGCTTATAGGATTAACACTAATTCCACTATCAATTAAAGCCATTATCAGTTTGTCTTTAATCATTTTTGGACTGAACTGTTTCCGCCATGTTTCCGCCATGGACTGTTTCCGCCATCGACTGGTTGTTCCTACTGGAATGTTTCCACACTGCTATGTCTTTATGTAGCCCGCTATGTAGTTTATCCGCAGATTAGTTCATTGTTTCTTCGATTGAAAATACTTTCGAAACTGTTAAAGAAGTGCATGCCTAATAAACAAGGCATTATCTCAATAACGTCCTGTGCGTTGGCAATAGAAACTGTTTTTCAAAAATTGAAATTGAACACGGATAGCTGTTGACCCCTTTACAGGCGTTTCCTTGTAATTTGCAGCTTATATATAATGTTTTCTGAGGCACATTCTGATTTGGCTAGTTTGTCCCAGTTGCTTATCGTGTGTGTTGCTTATAGGATTAACACTATTTCCACTATCAATTAAAGCCATTATCAGTTTGTCTTTAATCATTTTTGGACTGAACTGTTTCCGCCTTGTTTCCGCCATGGACTGTTTTCACCATCAACTGGTTGTTCCTACTGGAATGTTTCCACACTGCTATGTCTTTATGTAGCCCGCTATGTCATTTATCCGCAGATTAGTTCATTGTTTCTTGGATTGAAAATACTTTCGAAACTGTTAAAGAAGTGCATGCCTAATAACCAAGGCATTATCTGAATAACGTCCTGTGCGTTGGCAATAGAAACTGTTTTTTTAAAAATTGAAATTGAACACGGATAGCTGTTGACCCCTTTACAGGCATTTCCCTGTGATTTGAAGCTTATATATTATGTTTTCTGAGGCACATTCTGATTTGGCTAGTTTGTCCCAGTTGCTTATCGCGTGTGTTGCTTATAGGATTAACACTAATTCCACTGTCAATTAAAGCCATTATCAGTTTGTCTTTAACCATTTTTGGACTGAACTGTTTCCGCCTTGTTTCCGTCATGGACTGTTTCCGCCATCGACTGGTTGTTCCTACTGGAATGTTTCCACACTGCTATGTCTTTATGTAGCCCGCTATGTCATTTATCCGCAGATTAGTTCATTGTTTCTTGGATTGAAAATACTTTCGAAACTGTTAAAGAAGTGCATGCCTAATAACCAAGGCATTATCTGAATAACGTCCTGTGCGTTGGCAATAGAAACTGTTTTTTTAAAAATTGAAATTGAACACGGATAGCTGTTGACCCCTTTACAGGCATTTCCCTGTGATTTGAAGCTTATATATTATGTTTTCTGAGGCACATTCTGATTTGGCTAGTTTGTCCCAGTTGCTTATCGCGTGTGTTGCTTATAGGATTAACACTAATTCCACTGTCAATTAAAGCCATTATCAGTTTGTCTTTAACCATTTTTGGACTGAACTGTTTCCGCCTTGTTTCCGTCATGGACTGTTTCCGCCATCGACTGGTTGTTCCTACTGGAATGTTTCCACAATGCTATGTCTTTATGTAGCCCGCTGAAAATGAAGACCTGCCATCTCCAGCTAGTTCCCGTTCGAATACGGAAAATTTTGTTTCAAACGGCTTCAGCTCCCACAATCGAAACAATTCCTGCTTTCTCTGGTTGTATCTTTTTGTTGACCACAACGGCAATATTTTTCTTTCCCAAAAGTCTTTGCCGCCTGTGGCTGCTTGGCACAACTCTCGTGAGACCAATCTCAACTTCTGTTTTTGCCTACTGGTGTTGGCAATCGCTGTCTACTTTCGCTGTCTACAGTAGACTTTTGGAGATACACTTTTAAGGCCAACGTCTGCAAATCATGAAGAACATCTGTTAATTTTTCAGCAGGCTACTGAAACCTCCTAGCTAGCCTTCCCAGAAAAAAAGTGTTTTCTCATTTTAATGTTGTCTGAAAGTTCTTATGGTCTCACCATAGCTGTTTCTAGTGTCCTCTGAAAGTGTGCGATGGATGTCAATAGCTATTTTCTGTAACCTTAGCGAAAAATAATGTGACCGTTCATCATTTTTGGTCTTGTCGTCATTTACTGTTTCTTTTCTTTGCCCCTTTTGAAGTTGTGACAAGAGCTCAAAGTTTGTAACCTAACTAGTCAAATCAATTGATCCCATAAAGGGTTACAGTAACAGCGTTTTTGAGTAGTAGCGCGCCATCCGTATTTTATATCAAAGCTGTTGTTATTCAATTTACTTCAATAAGTCTGTTCAAAACCCGACAAATTTTGACACTGAAACTCAACATTTTTTAATCTTATCTTCCAAATCTTTACATAACGCAACAAAAATCGGTCTTGAATGATATTTTTATGGTAAAACTATCTCAAATTCAAATACATTTAGTTTTGAACGCTATTTTGCTATCCAAAAAAATTTACTACTCGACATCAGTTGATGAAAAAACGATGAATTTAGAAAACACTAATATGTTTTTAATGATGAACTGATCCCAATTCGTGCCTTGATAACTAGTAAATTGAGGAGATGGGAATATGTTGGCAATGTTTTTACTGGTAATAGGAAAAGTTATGCGGGACAATGAAAAGACTGTATTCAAAAATCTGTACAAGTTCCAAAAGTGGGAAACTGATCTATTCTCTGATGTATGTAAGAAATTAAAAATCTTGCTTTTTGAAAGATTTGGACATCTGAGGCTTCAATTTGCGCATTGATCTTTCTCTTGTATGCTGAACTAATTTGAACCACTGTGGTAACAGTGAGTGAAATCTGGGCCCTGAAATTGAACTCAAATTTTTTTCAAAGTGTCGGAAAAGTATAAACAAAATTTTCGCGTTGCTCATATTAACATTCAAAATGTATCTGTAAAGCGTATGCAACTGAATCTTTTGTTAATGACATGGGAAAAAAAGCTATTGCGGGTATATCAAAAGCTGCTTGACAGCAGATGATGAAAATTTCTTAACGAATGTAGCTCACAAAACTCATGGACTATTGAGATGTGATAAAAGTGAAATAAACTCAGAAAAGAAAGGTGGTGACGTCATCCTTTTGTGCCCTTAAAACTTGCTCTGAAAGAACGTAAGGATTTAACCCTGTTTGATCAATCAAACTATGACTCAAAAAAAGTCAAGTCTAAAATGCGTTTGAGTCAATTATGATCAATTATTGACTAATATAATTGATCATAATTGACAACGTTTGATCAATTATTGACTAATATAGACAATTCAGCTTGCGAATCCATTCCTTTTCATTATATTGGGTGATTATAACATAGATTACCTTAATCTTCTTGATAAACAAAAACTGGACTCAGTTGTTTACCCTATGGTTGCACAATATTTTTCCAAATTTACCTACGCTTGAACATAAGACAACAAAATCTCAGATTGGTTACATTTTAACCGAAAACATTGCTGAAGATAAAAGTTTTGACAGATTAAAAGTGTTTGACAGACCTTTCAAAGCCGACATTTTTGCTTCTTTAGTTTTTACCGCAGTAAACATCGGAAAACAAAAAAGCATCATATCAAAAGTATTTGCATGGAAAAGTTTGTTAAATTCTTGTTTTGCAAATTAGTGTCAGAAATGTTAGGTTGACTAGTGTGCAATAGTTTTTACTAAATCATCAACATCATTGAAATATTTGAAAATTTTCATTCGACGGGATGGCAGAAACTCGCGGCTCATTGTCCTCCTCCTCAATTCTTGTGAGTGCTTCTATATTTAATGCTCTTTCTAAAGCTTTGACTATAGTCGTGTCCGCATCGCCTAAATTGTTTCTCAGGTCAAGTCGCACCTGACTGTTTTTATGCATTTGAGGAATCCCCTCATAATGATAGGTTCTCTTATCTCAGTAGACTCTTGTGGGTACAATTTCAGGGCTGTCATGTTTAAGTCGGGGTGATTACTTATCCGAGAAAAACTCTGAGCCTCTAACCTATCGGTTAAAGGGAATGCAGAGACAAATCTTGTAACCAATTAGTTTAAATAGATTTGATTGGTGGCAACAGTGGCAATAGGCACAAACTTGCTTCATTTATTTACCCTGTTATCAGTGTCTTTTTAAATTTCATGCAATCATCTCTACTTACAACACCTCTGATTTTTGGTGACATGTGATGTTTACTAGCAGTTACCATGTGTATCAATCAGAATGTTAAAATCAGATTTATCAATTCAGAAGCTAAAACGGATTAGCTCTGGGCAACATTAGTAAAATTGGCACGTAAAATTAGCCTTGTTTCCTCAACAAGTTTAAAATCATCAAGTGCATGGAATCAAGTGCGTATTCCAACAATAAATATTATACATTTGACAGTTTTTACGTAAAAAATTTTGGCGGAAAGGAACAAGGTAAGAAAACTTGGTAGGACTCTGTTCCAAAACTAGAGCACTTTAAAAAAATGAAAAAAGCGTAGAAACGTTCAGTAGTCCCATATGAAAAAAAGTAATTGAGCTTTGGATGAATCCTCTTTTGCAGCTATCGGTACCATCTGAAACAAAAGAAACATTTTTGAAGAGAAAAACAATCCAGTTTTGTCCTAATGACAGAAATGACAGTAGTGGAAAAACAGGGTTCCAGCCACCAGTAAATTTGGCCCATTTCTCCATACGCTAACCGCATTTGTCGAAATGGGCCAAATTGTACTGCTAACTGAAATCCTTGTTTTATCCACTACTCTAGATCCCCTCTAGATCTATCGTTTCCCGTCTCACTTAGTGTTATCATATAAAATTAATAAAAAGCTTCGTATATCCCCCCAATCAATATTTAATCAATCTAAATCAAAAACTTTCTGTCTCCTTTGGCGTAGTGGTTAAATCATCGAGTCTAGTTAAGTTGATTCAGCAAACGGAAGGTTTGGGGTTCCCTCCTCACTGACTCCACTGAACGTCCCCCGACTCTGATGAAATACTATGAAACTAAGTGAGGTAAAAAAAAACAAATTCACAGTTCTTAAAAAGGATGATCCCTGCGCTGTGAGACTGTATATGGGACACACTGTGATGAGTATACAGTCAAAAACACTGAGATCGGTGGAAACACAGTGATTAGTGTTTTTCAGTATAACTAATCAGTGAAACTGCTTCGCAGATGAGACCGTGTAACAAGCACGTAAAACCAAATCAGTGAAACTGCTTCGCAGATCAGACCGTGTAACAAGCACTTAAAACCAAATCAGTAAAACTGCTTCGCAGATTGCGAAAATTGATGGAAACACTCCCTGGATAACTTGAACAAAAAACCAGCTTAACTCTTTTATAGGTTTTTAAATTTTTCCAATATTTTGCGAATCTTTTTTCAAGAGCAAAATCGCCCCTATCGGAGTGATGCCCCAGTACAAAATCACTATTTATCGCGCTTAAAGAGTGATTTCCCTTTTTTAAATAACTTTTAAAGTCATCTAAACTTTTTAATAAATTCTTTTTTTTTGTTTTTTTTTCTTTATTTTTTAATTTAAATTATATATACTCTTCAATAAATTTATATTCTCTGTTACTTTTTCTATATTTATTCCATTATCAATAAGAAATGATACAAAATTATAATATTTACACAAACAACTTTCCCCAGTTTGGGTAATAACAGAATGGAAACCAGTTCCTCTGATCTGGGTACCAGCTCCGCCGATCTTTCACTTAAATTTCTACTAAACCCTCTAGTTAATTCTACATCTGGATGTTGTTTCTTTACAAAAGCTTTTATCCCATCATATCTCACAACAGAAGGACAAAATAGGCAATTAACGAGTCAGAGTTAATGCTAGAGTTGGAGTTAGAGTTGGAGTTATAGTTGGAGTTAGAGTTAGAGCTAATGCTAGAGTTAGAGTTAATGCTAGAGTTAGAGTTAGAGTTAATGCTAGAGATAGAGCTAGAGTTAGAGTTATAGTTAATGCTAGAGTTAGAGTTAATGCTAGAGTTAGAGCTGGAGTTGGAGTTAGAGATAGAGTTAGAGTAAGATATACAGTTATAATTAATACTAGAGCTGGAGAAAGAACAATCAGTTTTCATTGGCGAAGCAAGTTCCTTGATACAAATACCAATTAATGTTTTATCACCACATGCACAATTACTATTTTTATCTTCATGATATATTGAATAAAGTAAAGCTAAATTAAAAGGGAGTCCACATTTATGTTTACCTTCTAAACATTTTATTATCATTTATAATTAGTCAAATTTCAATTATACCCAACATATTTAGCCAAGATTTCAATTACATCTTTAGTATTATCTTTAGACGCGATACACTCTGTTAAATATTTTTCCCAATCGTATTGACTGTATTAGTTTTATATCTTCTATCTAAAATCACTTCAAGGTCTAATTCCGTTTTATCTCTAACAAAATTTATAATTGCATCTCTAAATTCTTCATTATTTCCATATAGTCTGCTTAAATACCTTCGTCCCTCTTTATTTAAAATTCCAGTCTCTTCATCTATATATTCTTCTTGTATCTTTTCGATAAACTGATTTCTCTGCTTTTCTTCCCCTAATCCGAAATGGTGAAACATGGACGAAGTCCCATTAACTAATGTACTTGCTCTATTCAATATATTACTTGCACTCGCTGCCACATGTCCAGCAGCTTTTACTGTTGTATCGGGACTCATATAATTATATATCATAAAACATGTACCTATATTGCCTAAAAAAGTTGATATTAATCTAAAACCATCTGCTTTAATCATTTTTTTTGTTAAAACATCATTCTGTATTTTAATACCTTTTAATGTAAGAAATTTATTAAAGTAGAACTGATAATTATTATGATTAATAGTATTTCTATCCATAACATTTATCATGAGTGGTTTCATATATGCTATAAGTTTATTTTTGTCTTCATTTTCTAATTAATCTTTTAAACTAAGAGCTTTTAAATCAAGGAAATCAACTCTCGAGTCATATATCATAGTTCTATTCATATCAATAATAATAACAGTATTCTCTTTCCTATTATATTTAATTATACCATAACGAAGTTCATCTGACATTCCGTCTGTACAATTATAATAGTTGCTTATAAACTCACTAATTATTTTATTGAAGTTATGTTCACATGTATATATTTCATTAAAATTTTTAAATAGATCAACTCCATTATAAGTTGCTAAATAAATATTATCACAACACATTCTTGCTGTATTAATTATTTGAGCTGGTTTGTGACACATTACAATCATTTGAATATTATAATGTCTTTCTTCTGTGAAATAATAAGCTATATCCTTATTTAACTTATCACCCATATCATCAAGAACAATTACATTATCTTTGAATTTAGATTTATTTTTTGATGTGATCATATTTATATCGCATGTATTAAACCCAATATAAAACTCACCAGTCTCAGGACCTATCCAATCTCTATCATCTTTACATACTATGATAACAATATATTTTTAGCTTGATCAGTCAAACTGCTTCGCAGATTTTGGTCTTGGTTTTGGTTTTGGTTTTGATCGTTGTAACCGCTTCGCGGATCTAAGTATAACTTTAAGTCTTGTCTAATAAAATATGTTTTGCCTGTACCAGTTCCACCATAAACAATAGTATGTAATGGTGACTTTTCAAATTCAAATCTAACTAGTCTCCTATTCATAAATCCACGAAAGCTTTCTTCTAGTTTTGTATCTTTACTTGGTATTGAATCATATATTATATAACAAATTCCAATTAAGAAAATAAAAATTACACTGCGCTACCTGTCTCCATTTTTATACCTATTAAAAATGCTTATCCTAACTCTTGAGGAATTCAATAATAAATTTAATTTTGATAATAATGCTATGAGTGATATCAGAATAAAAGATATAGGAAAAGATATAAGTCTAACACCAATTGAAATAGTGATGACAGATCAAAGTCCTAAAACAATCTGTGAACCTAACTCCAACGTTATTGTAAACCTACACCCAACTGATGGTACACATTGGGTTTTAGTTATAAGAAGATAAGGTGGTCCTGTGTATTACTTTGATAGTTTTGGTGTTGAGACCACACCATTAATTTTAGAAGAATATGTTGATCTGGGCTCTATTGAAAGACTACAAAAATAAGATTAATCTTATTGTGGGACTTATTGTTTATATATGATCTATGTTATTGATAGAGTATTTAGAAATAACAATGCTTTGAATATTCTGGTTAATCAAGGTAAATATCCAGGAATATATAATGAGTGTTTTTGTTTAGTTTGTAATGTTAATGAAGAACATAAATTTAATGATAATGATAATGATAATGATAATGTTAATGTTAGTGACAATGATAATGATAATGACCTACGAAGTAGCTTTACAAATAACGATAATGATAATGATAATGTTAATGATAATGATCGAGGAAGTAGATTTGCTAAAAAAGATAATGTTAATGATAATGATAATGTTAATGATAATTTTTTATATCTGATGAAAAACATCAAAGGGGTAAATCTAACAAAAAAGAATATTCGCGAACAGACTCCGTCTGTGATAAACCAAGCAGTTACACTGATCCACGTAGTTTCAACTTTGTTGATCCACGTAGTGGCAACTTCGTTGATCCTAGTAACAATATCTCTATAAATATAAATGAAGATCTAAAATCATGGCTAAATGATGATAATATAATTACAGAAGCTACACTGCCAGGGAACTTTAGATGTATAATATCTAGTCCTAGTGAACGCGGCAAGACATTCTCATTAAAAAAAACTAATTCTGGCTAGAATATACTTTGATAACCTATACATTATCGGTCCTACTGGTGATCAATATGAAGGTGTAGAGAGAATAAATCATAAAGCAGATGTCGAGTTTGTTAAAGATATAAAAGATTTACCCTCTCCCGATCAATTACCAAAAGACCTAAAGAAACTAATGATATTTGATGATGTTAGAGCCAAAGAACCAGTTATTAATGAATACTTTTGTAGGGTGTAGACATAATAATTGCAATATGATTTATCTTAACAATAGATAGACAGAGTGTTAGAGAGAACTGTAATCTATTTATTTTATTTGATAAAAGAGCTAAAGTCCTCATATCTATATATCAAGATTTCTTTAATAATGTTGAACTTAGTTATAATGATTTTGCTAATATATGTAAATAGAGATGGAAAGAGCCTTATAATTATATTGTCTTTGATTTAACCAAAAATAAAAATATTATTGGTAAACTAAGAATTAATTGGGATCGGACAGTTTTGTAGTTTAGTTTAAGTTTAAGTTTATATCTAGGCTAGATCAACAAAGTTGCTGGTTACACCAGATGTAAAGTAAAACTTAATACATCACCATTAAAGTCGATAGGTCTTCCATGCTGATCTTCAATATGAAACTATTTATTTTCTATCCTATCTTTTGTTACATTTTGATACAAGATATTAGTTGGTATAATATTTATCAAGTAACCTGGTGGTTCTGTTAGAGTAAAAGTGTATAGTATGTCTGTGTTATTCCCATTATGTTTAACACCAGATATCACATTACAATGAATGTTATTAGTACTAAAACCCGTAATATCAATAATCTTTTGAGATTTATATTTACTTTGTTTATAAACTATTTTTCTGAAGCCTAGTAAGGAGGCTATTGAGTTTTCTACATCAAAGCTGAGTGCTCCTTGATATATTTCCATTTTACATTTCATTGTATTTTTATCAGGTTCTATTATAACATTACCATTAGTTTCTTCTTCTTTAATTCTGCTATGTCAGTTAACTCATATGCTCCTGGTGTAATGAGAGACAAGAAGTACTGCCAAACCATCATCATCTTCTATAATCGTACTAGCATATAAGAATTGATTATTCCTTCTAATCTCATTAAACACTGAGTTATAAACTGATAATCTAATTAAACCTAATTTTGATGTATTAAGTATAGGTTCACTAAAGTTAATCTTTTCTGTTGGTTTTGTCATTCTAAAGTTTAGAGTCTGTGTTTTTCTTTAGTTTTAGTTAAATTATCATGTATCTTTTGTCGTTCCCATAAGATTAAGTTATCCGTCATTTTTGACTCATAAAAATGAACTTTAATTTCGATACAACTTGTGGTTACAATAATATTATACACAAAAGTAAGATTACAAAACATAAACATAATAATCTAGCACTAATGAATACTGTTAATACTAATATTGATATAATTCTCAATAGAGAAGAGAATCAATTAAATTTGCATGATTCGTATCTAGAGATAGAGTTTGTTGTATCAGATGCTGCTGGTGGTGTTTTTGCTAATAATGCTAATATCAGATTAGTTTATTATGGTATGACGGCTTTGTTTAGTTCAGTTAAACTTGAAACTAGTGGTAGTAGGGCGATTGAATATATAGATCATTGTCATCCTAATCTATTGATGTATAAGTTATTAACTAGTACTGATGATGAATATGAGAGTGGTTTTGTTAGAAATCAAGCTAATAGAGATAGCCAACTTAAAGGTGACCATATTGCTGCAGAACGAGGCTATATGTATATTATGGTTAAGATGAGCGATCTATTTGGTTTTGTAAATGATTTAGAAAAGATTATATATGTTTTAGGGTCTAAACTAATATTAAAAAGAAATAATAATGATGGATGTCTATTTAGAGTTAATGCTGGTGCTGATGCAGTTGGTAATGATGGTAATATAGATATTAGAGAAATATCATGGTGTGTGCCCAGTATTGATCCTAGTAATGACAATAGAATTATAGTGCAAAAGGGTTTGAGTAAAAAGAATAATGTAGAATTTAGCTATTATGAAAAAAGACGTTTTATAAGAATGTACCCAATGCTACTAACTTCTTGTTTGATCTAGGTATGGAAAGTGGTATGGAAAGACTACAATATAAAATAGTTGGTCTTGAAAATAATATTGTTAATGAACAAACTCATGATGCAAGTACATTTGATATAATGAATGTTACTGAATGTTATTGTAAGATTGGTAATGAGTTTTATCCCGAGGATAGAATGAATATTAATTTTGTCACTAATAAATATAATGAGGCTTTTAAAGAGATTGCTAGCTTTAATAAAGATTATAATGGGCTACCACATAATATAAAACCATATATAAATCATAGAAAAATCAGAACTAATTATAGAATATATGTATTTGATACTAGATATCAAAGTGATCATATAGGTCCACAACCAATACAACTTAATTTTAAATTTAGTGCTGCGGTTGCTGATAATATATGTCATGCATTAGTATTAACTAGAAAAGTTATTAGTGTTAATAGTTATGGTAATATAATGGTTGATATTATATCTTCGGCCTAGTTACAGTCATGGTCATTGTTATATTTATGGTGAAACATAGGCGAAGCCCCATAGCTCTAAACAATTTCCTACTAGTCTTAACAAAGCCCCCAGTATAAATAATATCTAATTTCTTTTTATTCTCTAGAGATAAACCTTTTGCTTCAAGCTTTGTTTTGGGCTGAGTTTTATGTTTATGTTTATTCATAACAACAAGGGATTATAATTTTTAACTTCCATTATTTTTCATATATAGAAATGAGTCTTTTACAGAAATTTAAAACTAATTCATATTGTGTTGATGGCAGACATCATAGTGGTACTAATAACATAAGAGGTTTTATTACTTCAAAAGATACTAAAATGTTAAAGGGTAATTGTGTTAAGTGTAAGAGAAATAGGTCAATGACTGTCAGTGATGCAACAAAAGAAGCTGCATCTAGAAACCCAAAAGCTGCTTTATCAGCCACACCTGATTTAACTAAATTTGCAACTACTGGTGAAGGTATAAAGGTAGTACAAAAAGGAAGAGTTTTATACTTAGGTACAAAGAAAAGATAATTTAGTTATGGCTAAGGCTAAGGTTAAGACTAAGACTACAGCATTAATCTTACCGATCTGCGAAGCAGGATACCTGATCGGTGTAACAACTTCGCGGATAAATATTCAAATTAATATTATTATTGCTAAAAACATTGTTATTACTACTAAGCACTAATAGCTTTAATCTAAAAAAAACATTTAACTTATTTTTCTTGTTGTTCTTATATTCTTCATATACCTTGACTAATTCATTATGTTCATCATTATCTATTTTATTATTTTTCATTGATTTAGTATAAAGTTTATTAAACTTGTCGCTAAACTGTATACTTATAATATATATTTGTGAATACTTTATAACTTTATTTCTTATTTTAGTATTAATTGTGTTGATAATGAACCACAAACAGTTGCTGTAGCAAGAGCTGTTGTTATAGAATAAGGTAATCCTATACCTGTTAAGGCAACTGATGTTGTTGTTGCCATTATTGCAATTGGTGATAATAGTATTTCTGTTATCTCAGCTACATTAATAAAATTTTTATATCTACTTAACTTCTTATTATAGTTATTAGTTTCAGCTTCATTATAAATTCTAATATCTTTTATAATGTTAATATTGCTGTTAAATTTATTATTAGCTTGAATCTTTTCGTTTATCAGCCGCTCTGATATTGAAGACAGATCTGGATATAGTAATCTCTCACTCGTTGTTGTTGGATTGGTCATCGACTCCTTCATAGCTTTGCTTATTTTCATTAGAAAAAATTCTTCTATTTCTTTCATTATACCTTCTTGTTTAAAAACATAAGGCATCTCAAGTCTTGCTTTCTCTTTATTATCAACTAACGTTCTTTGTAAAAGCATAGCAATTATATATTGTACTATAACATTTCTAAGAGATTTATTGTATTCTTTCATTTCTCTTAGACCGTTAGTAAACATATCATCTAAATGTATGTTAAAAAAATTTTGATTAAACTTATTATTGTCAAATTCTTGTTTGAATTGATTATATTTAGATATAGTATCAGCAGCAACTTTATTACAAAAGTTAACAGTATTTGTGACTTCATTTGCTGATTCAAAAAACTCTTTAATTAGTTCATCATTAACTTGTGTTTCATTTAGTTGTAATGCTTTAGTTGTGACTTTATCAAATTCACCTTTTCTTATCTCAGTCATGTTTTTACTTAAAATATCTATTTTTTATTAGAAGATAATAAGTTATTGTCACAATACCCTTTATTAAAAACATCTTTTTCATCTATCGGAGGATGAAAATTTGTAATTTTATAGGTATCCTTCATATCAATATTATCATTATCTTCTAGGAATAACCCGCGAGCCCTAATTAGTGTTAAGTTGTTTGTTGATGTTGATGTTGATCCGAGAAGCGGAGTCCCCGATTGGTGTTTAGCCTGATTGAATCTGTTTCTTGTCATTATTTATATTAAGAAATATATTTAATGATTCTAAAACTTTATTATTAGATTCAAAGTCAAACTCGGATTTTAGTAATTCATTGTCGTAATATTTACCTTCTATTATCTCTCCATTAATATCTCCTATTTTATAAGTTGGTGGTTGTGTTTTTCAATTCTCTATTCCAATTAGAAGTGTAACCTTTAGAGAAGATATTACGTTTATCTTCCTTTCTAACATAATCACCAACGTTAAGTTTAGGTTTAATATTCTTAAAACTAAAAGTGTATTTAACTTTATCAGGATTATTAGAAGCGTCAACTGGTGTCATATTAATTGTTGAATGAATGTTATTGTTATATGTTATGACTGCATCATTTAATATATTTACCCAACTACCATCACGATTGATGAACTTTGGTTTATTATTTATGTGTAATATTGTTCTATTAAATCTCCCTATAAACACAGCCTTTAAATCACTATAAGTAGAATATAGTTGTGTTTCATATTCTTTAAGTAAAGATTTAAATGTTTTTTTTTGTAAAAGTCACTACCTCTATCTACCCGTAATTTTCTGTTTTCGACTTTCAGAGCCACCCTTTGGATCTTCTGATAGGATTGTTTTAAAACCATTAGTTATAGATAAACCAGATTTATTCTTTAATTGAATGGCCCATGCATATTTTGTGAATATATCTATAACAGTTAATATAAACTTATAATTATTACTGTATTTACTTAGAGATGACTTATCAATTCAATCAGCTGACCATGTTTCATCTTTAAATAATGGTATTATTCTTTCTCTTCTAAACTTTGTTATTTGAAGACTGAATACTTCTTTAGCTAATAGTTGTTGTTGTTGTTGTTTTTCCATCATTATTTATTTACCATAGTTAAAAACAATATTATCTAGTTGCTCTTGATTAATAATATTCATAGATAATAGTTGCTTAGATATATCCAGCATTTCATCATATAATCCATCATGACCAGTTTTTGTTTCTAGTATTAATAATTCTAGTTTTTCTACTAAATTATTTGGGTTAGGGTTGCCATTTAAATCCCTGACAAATACATCATCTTTTACCCCCATTATAAGTTTTATTGTTCTATATCTAGCGTTTTTCTTATCCCCTTTTCCTACCTCATATCTAATATCCTTTCAAAAACCTTTTAATTTTGTTTTCATCTTCCTCAATTTCATATATATTATCCTTAACTAAAAATGCACCCTGCTCCAGGGTTACATCAACATCATTCATTTTATATCTTCTAGTAGGCAAATCTACAAGATTTTATTTTAATTGAGAATTAGTTTGACCCCCCCCCCTTTTATGAAGAGTTTTGGTTGTCTTTGTATCAACAAAAACTCGTGCTATATCGTTTCCTTTATGGTCCCCTTTAAGGTTTCATTAATCTTGGAAGTGTTTTCACCGATCTGGAAACCAGCTTGCTGGATCATCTTAATTTGTTTATCTAGCTCTTGATTTTTCCAATCTATTGCTCTCAATGTTTGTTCACTTAATGCTAGATTGTGTTCATTGTTTGCATTTAGTGTTTTAGTTAAAGGATCAAACAACTCTTCTATTTCACCATAATATTCTTGTTGTTTTAATTTATCCTCTAATCTATTTCTTCTGTTTTGATTTTCTAGATTTTTCAATATTATAAGTGTTTCTAGTTTAGTCATTTTTTATAATTATAATAAATCATTATATGCTGTAATTGCAGCAAGGATTTACTATCTATCATCATTAATGTTTAGCTCTTTAATATTATTTAAAAGTAGGTCTTTGTCTCCATCTAATGATGCATTCTTAATCTGGGAACCTGCTTCGCAGATTTTATTTACCAGATCTCTTTCGAATAGATATAGATTCTCATCATGAGGATAGCTTTCAATGTTATTTACATAAAATCTTTTCTCATCAAATGTGTTTAGACTAATCTTACTTGTTTTTGTTGTTGTCATGTTATCACCAACTTTGTATTCTACATTCATCTACAGTTCTCTCTGTGTTATACTTTAGTGCATTATAATATTCTTCATGTTTAGCATTGTTGCAATTCTCTATTCCTTGCTCTTTAGTTTTTTTGGGGTAATCTTTAAAGCTATATGTCTTTGGTGTTAGTGCCACAAATCTTATATTATTCTACTTCCCATTTCATGTTTGAATTTACAAGGGACTTCATTATTAGATTTGATTGGAGGTTCGAGATTGGATAGGTCCATATGTTCATTGTCGAAATTGCCCTCGCTAAAATTTAATACAAAACTATCAGTAACCATATGATGGAGTTGTAGATCTTTGAGAGATGGTTGAAGAATATCATAGAATACGTCATACGTGTAAAATTTACTTAATTCTAAGATAGTAACACCTACATATACTGGAGAATCATATTCTATTTTTTCCTTATATATTCAATTTGGCTATACTTACTTTGAAGGAAGTGTAGGGGATTGATGCACTTTCTTCCATATATGGAGTTGTTCATTAATTTCCTTACATCCTTCTCTGCTTCAGTTTTAGCTGTTGCTCATTTATTTGTATTGTTTTGTATATAATCTCTACATATACAATCGTGTTTAAATTGAATAAATCTATGTATTTTTGTTACGTTTACTCCCATCTTATCATAGAACTTTAACATCCTATAATGAACCATGTATTCTGTTTTGTTGTTTTGGTCTAATATTAATTTCTCTGTTTTTGTTTTACTTTTCTCTGTTTCTCGGTATCCCAATTCAATATCATTTACCTTTAATTTATTAGGCAGTAGTGCTAGTTGCTCTGTTCTATCTTTAAAACTATTAGCATAATCAATATCAAAAACTTTATAGTAACCATGATCACTACCGTCTGGAGTATTTCATATATAATCTAGAGATGTAGTAGTAAACTTGAAATCCTTATAAGGTAGCATTTGCATCATTGCATAGCCATATAGGTTTTTTGGGTTTATGTACCATATGGACCTTTGGCCATGGGACTTCGTCCATGCTTCGCCATGCTCTGCCATCTGCGAAGCAGGTTCCCTGATAGACCTCCGGTCATCCGTGAAACGGCTTTGCCGATGCTTCGCCATGTTACTTCCATTACTATTGTTGACTATCCTATCACCCATTATACCGCATATGCCACCTCATTTTGCTTCAACAAAATCATCTAGCATTTGTTTATCTTGTTGTGTATCTAATGAAACATCGCTTGACATTAACCAACAATCAAAACTATAACCCGGGAGACTAAATGTAATGAAGTTGGATGAGTCCAAACCCTTTCATACTTAATTTGACATATTCATTCATGCAGCAGTGTAATATTTCCACATCATTCTGTAAATACTCTATAGTTAGATCTTTACCAGTTTTATGACTGTTGTCTATATTAAAGCTATCGACTTCTTCTTGTGTTGGTAATTTATTAGATAGAGAGGATTTGAAGTTTTCTATATTTAGATTACCTATAACTTCTTGGTAGGTGTCTAAACCAAAGTATTCATATGGATATAAGGTTTTAGTTTTACACCCATATACCTTCGCCATTTGATCTAGAGGCATAGCTAAGAAGTTATAACTATCTAAGAATTTGAGACAACCAATGCTAAACATCTTAGACTTACCAGTGGCTAGTGGTATGTTATCTACTTTTTTTTTATCATTATTCTGCTCAAAGAGTTCACTGTATAGTAGGTTGAAGTCATAGTCAGAGCCATTGTGGATTATTACAGGAATGAAGTTTTGTTGTTTATACCTCAGATTACATATTTTACATGCTGGTCCTATATATTTACCAGTTTCATGACAATGTCTCTTACTTTATTAACACATGTTTTACTGCAGATATGACAAGTGTTATTAGCTTCATGATATAATGTTTCTTCTTCTGTAAATATTATTTTTTCTTTATGCTTGAAGTTATTCTCTGTTTCTATTTCTAATAGATTTCTAGCAAACCATTTGATGCAGTCTAGACCAAAGTAGTATTTGAAATTACCCTGCCAGATGTAACACACACTTATTGGTATGTGTTCAGCTATTACATATTTACAGTCATTAGTTGCGACTTCAACAATGCAACATTCTATATCAGCAGTTATAACATTTTTTATTTTCTGACACTTATGTTCATTTATAAAACTAATTTTCTTCTTCTTCGGACAAACAACCTTGGGTTTGAAAGATTTGTTACATTCATGTTTGTCGTATTTAATTTGTGAATCAAACCAGCATGTACATCTATCACAGTAATAGAATTTCTGATTCATTCTGTTTGGTCGATCTAACAAGGTTTCTGTGTTTTTAATTAGAGCACAGTGTTCTGTAGTACCATCTCCCCAAACCAATATTCTGACAACTTTTCTATCTTTATCAAAATCATCCAATGTTTTAAACAATTCTACTTTGCCCCCAACACGCGGTGTGTATACCCAAACATTGATATTGTTAAATTTCTGTATTCCTATTAAATAAGCAAAATCATCTTCATCTCGTTGTTGTGCTTCAATTAGATTATTTACATATTTATTCTCGCGCGTTGCGTGGTCCATAACAGGATGTAGCCAAGTAATAGTTAGTTGCAAGCAGTTGTATTTGTAACTACGTATGTTTAAAATCGATTTAGAGTTTTGAGATCAGTGGGTAAATCTATATAACTACCAATAGGTGCTTTAGTTCGTTCCATATTTATCTGAATACAAGAATCTCAATCCAAGAAATTCGTAGTCGTAGCCATAACCTTCATATAATTCCTTTTCTAAATCTAGCCATTGTTTGAAGTCACCGTAATAATATATAGCCTTATTAATAATATAGTCGGTGTTGAAGAATATTTTCGTAATTTTAACTTCTTTTTTGGTTCACTTCTTGTACTCACACTCGGCCGTGACCTTGTATTTAAAACTTTTAAATTTTCTTAAAACTGATAACAGTTTTTAATTTCCTCTGATGAGTAATTAGTTGCTTCGTCTATATCTTCAATGTAATTCCCACCTTTATCCGTAATAAAAAAATTCTCTCATGTTCTGACTTGAGTTTATATCAAAGTCTTCTGTGGTTTCTAGATAAATGCGATTGTGACTATATGAATGAGTAGTTAGAGCTACTTTACTTCTAAATTCTTCATGACATTTTTTACATTCAAACTTAATTCTGGTGTAGATATTGTTGTCGGGTTTAGTTTTAGTTTTAATAATATCTTTAGTTTCTGTTTTATTAGAAGGTTTGACACAGATAAAGTCTCCATCCGAATCATACATTTTCTCTATAGTTTTAGTTGAGGCTTGAGTTTTAGTTGAGGCTTCAGTTATAGCCTCAATCAAATCAGAATCAAACATTTTCTCCAATAGTTCTTTATGTTTGGGATCGTTTGATTGATGTCTGTATAAACCCTTCTTTGTTTCAAAGGATAAAATACAGACGTCGCAGAAGTTCACACTTGTGACATTACTGTTGGTTGATTGAGACATGGTGTATTTTATTAGGGAAAATTTTGGAAAAAATAATTTTTCGAAAGTGAAAAAAATGAAGTCTGATAAGTGTAAAAATAAGCCTTGGAAAGAATGTTGTAATGATTGCAAAGAATTAGAATATTGTTGTTATATATGTAAAAATATAGTTAAAGTAAAAAATTAGATTAAACGTTTGGGAGACCATTATGATAATTCAAATCAATATCTAGAGTGTAATATGTGTAAAGTTTGTAAGCTTTTTTCTTTCTTTAGGTTTAGAAATGGAAAATGCAGATTATGCATCTATCTTAATAGATATAGATTCTGTCATACTGGAGATCAGTTCAGAGAGCATGTTTATAAAAATAATATCGGTGAAGCCGTTTCACGGATCGGCGAGGCCAGGGATTATGCTCTTGTTGTATAAGATAGGCACAAGTAGAGTTATTTTATATAAATATTAGCAAAATTTAAAATTTATAAAAGAGTTAAGCTGGTTTTTGCGCAGTTTATCCACGAAGTGGTTACATCAATTTTCGCAATCTGCGAAGCAGTTTCACTGATTTGGTTTTACGTGCTTGTTACACAGTCTCATCTGCGAAGCAGTTTCACTGATTAGTTTTACTGAAAACCACTAATCACTGAGTTTCCACCGATCTCAGTGTTTTTGACTGTATACTCATCACAGTGTGTCCCATATACAGTCTCACAGCAGGAATCATCCTTTTTAAGAACTGTGAATTTGTTTTTTTTATCTCACTTAGTTTATAGTATTTCATCAAATCGGGGGACGTTCACTGGAGTCAGTGAGGAAGGAACCCCAAACCTTCCGTTTGCTAAAGCAACTTAACTAGACTCGATGATTTAACCACTACGCCAAGTGAGACAGAAAGTTTTAGCTTTAGATTGATTAAACATTGATTGGGGCGATATATGAAAATCCACTACTAATGACCACAACGAGTCTCCTTGCCGTTTTCGCAATTCAATCATGTTTGAGCGGGCAATCTGTTGGTGAGATTTTGTTGCTGTAAATGACAATCACTAGCAGGTTTAATGCACTATGCTCTACGTCAGTCACGCTTGGTTGCAATTTTGACTTTTTAATTGACTCGCAATACCTCTATGTATCTTGCCCTTTATTTGTTTCAAATTGGAATCGGAAAATCAGCATTGTGAGACTAATTTTAGAGTCTTTCATCCACTTGGCAAACTAAGTGAAGTCTAGAAGTCTATTTGAGGATTTGGTCATTTTCTTTAAAGCTTTAACAAATCTTTTTCCAATAATATAATTTCTTCCAATTCAAGAAAGTAAAATAAACAAACAGAAAACAAATTTCACTTGTTAATTATTAACATTCAAATCACTTGTAAAATTGCAGAAGCCATTCAGTTTCCATGCATTGAGTTACCCCGTTCATAAGCGTGAAAATAGAAAATAAACGTAATTAATGACGCGAGCTTTCCCGATTTTGACGTTTCTTTGGCCATTTTTAGGCGTTTTCCCCGGCTATTTTTGACGTTTTTATGGGGTTTTTCTTGACGTTCAGGACGTTTTTTTTGCCTGTCAAGACTTGGATTTAGACGTGCCAAGTCTTGGCCAAGATTTGGATTAAGACTTGCCAAATCTTGGCCAAGACTTGGATTAAGACTTGCCAAGTCTTGGCCATGGCCTAGACCTCGACTCATGAAAAGACAATGCTCGACCAAAATGTGCTATGAAAAGACCATACTGGACTCATTTGAGCTATGAAAAGACTTTAGCTGGACTTTAAGACATTCTGGACTTTAGCTCGAAGAATTTAGCTGGACCCAAAATTTTACGAAAGACTTTGGCTCGATCCAAAGTTTGTGCTGGAATTAAGCTCGACAGAATGTTTGCAAACAAAGTCGAGATAAAGTCTTTTCATAAGTCTGCTTTTCTGCCATTAACGTTTTACGTGCAATATTGCGTATAACGTAGTCAGCATATATGATCCTGCACCTTTTACGATTCATAAGAACCACAAATGCCTCAAAAATCTGCATTATTTTTTTTTAAAAGATAGCGCATAATTTTGGGAAGGAAAACAAACCGAATAACGCGAAATTTTTTCATGACTAATGGGACTAGGATCAATACTCTTAAGCTAGCTGGTTTCATTGAATCAAGTAATGTGGTATTATACTCGATCTGCAATAACTCTTTATCTTAAGATTTGGTAAAATTATTAAGGCTTTTGGCAGATTTCCAACTGAATCTTAAGTTGGACTGCTCTGGTGCAAAACTATTTAGTCTAGCTCTGGTTCTGCTTCTGTATGTACAGAAGCAGGAAAAAATTTTAAAAAATTGAATATTGAAAAAAAAGATTTATGAAAAGACTAATGGTGGACCCATGAAAAGACCTTTACTTGACTTTGCTGGTTATTAAAAGACTAATGGTGGGCCCATGAAAAGACCATAGCTGGACTTTCTTTGTTATGAAAAGACTTTAGCTCGACCCATAAAAAGATATTAGCTCGACTTTAACTAGGAGCCTCGACCGTGTAATTATAGTCAATAATGCCCCCCCCCCCCCTACTAGAATGGTGCTGTGAATCAATATTCGGTTGAGACTGACAATTCTAGACAGTTATTATTAGAGTGAGACTATTTGATGCAAAATATTCCCAGCATGTATTAAATGATCATGATACCACTGGAATTGTGAAAAGTGCAACTTCGTTCTACATATTTTATCTCATGCCACTAATTTCAAGGAATTTTGCGAAAACAAACTATATTTGTTAACCCTGCGACCTGTACTTTAAATCTTGCTGCTAAGATTATTTTTGTTTATTGACTTTTCCGCACTGCTAATGGGTATATATACAGCACATCTTGGAGGCTTTTTTAGTCTCAAAACAAAAATATCATCTTAATCTATTAATCAGATCTCTCCTGTAAATCTTGAAATTCTACTGAAAAATAAAAATTTGCTATTCTATCACTTTTGAAAAATTAATTCCGTTACTTAATTAAAAACGCTTTTCAATCCGCTTGCGAAAATTCATAACAAAAATATAAAGATGTGTATTACATAGTTTCACCGCTTAGAAAACGCCACGAATGGTTTTTTGTCCAACGAAGCTAAGAGACATTTATTAAAAGACGCTCGAAAAATTTATCCCCAAATAATCATGAATCTTTCTGAAACTTTTTTGATGCAGTGAACTTGTGTAATTTCACCACTGGGGTGAGCGATCACCATACAAAAATCACCACATATTACCGCTAAAGTTTGTAATTTCACCGCTAATCCTACAAAAATTCAACGCGCATGTTTTACAGAAAGTAGACCGAATTTGATTTAAACTCAAAACAAATATCATAGAATTTAGTGAGAGGTGGCGCTGCGGATGAAGTGGCTGACACGCAGAGGTTCGAATCCATGTAAGGTCGGTATTTTGTAGTAAGATGTGAAATGTGGTGGATTTCTGTAAGTTCACCGCTTACTCTAGTGGTAAAATTACATAATTTTACCGCATAATTATGTACAAAATTTGCGGTGGAAAAAAAACTTTTCACCGCTCATCTTAAATTTTTCCGATTTTGCTTTGACGCAGGTGCTGGGCGTTTTCCAACAAAAATAACTGGTTGTCATTTATGTCCTATATTTTTCCCAAAAAGTTTGTTTTTATTGCTAATGTTCCGCTAAATTTGCCGACGGTCATCACTTTTCAAAAAATGTTGCGTAGAAAACCCAGTGCATCAAGTTTTTGGGGAGCTTGTAACAAAACTAAACATTGTAATGGCTTTTCATCAGGCAAAAAAAAGCTGCCAGAGAAATGATTTTGACATTGATCAAGTGTTCTGTACCTGTAATAAACTTTTATGACACTTTTTTTCGTTAATTTGGTTTAAGCGCTGTAATTTTCGTATAATTTTTGATGCCATGGACAAATATTTAACATCGATTATAATGCGATATGAGATCTTACAAGTTCTAGGGAGCGAATAGTTTTCGCCGTATTCCGTCCTGCAATCTTAAAATGAGCTTCGTCAGACAATTAGGAATCAGAATCATTTCATAGACATTGGCAGTGCAGTTTCGAACAATTCTTGAAGTGCTCTTGCAAATAATTAATTTTTTGGCCAGACGTTTTCAATTCCTTTAGAAATATTTTTCTTGCGACAATACTGGGTGAAAACAATAGTATTTACCGCAACTTGGACCACAACACTCAACGTTCATGCTGTGGCAGAAGTAATTAAAAGGTGAAAAGAATGGAGGTCCTAAATTTTCGCCTAAGGAACATAATGCCTTAAATATTGCTTGACAAAAATTGTTAACAATTTTAGCTCATGATCTGCAAGTTCGTTAAAATTCCACTTTTTCTAGCTTTCAAAACTAATGCAGTGTGAAAAACTCGACCCGGTGACTCATGATTGTCCAACATATTCATAGCTCAAAAAATCTTCCAACGTATAAGCTCCTAAAATCAATTGTTCACTGTTAATCTCTTTTTCTGTTGAAATTCAGTTGCTATTTAGAGTTTATTGCAATTTTTGCACAGTTTTGTAAAAAAAAGTGTTTCAATTGGAGACGACAACCAGAGTTGTACCAGACTTTGCCAAAATCATGTCATGCACAAGAGGAGCAGACACGTCCAGACAAAGTTCACTTCGTTCGGGACAGGACGAAAGACGGAAATATTTCGATTCACTACGTTTCTACTGACAAAATGGCAGCGAATATCTTCACAAAACGTGTGCCCGTATCGACGGTGGAAACATTCAGAACAGTTTTGATGGGAGCAGACTCTACTCAATCAGCTCAAGTCTGAGTGAGGGTGTTTGAGTTTGGGTTCAATTTATTGTTTTAAATCGAACCTTTGAAATCGTAATTTTGAAATCGTAACTTACCAGGTTGATCACTCTGGAGCAAACTGACTCAAAACACTAATTTGATATGAATAAATCTTCAAAAAATGGTGCTGTGAATCAATATTCGGCTGAGACTGACGATTCTAGACAGTTATTATTAGAGTGGGACTATTTGATGCAAAATATTCCCAGCATGTATTAAATGATCATGATACCACTGGAATTGTGAAAAGTGCAAGTTCGTTCTACATATGTTATCCAATGCCACTAATTTCAAGGAATTTTGCGAAAACAAACTATATTTGTTAACCCTGCGACCTGTACTTTAAATCTTGGTGCTAAGATTATTTTTGTTTATTGACTTTTGCGCACTGCTAATGGGTATATATACAGCACATTTTGGAGGCTTTTTTTAGTCTCAAAACAAAAATATCATCTTAATCTATTAATCAGATCTCTCATGTCAATCTTTAAATTCAACTGAAAAATAAAAAATTGCTATTCTATCACTCTTGAAAAATTAATTCCGTTACTTAATTAAAAACGCTTGTCTTTCCGCTTGCGAAAATTCACGACAAAAATATAAAGATGTGTATTTAAATTAATAAATCAATTGGTCTTAAATCAAACACTTCCATTCAGGAATTCTTTTAATACAAAAGAAGAACAAAAATGAATTGGTAATGTGTCTCACTCGATTCTTCAGTTCTTGAGACAAATGGCTGTCATTAGGTAATGTATGTTTTAGTAAGTTTCAGATTCATCACTAATTACTCAAATGAAATTCATAAAATAATAAAAAGCAAATAAAATTCATAAAATCTTCCAACTTTATTATTCTACACTCGGAAAGTTTTATAATGATACCACTGATATCTTTCTTGCCCAAATATGTTGACCAGTCAAAAATGACTGAGCAAAAAAACAGCGAAGCAAATTCCCTCACACACATATGGTCTGCACAATATGTTGCGTCGAGTGGTGAGATGAACAACCTTACCTATGGACTCATTGGAATTAATTTTCCTGATGTTCGTACCCACGCCGAGGAATTTTAGCAAAGTTATGTAAGATAAGCAGTAACTAGCGTTGACAAGTTGGAAATTTCGCCGCAATTTTCTTACTTAATTTTACGTTGAATACGGTGAATTTAGAGAAATAACTTCAATGCATTCACCAACAAATTGTGCAACAAAAATGTGGTGAATTTTCTAACTTGTCAACGCTAGTAACCACCTATCTTACATAATGTTACTTTTCTTAGCGTTGAGCTCATAATATTTTGCGTTCAAAGCGGTGATCTTTCATGGTTTTGCGTTTCAAAGTAAAGATCTTACATAATTTTGCATTTCAAAGCGTAGATCTTACATAATTTTGCATTTCAAAGCGTAGATTTTACATAATTTTGAATTTCAAAGCGTAGATCTTACAAAATTTTGCATTTCAAAGCATGGATCTTACATAATTTTGTTTCAAAGCGTGGATCTTACATAATTTTGCGTTTCAAAGCGTAGATCTTACATAATTTTGTTTCAAAGCGTGGATCTTACATAATTTTGCGTTTCAAAGCGTAGATCTTACATAATTTTGAGTTTCAAAAGCGTAGATCTTACATAATTGTGCGTTTCTCTGCATAGATCTCTTTCGACCACTGGGTACTGTTTTGTCTAAAAAATAGAATAGGGAACCATCTCCGTTGGATTCAACTGGATTTGAAACAGATAAATGATTATTGAAGCACACAATCGGTGCTGGAATATGAAATGAGCAACATATTTCTAACGAGCAAATCTACAGATAGCTTTGACGGTCAACTTACGCAAAATTATGTAAGATCTACGCTTTGAAACGCAAAATTATGTACTTCAGCCCAATTATGTACTTCACGCAATCATGTACTTCAGCTGGATAGCTGTTAACTAGCTGTCTGGATAGCGGCTGTGATGGTGTGTTAGCCAAAAGTGCAGTTTGCCAGTTGTGGACGCATTAAATCATGAGAAGTGGGAGCGCCTTGCTTTATTATTCAGTTGGCATTGTTTGTTTTGTAAAGGCAAAGTATGGTTGTTTTGCGGATATATTGAAATAATAGTTTAATTCTTAAAAGAGCTTTTTAATAATGAGAGATACTTTAAAGAGTTCTTTGGATTAGACCCGGTAGTTTTAGAGAGAATTAGCGACGAATGGGATATATTATAATACGGTATTAGATTAACTTCGGTGTAAGCATTATGTTGAATTGAAAAGATTTTCTTGACAATTTGATCCCACTCAATTCAGACGATTGGCGCCAAAACTATTTAATCTGTTCTAATGGTGTTAAATATCGTCCCCCGCTCTCTCAAAACACACGCACACAAACAGCCCATATCCCACATATTCCACATACCCCACCCCTCCCCCCGCATTCCAACTTCAAGCACAGTCGGCCCGGCTGGCGTGCCCAACAATGAAGGTGTTAACTAAGCGAAAGTAACAGTCTGCAATCAGTGCAATATGATACTATCAATTCTCTACCCAGTAGAGCCCCGGTCCACATTAAGCCAGCGCTAATTCGCCCGCTCAGGGCTTTTATCCCTATTTGTTTGCAACCCCAGGAGAGAGAGAGAGAGAGAGAGAGAGAGAGAGAGAGAGAGAGAGAGAGAGGAGTGTGTGTGTGTGTGTCGTGTATATAATGAAATATTATTTCTACTCTGCTACTTGTCAACAATATTAACAATTATCCCCGGAATCAAGCAATCCAGTTGTAATCGCGTCCGGGCCCAAAAATGCTCTGGCAGCGAAAGGTGCCTCCTGGTTGTTTAATTGCACTTTTATTGCGCTATCCAGCTGTGCTAGACAGATCAGTGCGGTTAAACCATATTGGATAGTCTTAACTTCAAAAAACCTCAATTCTCAAAACCTTTAAGCTGATCCACGTGATAAACAAAACCCAAATTACTACTCTTGATTAATGAATAATACAGGCAGTCTTTGATAGTTTTTGCATTACAGCCCAAAATGCACCCAAAACAATTCCGACTCTTAATTAAAATAATTTCATTTGAATCAATAAGACTTTTAGGGCCTCTTAGATATTAATTGGCTAATAATAACTCTACTGGTGCTATTGTAATAATCTCACAGACATCTCATTCTGCCTTGCTCCAATTTTAGATGAAAATTGACCAATGAAAGAAAGGGATGACTCAGGAAGATAACGATCTGAGATTGTGATTGTCGTCCTGTGAAAGGCCCCTGTAAAAGTCAGCGGTTAACACGGTTGCAGTTAAGCAAGCCGATAGGCAAGGAATTTTTTAAAATGGGTCATGTAAGCCGAATATTTTGTATTATTAATTGTCCCTGGTGGGCCGGTGGGCTCACTTCATCGTGATAACTGGCTCGAGGTTTCTGGATTATATCCCACACTGGATGAGAGACATGGCTTTGGACAGTGTGTCAGCTGAATCCCGCAACCATCAGATGAATGACGTACCTTTGTTTCTTTGGTATACTGGAAAACATTATAAATTCAAACACCATGCACAGTCTTGATTGTAACGGTTAACCATTTATTATTTCTGATAGATTACCTAACTTTCATCTCATTATTTTCACTTGGGCTGACTATCCAACTATTGAAAGAATAATGTTAATTGTTTCAAGTATGAAAAATTATACGTACTTCAATCCACATGCAGATTTACATCTTGGTTACTGATGAAATGACTGAGTGTAACTTAAAACACTCACGTGAACATTTTAAAATGCCGAAAGTTTGCAGAGCCAGAAATTAAAATGCCAGAAGTTGCTACCTATCCAAAAGTTGAATTTCGCTGACTTTCGTCATTTTAAAACGTGCGCGTTTCGTGTTTTAAGCATGGTTAAGTGACTCTGCAGAAGTCACTTCGAAAGTCTGACTCAATATCTCGAACCGCTTCGCGGTTCTCAATCAACGCCAGAAGTTCTCAGTGACTTCAAGCAGAGTCACTTTACCATTACAAGAAGCTAACACGTGTTATTTATAACAACTTTGTCCCCAAGATTTCATAATGTTATGTGTGATCTATTGAACCTTGATCATTAAAGATGTTAATTATGAAATGTAGATAATGTCAATGAAGTAGTAAATTAAAATTGATCACCGTGATTGTAGGAGTGCGGTAACTTGGGGGTAATAAAAATGTGTATTGATTGCCACTGCTGTCAAGCATCGATTCCAATTTAAATATTCGAATGCAAGATTTGTCTCAGCGTTCCCATTAACTGACAGTTTATGGACCCAGAGCTTTTCTAATTTAAGTGACCAAACTCCCTTATAAAAAACCATTGTTGCTGCGCCTCGTTGCTACATTAGAGGACCACTGAAATCAGTGGTTGAGGGGGACGGATAGGACAATGATAGACAAGCCTTGTAGTCAAGAAGTGGTCTAGTGAGACAAGTTCGGTGCTTGCCAAGGTGCAAGAGTGAGAAGCCTGTGCAGCTGGTTGGGTGACTTCACTTCAGGATTTGGAACCTTGTGTAGCTTGTTAGCTACTAACCTTGTGCAATAAAGCATTTTTTATCGACAAGCACAACGACTCACCGATTCGTCGTATTATAACACAGCCACCAACAGGGAACACGTTCAAAAACGCCGAGGAAAGGAAAGTAGTTCTTATCTAGATCCTAAGAAGTTTTTTCCTCGCCTGATCATTTTCACAAACGAATGTTTACCTAGAACAAAACTAGAAAACAACCATACAGAGTAGTTGGGGCTGTTAAAAAGTTATAAATCTTTAATTCAGTAGGGAACAATTAAAGTAAGATACTGGTTATTGAGCGACTAAGTTTAGCAGCCGGAAATTAAAATTAAATAAAGCAGTCCTAACAATGATCTCAAAAATAGAAAGATTAGTTTTCAGTGGAGGGCAGGATCATTACTTGTGTTTAGTTGAATAGTTTGAGGGTCGTGAGCACTCTATGAAACTTGATAAGTTACTTGGTGGAAAAGCCACCTATTTAGATTATATGAAAGTTGGAAATAGAGCAGGGGCGAAAAATCTAGAGCAAGATGTATTATGTAAATGCTTCAGCGGTTTCGAGAGACCTCAGTTACGTAAATTGATAGCACAATAAACGAATCATAAAAGACTTTAAGTGCGAGTATATTTGATTATCTCATCATATCAGATAATATGCTACACAACACTACTGAATGAAGGAATCAGGGAAAAAGTTTTGTCTCAATAGTTCTAAAAGGGCTTGCACAGGAATATTAAAATTTCGCGACGTCAGTGAAATAACATCAAAGACAAGAAAATTAGACAGAAATAACAAAGACCTGATAAACTTCGATTATGAAACTTTAAAAGCGAAAACTGAGAGCGTACTGTTCAACAAGGAACGAAAATGTTTCAATAGTAAGTAAATGGTTTAATACGCAAGAGACTGTAGGCTTAAGAAAACATTTCATGAACAAATTAAAGCTTCCCCAATGAAAGTCTTCATTTGTGGTGAGCGAGTACATATGGTCAAGTTTTGTAGAAAGTAACAAAATCCTGAAAAAAATTCTGTAGGACAAAACTTGAAAACCAACCAGAGTTAGCCGAAAAATTTAGTTGAGCATCAAAAATTAGAATACGAATTTTCTTCCTTCCTTCAAACTTCTGAAAACGACCTTGCAAATGAGTTAGTTTTGTACTCCGGTGCTACCAGTCATATGAATAAAGATATTCATAGAGATAGACAAGGAGTATTACGGTATCATCAATAATGCAAACAGCAGTAAGAGTGTACCTAGTGGGACTAAAACAGTTGAAATCAGAGTTTTTTATTCTACTGATTCAGAGAGAGAACACTGAAGAAATCATTTTGAGTTTCTTAATCTGGAACAACCTTGACTGCGGAGGAACCCCAGAGCTGTGCAACTTAGCTAGTGCAGATCCCCATTGTTTATGCCATGCGGTCTTGGGCCATAACATTGTTGAGGATATTTACAACTTAAAAGATCATGCAGTAGAACATGTCAGCTGAACAAATCAAAGAAAATTTCAGTACCAAAAACTGAGGAACAAGAGCAAATAAAGTTTTAGAAATTGTCCACAGCAATACATTAAGACCCATCCACCCGGAAGCGATCGCTGGACACAAATATGCAATATGTTTGGTGCATGGTTTTAGCAGGCATCAAAAAAATTAGTTTTTGAAGCCAATGGATGAGGCAATCAAACAAATTGAACAGTTTTTTGTTGATATAGGACAACCAGGAATCTAAGTTTGCGAGGGGGCAGGGGAAAATGTCTCAGATGACATAAAATACATATTTAGAAGAAAAATTGTAAAACTAGAAGTCTTGGCATCGTTTACTCCACAAGAAAATAGCAGCATTAGGAGGAATAATTGATGAACCATAACCCCAATGGCTAGATGTTTTTTAGAATAGTCAGGACTAGAAAAAAAATATTGGCCATATGCACTCAACATGTCCAGTGAGGTTTTAAAAAAAACCGTTTTTCTCCTTCAGGTATTTTTTTCTTTTGTTTCCCTTCAGACACTTTTTGAGGCAAATTACAAGAAGAAACCTAACTAAAAGTCTATCAACGTGATTCGTTGTTCAGCTTCTGTTCATGTTGAAAGCAGTTTTTGATGCAATATTGATAAAACTTCTCGAAATGGAATATTTTGGGATCTTCAGACAGTAGCAAGACTTATCACTTAGGTATTCCAAATGACAAAGGTGTCTTTAAAGCTAGAAATTTCAGGAATGTATATTTCAACGAATGAAAAATAATTTTTAATTCGAAGAAATTAAGGAGGGGATAGTCAACAGGTATGACTCTACTGGAGCTTGAGCGTTGAACCCGGTTTAATTTTTGAGGGAAATTACGAATAAAGTGTTACTACCTAAGTTCACCGATGAAGCCATTAGGGGTAAAAATTGGTATGAAGGAATGAATTTGGAATACAACTCATTCCTAGCAAAAAGCTCTAGCCAAATACCAGTTCGGGATTACAACAAAAAATACTCACCAACAGCGCGCCGCTCAAAAATTAGATTACTGACAATCTATGCAGTACGTATAGACATCGAGTTGAAACAAACAGACATCAAAACAGCAAACTTAAACGTTGAGATTGAAGAAGAAATCTTTCTGCAACAGCACGAAGGCTTTGTAAAAAACTGACAAGTAAGGAAGTCAATTGATTTGTCGTGAGAAACGGGACAACCGAGGAAAAAAGCACCACCCGGTTCGAGGAAAAATTGGAAAAATATGTAAGATAAGCGGTGAAAAGTTTTCTCACCGCAAATTTCGCACATAATTTTGCGGTGAATGCGGTGAAATTATATAAGTTCACCGCTAGAGTAAGAGGTGATCTTACAAAAATTCATCACAATTCACCGCTAAAATATTCACCCGGGGAGAACAAAATTGGGGAGAACAAAAGCATATTGTAATAGAGGCCTACTTTTTGTTGTGAAGAAAAGAAACGGACTGCTGATGTTAGATTAATTAAACTGCTAATCTTTTGTGTTGATGACTAAAATCATGATAACCAAGTTAATTGTGAATTGATTTTATTTAATTTAATTAATATTAACTGAATACTTGGAAGGTGTAAAATTTGCTCGTCATCCGGATCATTTTCATCAAAAGGATTTTGTGAAGTTGATATTGCTTGTGAGGGCTTTCGTTTATGAGATTGGAAAGTCTCCAATAGAAGAGATTGAAGTTCTTGTCTTAATATGTTGTGTAATGGGGATCATAGCAGTCACAAATTGGTGTTGCTAGTATAATTGCATGTGTTTGTGTGATTGAGTCATTGTGTGCTGAAGAAGAGAATTCTTTAACCTTTTTGTGAAATAGATTTAATTCACCTTTTGAATGTGAAAAAATAGTAGGGAAAGAAGGTTCTCGTTTATTTTTTTTCAGGTTCGAGCCTGATAGTTATCAATTTTCTAAGTAAAAGATGAGAAATTGTTGGAGAGAAAATTTCAAAAAAGCCAGAAGTAACAATACTAGCTTATGCTAATTTTGAAACTAGGAGATTTATTGCATTGCAGGTGTCAAAAACACTGCGATTTAATTCAAAGAGAAAATTTTATATATTCCACGCAACGGCTAATTCTTTGATGATTACCCAAAGGTTTTAATAAAGCAGTTTTTTAAAATAATTCCTCTCTATAAGATATCTCCCGTCCAGGCGATGAAAAGTAAATACGTTGCTGTTAATGAAGAGCTTGATGAAAAAAGTAGGTGGAATAATTTTGTTAATGAAACAATTGTGATTGAAGTTGTGCCTGTCTTAGAAGATCTGCAAAGGTTACAACTTGCGCTACTTCAAATTTTTATTTCTCGGCCATGAACAAATCGGCTGAGTTGTTTTCTTTTACGACTGAAATTGGTCCAGATTTCATGGCTAAAAAATCCAATTTGTTGAGCGGTGAAGTTAGCTTGTGTGAAACGGTGTTGTATATAGTTGAATGTGAAATTTATGAAATAGTTTCCTCTTAGATAGTGATTGGGTAAGACGTTAGTAGATATGAATCGCTGTCATCGTGGTTTAGCCGTTAAGCTTAGACATTTGATCTAAATTTTCGGTGAACAGACAAAACAGTCCCAGACAAAAGAGTCCTAAATTGCAAAATAGTCGCAGACAAGACAGATAATAAGATTGTTATTCAGATCAAAAAGAAAGTGCAGCTTTGATCTTCAAAGAAAACTTTGAAGTCCGAAAACCAAAATCACCGTGGCGCAGTAGTTAGTGCTCTGAGCGCACATTCGGAGGCCGAGTGGGGAAAAATATTTTCGCAGAAATAAAAAAATTGAGGGTTAATCAGATCGGAAACTGGTAAAAACTGGGAAAGTGTTAAAATCGGGGAAAACCCGTGCATGGGTTGTCGGGAGAGAAAGGAAAATGAAAAGCTAGTTCATGATCGACATCGTGGTTTCTGTCTCTGTCCAGAGTTGTATCGGCCGATGTAATTGTCTTCAAAGTAGTTGAAAATTGGCTGACACTCTTCTGGGCAAGTTGACTGCAATTTTTCAAATGCAGTAATGACATCGTTCACTAGCGAAAAAGCCGTGCAAAGCATCATTCTGATACGCTCTAGCTGGAACTCCAAGTTATTGTTGTATTCTGAAGCTTTGCTGGCTGACTGCACATGTCTCCACACGTTCTGACCAAGGTGAAAGAAACAAAATTGAATTTGAATGTTTTCATTCCACTGAAAGCATGCATTCCAAACTGCGATTTCAAAATCGATTGTTGCTCAATTTGTTGATGTTTCCGGAAGAGAACAGAGTTGTTTTCGATAGCTCTCTTCTTTTTTATCAGGAAGAAGAGCATACACGAGAGGCAAGTTGACGCCGACAACCGAAGCGTGAATTGTGTAGATCTGATAGAAGACGTTTGGAGCAATTGAGAATGTCCCATCGCAGAACCAGTCACCTGATTGCTAGAGCAAGTCAATGGCGGTCAGAGTCGGAAAAACAATTCTTTTTTCATCTTGGGGCCCTGAATCATAATACATGAACTTCTCACCACTATGTGCCATTTGTAATATTTCGGGAATCTCAAATTTTTTCAGCTAAGAGGGTTCACTCATTTGCGGACGACTTTGTTGGCGCGTTCTGTTAACTGTCCTTTGGTTTAATTTGTGAGCTGGAATGTTGGCTGCTGTTTCTCTGTTGATGTCTTCTTAACCAGCAAATATTGTTTGGCGGGAGTCTCGTCAGCCATTGGTGCTCTGTCTTTCAACGCTGAGCGGAGTTTCCTCTTTTCAAAATCTGCTGGATCAGGTAAATGGCTATGGACTGTGATAACTTCGATTTGGTCATTGAGTAGCCTGACTCTGCCATTGCATTTTGTAATACAGCAACGCCAAGAGGATGTGCAGTCTCTAAGTTTTCGGTTCCTAATATAGCCATAGCCTTCAAAAACGAGCAATTCCGATTTTTTGTTTGTCTGAATGAATTCCATATTAACAATTTGCGTCAAAATTATGGCGCCAAACACCGTGAGGCACTCTTTTATATGCTGCACAATTAAAACTAAACCTGTCATTGAGTTTAACAACTAATTTTGCGTCCACTTTTTTATGTTGATAATTTGATTCGAATTAGCTTAATTGTCGGATTAATTTTTGTTAATTAATGCGTTGGGTCAAAATCTGTAAAACTTTGGGACTATTTTGTCTGGGACTGTTTTGTCTGGTTTTGGGACTGTTTTGTCTGGGACTGTTTTGTCTGGGACTGTTTTGCAATTTAGGACTATTTTGTCTGGGACTGTTTTGTCTGGGACTGTTTTGTCCGGGCACGAAATTTTCAGCTTCTCAAAGGCTTTAAATGACCAAGGGAAGGTGTTTTAGGTGACTTGTCTGCAAATTGTATTTTTTGATAGTAGATTGTTAAGGGATCAAAACATTGATTTTCAGTTACAAATAGGGGTGAAGACTGTTTCACTTTCAAGAACAGAAAACAATTTGGAGCATTATAGTGTTGCCAATGCGTTCCTAATAACATTCCCTAAAAGACAAAATGCTTGCGTTTGTAAAATGAATGCTGTTTGTTTGAAGTCTCTAAAATCAGATATTTTTTTCTAAAATATTAGATTAGTTTGGCCCGTTTCAAAAAGTACACAACAAATAATATAGTCAATTTTGATGTAAACTCATCAACCTGTACACAGGGGTAAACGATACCAAACCAATTCTGTATTCTGAAAAATTTGCACTTTTCAGAATAAGGATAAGGACTCAACTGGTATAACATAAAGTTTTTGAAAACACTCGTTATGGCGATACGAAGGGTGGTTTGTTGTGGGTTGTCCCTGTGTGTCCCGAAGCACTTTCGGGCGATTGCTTGTAACAAAACTCAAACCTTCTTCGCATTATATTAAAAAAATCTTTGTTTTGTGGGGAGAATTAATAAAGTTTTTTTAATTATTTCATTTAAGTAGCGGTTTAGCGACTACTTCAATTTGGGAAAATGCCGGATCGTCGTAAATTTTTTACTGGTACATGTGTGCATTGTATTGGTGATCAAGATTGTTTGTATTTTGGCCGTGATTTTTTCACTGTTTTAGTTTTAGGATGATTACTAGTGGGATTAGATATGATGAACTCATTGTTTCTAGGACTCTATATCTTTGGCGAAAAATCAATGTAAAGTAATGCAATTTTTTATTTGACGTCGAACTGGAGGAAATTTGTCTGCGTTTTTTGGTACTACTGTGCAGGAACCCCTATTTTTAGGAAAAAGGGAGCTCTCTTTGAAGTAATTTTTTGCAAATAAGTAGCCTTTCGAATCCTAAACTGGTGTTCAAGTGGAAGTATTTCATATTGTAATTTTAGGTCATGAGATAAGTCATACTTTATTTTTTTTTATATAGCAGCACTCTATTGCCCAGTTGAGCTGTTTCTCATGTAAATTTTGAAAAAAACCCTTATTCATTCATTCATGGTCTCTGTAACGACAGGTCCCATCCTCGTTGCAGTAAACGACAGGTCGAATCCTTTTTCCAAGATCCGATCCTTATAATAGTTTTATTATAAACTAATGGTTTCTTGGCTTTGGCACTACACATTTTCATAAGAAATGTGTGATTTTTGGATATTTGCTCATTCTGAGTGTTTGTTTCCTTTCCTCAGTATCACGCTAATGATATGGCCCAGTTTGCGTGGAAAAGGAGCAAAATTAACGGTGTTTAATATTCTCCTTGAATAGCTTGTGATTTCAACGTTTGCTGCAACGCGTTCTTGTTAAATTCAACTGCTTATATTTCGTTCTGCTGTTGTTTTTGCAGACTTCCAAAATATTACGAATAACAAATATTACGACATATTACCTATAAATTAGCCTTCCTAATGAGCCGAGTTGATACTAAGAGGCTTTAATCAATTCGAAATTTGTTGTTTTCGAAAAGAGAAATGTGCATTTGAAATTTGTCCATTTTGCTCTGCTTTGTTGGTCTGTCACCGAGTCGGATTATTGGGAGGTCTTATATCTTATCCAATGAACATCTAGTGAAGTACGGGTTGATTTGTTTTGATCGGGTTTAATCGGATTCCTTTTTCAATTTGTTATTTTCTGTTTTTTTTTTAAAATTAGACATGAAGTTTTGGTCGTAATTAACATTTGCTATTATTTGTTTTGTATGTGTCTTGACCAGTAATCTCTTTGATGGCAAGTCTTATCGGCTCTCTAATCTAGCATTATTTTTTCACTGAATTGTTTGTTGAAAGATATGTAACTTTTTGAACCTTTTCTATCTCTTCTTCTATTATTTGTAGACTATTAAATCAATACGTGGATGGGCGGGGTCGGAACATCATGTGCAAACGCAATTTACAGAGCCTCATTGTTCAGATTAAATTTTTTTTAAGAAATTTTTTGAATTAAATCGGGCAGAGTTTTGCCAAATATTAAAATTTCGTGGACTTTTTTTAATGTTACGTTGCATTTTAAACTGGCCACCTAATATGTTTCGCTATTTTAAGGAGTAATCGCTTCTTTGGGGATTTATGAGCTCTGAGACAAATAAAAAAATGTCCTGTCAAAATTCATCAACTGTGAGATTCTAGATCTAATCCCTTTTTTAAATTTTTCCGATCATTTATTTTTCATAATTTTTACCAAAATTTACGATGATTTCTTACGATGATTGAAACAAAGTTCACACTAAGTGAAAACAGCTTTAACTGTTATTGAAGCAATCAAAGTGGAAATTTTTGTTTTTTCTGCACAAAAATGTGATTATTTTTGTATAGGGGAAAAGTAGAATAAAAAAACAAAAAAGTTAGAATTTAAGTATTTATGTCACCCAGCACTGATTTCAACACTCCTTTGATCATCTCAGTGAGAGCTATCGTTCATTAGAACACGCTCGTGCAAGTTTTCAATTGCAAAATCTCTGTGCCAGTTTCTACAGTTTCAGATTTTGCTATACATAGCGTGCTAGATTCCCAATTTGCAATTTTTCGTTTCAAGAAATGTTGCGAGAACCTGCGGAAGTTGATTCGAAGTTCTTATTTATATCCTGAACCATTGCGCTGTTCTCAATTAATTCAGAATTTTCAGTGAATTGATCCGATCCAATGAAACTTACAGAAATAATCATCATGGAGGATCGCACGAGTGTAATTTTTAAACGCTTTTCGACCTATTAACTAAATATTTCATCTTATAAACTATGTTTTAACTATATTCTAAGTATGTATATACTTAGTCTAAACGTTCTAGATTTTGAAATTATTTGTACCGCCTTAAGTGTCACATTTCGTTATTGTTTTTTCGAAAGTATTATAATCTTAGTCGGTTTCTAAGGTTTTAGCCTGATATGATTTGAAATTTTTCAAAATGGGAAAAAAACTTAATGTCAAATGAAAAGTAACAACGACATGGATGTCGAGACCCACTTCGAAAGTTGTACAGTTGGAGTGAACAACAAATTGAATGTCGTAATATTGTGTCCCAAAAACCCTTTCCCACGCTGGCCTCTGATCAGAACGTAGTGCTACCACTTTCCACTAACATGCGACTCAATCATTTCCCAGAACATCTATTTTGGGTCGACACCACGCCATCGGTGTGCGACCCAAATGTTCACGGCACAGGTCTGATTTAGAACGGTCGAAGGTTGCACACCTCAACCAGGGCAGCTTCCTTTTGATATATGTTCTCAGCGACAGAAATTCTTCAAGAAGCAGATATCTCATTCTTAAGAAAACATTGTCTTGTTTTGAACAGCAAGTGCGCTATTTGAAACAAAAAACAAAGTCTAGACAAGACAAAGTCTAAAAAATGAATTTTGAAAATCTGCTTGTTTGATGATAGATCTTAAACAATTAGTCATGCAATTTTGCTACAAAAATGAGAACTACTCCATTATCTTGTAATGTTCACAACAGAAAAATTTTGCAAATCTCCGTTTTCTTCCGTTCAAAAATTATAATCACGGCAAAATTTTGGGGAGCGACTGTAAGTAATATAAAATTCTGAATACAACCACAACATGGGGGGCAACGGGATTTTTTGTGAGAATCTACAACGGGGGGGGGGGGGGGGCACTTGAAAATTTTTGAAGATTGACTAAAATTTCCGCTCTATTTTTTTGCCAATATGCTATTTTTGAAAAAAGTGGTACCTCAAAAAGGGAGAAATTATATTTTTTGAACAGAAAACTGATATTTTTCGAAAACAAGAGTCTAAGAAAGTTTTGTTTATTTTTTTTTCTCAAATGGATGTGAAAAGTAGTGAAACATGTTTTGTGAATGCAAAATGTCGGAAACAGTTTTTTCAAGAATCGAAATTTCCACGCTACACGGGGAACTTGAATATTAAGGTCTAATAAATAAAACTTTTGTTGAGTTTTTGCCTCAAATGGATGTGAAAAGATGTGAAACACGACAGTCAGGTTTTAGAACTTAGCACCACTCCTGTGGGACTTAAGGTTTTGAAACTAAAGCACCCACACACGCGCACAAAATTGCCAGAACATACACAAAACTTCCCTCCACACACACACACACACACACACATTTGAAACTCGCACTAGCCTACACACGCACCACAACGCCACAACCCAACCTACTATAAATACAACAACACGCGCTGCACATAATTGCGTAATTGCATCTCCAGCCATCCCCGTGAGAAATGAATATGATGAAAAAATGTTTTGTAATTAATATAAAAATAAAAAAATCACCAATCAAATTAATCCTGGAGTAATCTGTGGTGTTTGTATTGCTATCCCCTTTTTGTTTCCTGTGCAACTCCGTATATCGAATTGTAGTCGTTCGCCATTGTAATGAAGATCATAAAGTTTTGGCGAAGAAACCATTCCTGCTTTGGGTTTCTTTGCCAAAATATTATGTCTAAACCACTCTATCGAAAAACAATCAAATTTATCAAACTTTCAGGGAAAATAAATCTGCTTTCAATGAGAAGAGCACCCGCTCATTAAAAAAATTGTTTATAAAAATATCTGGAATCAAAATGGGCATATTCATAAATCTCTCATTTGAAAAGTTTTGTACAGACATTCAACTCACGCATCAAACGTGCGACCGGATTGCTCCAAACAAAGTGATCAAAAAATAGATCTCATATCTTTCATAATTAAGCACTTTTTCGTTGGAGAAATTAGTTGGTCAAACAAAAATTGGTGATTTTGTTAGAAAATCAAAACTTGATTTACCGTTCAGAAAATTTGTAAAAAATTATTTACTAACAAACTGTTTGAAGTTTACAATATTCCAACGATAAATCTCCAACACAGAGCCTAACTGATTCGAAAAAAGATCAAGTCAGTTCATAGTTCTATCACTTGGAATTAGCAAAAGTTGCTGACAATAGCGCAGCGTTCAGAAATCATCAATAAGTTCACCATACATTTAGTTTCGTCATCTTCCATTAGCACATTTCCGGAAATTATCTTGACCACTTTTAAAGTTTTTCAGTGAATAAATCAGTCGGGGATGATTAGCGAATAGCTTTGAGTGAGTTTTTGTTCCCGTCCAGAATCAACCAGGTTAATAGCACTCGAATCATAAGGAAATCCTCTGAAGGTAACAAAATCCATCTTAGAAGTATACTATCTGGGGCTGTCTCAAAACCATACAAAGGGTTCTCAGTCCCAAAAATTGCCGAATGGTATAAAACCTTGGAACAAATGATAAAGACGTTCAAAGCAGCTACTGGTCATCAGCTCACTGAAAATGCAGGCGTTTTGGTCTTTTGAACTCCTAATAGGAAAACAACTGATATTTGTCTAAAGCTACATAATTGAGTATCAACTCAATGTATTTTTCGATGGTGAGTTTCAGCAGGTAAATTGAGGTCAAGAAAAAATCGTCTTTGAGACCTGAAAACCGGCGCAAAATGCATTTCATGCTATTTTAATACTCCAATATGTTTGATGTTTTTTAATCATTTTTTTTTTCATTTTTTAATGAGAGGGTCACCTGTGCTGTTGACAACATAACAAACAACAAAACAGCACTGCTATTTCCCAACTAACGTCCAAACACAAACCATTCCCACCAAAAATGTCAAAAATTGACAAAATTGGCCAAAATTTGCCATTTGGCTCCTTTTCTTTAGTCTATGTCTCGATGGATTTTTTAAATTCGCTATAGAATTTCTGTCGTGACAAAAATTTAAAATTCTTAAGTTTTTACTGAGAAACCTGAAATTAAAAGTCACCAATTATTTCGAATTAATTTCAACTGTAATCAGTAGGCTCCCTTTTTCAAATAACTGGATCAAACTAATCTTTGGGAACTATGCTTGAAAGAACTGTCACTTTGCTGGTCATTGTGTTTTGTGATACTTGTAAGAAAACAAATTGAAAGCGTGTTGGCGGTAAAATTTAAAAATCGATGAAGTGTGAGGGGTTTTTAAAAAAAACTAACTTTCAAAAATATCCCATGCTGCATTGAATCGGAACAATTAAAAAGTATGCGCGAACTGAGGTTTAGGTCGCGACGTTAGCAAATGGAGACAGTATGGTGATTTTTGTTGAGATGTCATTGGTTGAAAAGTTTGTGAGCTTTTTCTCAAATGCAACGTAAGTTTCATCTCACATTATTTCATGGCTGACTGCGTTCGATAGTGACATCCTTTTCACCACAGATATGCGGATTGTTAATTTTTTGGCAATCCCCCCCCCCATTCTCGTTCAGTTGTGGCTGTTGCTTGTCCTAAATTTCTAGTTCACAGCTGATCTCCCACTCTTGTTTCTGTTCCCTCTTTAGTTCAGATTAAACAGGGAGCAGTGGCGGCGCTACGACTGACACTTCTAGCGTCCATATTTTAAATTTTTCTCTCCTTTTTTTTACCCCTCAAAGTATGATCTGGGGGATGGGGGGGGGGGGATAATATTGAAAGGAGGTCGTACTAAATACATTTCTCGTTCTCATTCTCGGTGTCTTTTTTCTCTCATAGAGGGACTGTATAATGTGTGAGCCAAAAGGCAGTATAGCTGTGGATTGTGTTGTTGTTGTTGTTGTTGTTGTTGTTTTTGTTGTTGTTGTTGTGTGCTGATCACAACCTGACAAAGCTTAGCTTTTTATCCGATCTCGGAGGCGCCAAATTGTCTGCACTTGTTTCTTCATCTCTAAAGTCACAAATAATAACCGGCTGCCGCCACAAACACCGCCACCCTACCCCACCTCCGTCTATTCTCTCTCCTTCTGTTCCCTCTATTCACACATTAAACTCACCATCACTTTTTCACACTCGGTCGGCGTCGAAAAGGTAATCGAACTCGCCAAAATTAACAGCATTAACAAGTTCTAACACAAAACATTTAAAAATAATTATCAGATTGCCCTGTTTGCTTTTTTTCATTTGTTTTTGTTTTCCAATCTTAGTTAATTTTGCATAAAATTTGGATTTACTTGCAAAAATTATCGCCGTAGATTATATTGTAATTGACTAATTGAAATAATCAATGCTGATTTATAGACAGAAGTGGCGATGAATTATTAAACAATATAAATATTATCTTAACATCGATCAATTCATCTGATTTGATACATTGCGTCCTCATCTGATTGAAACATATTTTATCTGTGGAAGACTATTTGGTCACCTTCCAGGAGTCTAATTTATTCCTTAGTATTTGAGCATTTTAAGGGGAAGATACTGGCCAGAGGTTAGATAGATGTGCTTCTGTCTACTGATCGGATAATTCCTAATTTAATTCCATCACACCACAGTGTTACCCAACTGGCAAATATTTCATTAAGTTAGTCAAATTTTTCATAAAATTTCAATTTTCAAGCATTCTTATCCGCGACTTAGTCGAGTAGTTTTGTAATCTGAAGAAACTTGATTCGCTACTTGTCAAAAGCTCGTTAGGCTGCGCTCTAATCCCCCGCATTGCGCAATAGATCCCCTTTCGCAAATCCCTTTTTCCTTCAACTTTTCCCAAATAAACCCTGTCCAATATCAACTGCCCACTTTGACAACTTCTTCCCTCTCTCTTTCTCTCTTTTTATCCCCCCTATCTCTGTAAAATTCTCTCTTTCATACCTGCATACGTGCTCTGACTACCTGGTTAAGCTGTGCTCAATCTCACCTCTGATTGGCTCATATCTCCACAAATAGGAACACACTTGCAGTTTTGAGGCTCCTATTCATGAATAGAGTGTAGTATTCTTTCCTCATTTCCCAGCAATCAAGGAGCCAATCGTTGCAAAGCAAGCAAAACACATCTTCCATTACGGACAAGTTCAAATAGAACAGCTTTCAACCATTCATAAATGCTCCAATAAAACAACAGTTCCAACAGTTCTCTATTCAAATTGGCACATTGAACAATTCGAGCTTAGAATAATTTGAAAACTTTCAACTTCCGTCTCAATAAAAAGCAACTGTAACAACAAAAACAACAATAGATGGAACACGAGCATAGTGACAGGACGGAACGGGAACTCTCCGAGGCGGAAGAGGCGGCGGAAGAAGCGGCGGAAGAAGTGGAAAGGGAGGAGGAGGAGGAAGATTGGATGGAATGTGTGGGGGGTGACTCTGTGTTTGAACAGGACCATCATAAACCTTCATTAGATGAAGTGGGGATAGAGGAAACAGGAAATGAAAGGAGAATTGCTTCACAACTTTCTCCCAATGCAAAATTGTTCTCCATCTCAAGTCTGCTCTCATCAAAAGGTGAGAATACGGATATGTTTTGATTGAATACAGTAACTGTTCTCATATCTCAAACTGGCTCGTATAATATTTTTTGCCAGTCTTTGTTGACCAAAAAGTACATGAAAGAAGTTCTATTGAATCATGGCCCCGATTGACACAAAATCTGGTATCCAACTAATTGTAGTCAACTTACATTCTTTTTACGAATCTTCGTATTTATAAACATTTGTTTATTTTCAGATCGAAAGTCAAATTGCAAAATCCAACATACCCCCAGTGGTTCTGGAATTTTTATCGTGTAAGATCTTGTAAGACAATTTTGTAAGAAATTTGTCAGATCTCTACACAATAAAAAATTTCAGAATCACTGGGAACTGAATTCTGTTCTCTAGTGTCACAGATCACGACAGACATTCTGAGTTGTTATGATTATATAGACACTAGTAATCATTGCCTATCATTTTTTGTGTTACCGTAGCTATTAGTATTTCACTAAATAACGACTAACCTCAAGTGATATCGGACTCACTTTATGAGAGGGGAGCCCTTCCTTTGAGTGGTGACTTCAGTTAATTTTACTAGTTTTTGTCCTCATCCATCAGCAGGGAGCTAAAAATATCCAAATAGAAGAATTCAGTTTAACCTCTACGTGTTTAATGCAGAAAAGTGGAAAATTGGCGTTGCGCAGTAAAGTTGTGTTTATCTATTGTTATCATCGGACCTTGAAGGATTGATTTAATTTTTTATGGATGTTGACAAAAACCAAGATTAAATTTATTTAAACTACGCAATCATTAATTGTTAAATATATACTAAAAACGCTGAATGGAAACATGAAGCATAAAAGAGCGACGCCAACAATTAGGTCAAATGGCGAGTTTCAATCCTACAAAAACAACAGGTATTTAATGAAATATATTAATCGTTGTCAATTCTGTCCGTATTCGAGCGAAGTCAAACATCAATTCAAATAAAAAGTTAACTGATTAAGTTTTTAAGATACTTTCAATGAATTGGACTCCAAATACATCTTGCTGAGTTTTGGTTTTAAAAATTTCAAAAGACCGACAGCTATGGTGAATGCTTGATTAAATCATTCGGGCTGAGATATAATCGAGTTACAAAGAATCCTTCTTGTTAAAAATCTTGATTTCATGCCTTCATTACATCCTGCACACAGCTTTTAATTAAATGGTAACGAAAGCTTCATTTTAAAAACATTAAGGCTCGTAACTTGAGTTTCATTTCAGCGCATTATTATGTAAGGTTTTTTTGCGCCGAATTTTTTGAAAAATAAGCGCTTTTCAGCGCATTTCTTACATAATTTTTGGAAAATTTCTCGACCCGGGTTTTTACAAGGGACGGAAAATTAATAATATTTCATGTTCAAATGGTGTTGTTATTTAGCTTGCCCAGAAGAGTTTTCAGATTCCAGTTCTACCACGGATGTTGTGAGTCATACACCCCTAACAATACCCGCCAAGATACCCCCTTTTGATACGAACTTGTTCAACTCTCAACAGAGTCATAGTCACAGCCTTCTTCACAATTTCTTGCCCTATGCAACCCAACAGCCACTAAATCAACGCCAGTTCGATCACCAAGTCTTCACAGAGGAAAATCCACAAAACAATCAACTTCAAACTCAACTAAAACGAAAGATTCCCTCTAGCAACGCTGCAGTGCGATCCAAAAAATTTTCCCAACAACTTGAAAACATTTCCATTCCTAAACTTCCTTCAAAAATTGAAACCCCAGAGAACCAAAAATGTTTTCCACCCACAACTTTGGATTGCAGTGAGCGGAAAAGTAGTGATACAAATGTATCCGTTGCTGCCTCCTGCGGGGGTTCGAGTCCGGATGGGAAACCAGAATGTGTTCTGGAGAGCAAAGATTTGTGGGAGAAATTCAGCGAACTGGGCACAGAAATGATCATCACCAAAACTGGAAGGTAAGAGATTTAATACAACGTCACTAGAAATTGAAAACACTTCCCTTGATTGGCCTTTTTGGCATTGTTTTTTATAAGGTTACTACGTAAGAACACGTTCTTCTCTATGTAAAATTATACTGCTTACTTTTTATTGCTTTGTGAAATTTTATTGCCTGTTGCTTTTAATCTTATAGACAATTATTATTTTCACCCTTCAGCTATTAACCCAAGTTCCTATTAATTCAAACCTTTCAAAAATATAAAAATTAAAACTTTCTACAATGACGTCTATGAAAATGTTAGCAACAGACATACCACTAAT